>NC_060278.1:63204907-63520912 GCF_021613505.1 Equus quagga
TGGGGACACCGCCTTGCCCTGCTTGGGCTCTCACGGCCCATGCCAGGCCTCCCACTGTGGGGACACTGTCTTGCCCTTCGACTCTGACACCCTACTCCATGCTACTGCCCTCTTCCTTCCCCCAGCGTGGGCTCTCTCTTACCTTGCTCAGACTGACTCCCTGGTCTGGGCCACTGGGGTTCCCCTACCCTCTGCACACAGCTACCCTGCTCGGCCCCACAAGCTGCTGCTTGACTAAATTGTTGGGAGGGGAGTGATGTGGTACAGAGAATGTTCTGAGAAGGTACATGCAGCTGCAGTGTGGAGAGCAGCCTGTCAGGCTCCACTGGTGTGGGACCCTGGTGTGGAGGTGGGTGCAGTGGTCAGGAGAGATGGTGGGACAGAGCCCAGGGTGGGGGTGGTCCATACATAGATGACAAGACCCCATGGTGCCCGGCTTGCGGGGCTTGAAGAGACAGGAGTCAAGTGTGAGGGCTGCATTGCAGCTGCTAGAGTCAAGCGTGGGCCCTTTCTCCTAAGCTGGGGAATCTCTTGGATTTAGAGACTGTTAGAAAGCCTGTGGAGGAGGGTCTCAGGCACTGGGGTCAGAAATAGAGGGGGGATTTGAGAGCTTTCTGGGAAGGTGACTAGTTAAACAAAAGATAGGGGATGAGATCTCCTAGGGATCAGAGAGAGAGAGCAGAGAGGGGAGGACCTAGGACTGAAGGGAGGTGGCATTTCACGGGTCATGGGAAGCCTTATGGGATATTTTGAGCTATAATGCAACTTTGATCCATTGCTGTAGAACTTTCTAGAACACAGTTAAATTTTTCATTTGGTCATTTCTGGTGACTAGGAGACATTATTCACTGGACATTTGCAGTTGTTTGGCTATTTTCCCTTATGGTAAAAAGTAGAAATCTGCCTATTAATTTTCATTCGTTGGTCTTATGCAGTGGTGTACTTTGTCATCATTTCCTACCTGGTATCCTACCCTGCCAGAAATTGCGTATCTCACCATCTGGTTTCTGTGCTTAAAACCCTTCACTAGCCCTGTTTGCCCCTTGTCTGGCTGAGTCGGCTCAGCATGGAGGTGTTCCCTCCATCTCTAGCTGCTTCAAGGAGAGCCGCCATGTCTCATGGGGTGGGGATGTCTTCATTTAACCTCCCTGGGTTTTTTTTCTTTAATGTGGACCACTCTCAAATCTCCATCATTTGTTCCTTGCACATTTGAAATATTTTAAACCTAATCAGAGGGCTTGGCATTTGTTCAGGTTAGGCTGTGCTGGTTTTAACCTAGCATTCTGGGCTTGATGTCACTCTAGGCCTTGCCTTCAGTGCTGTGCCTTCCTCACTTGTGATTTGTGCTTCAGCTAGGTCATCCAGAGAGGTGCCTGTGTTGCAGGTCGGGGGGGCGTTGTCACAAGGACTGTTAGGTAGCTGCTGTCCTTGTGCTGGACTAGCCTTGCCTCTTTGGGTGCAAGTGACAGGAGGCTCCCTGGCCTGGTTTACATGGGTGGGGGTGGGGAGGCCTGCTGTGGGGCAGGCCCTGTGTACTGGGAGCGGAGAGCTGGTTTAACCTGACTCTGCCCTGTGTGGCTTCCCTGTCACTGGAGGAGCTGGGCCCTTACTAAGTGATGAAGGGCTGTGGGGTCTTTAAAAATAAAAGTCAACTGAGTAAATGTCAAAGAGCTTATTGACTTTGTTCAGTGACTCATGAATTGGGCAGCATCCAATCCAGCAGATAGAAAGGAGCTGTGAAGAGCCCTACAAGGCGAAAGGCTTTATAGGCAGAAGGGAGCAGGAACGAGGAAGTTAGTCCAGGCGAAAAAGAGGGTTGGAGATTGCAGGTCCTTCTCCTTTAGGGGCTGGCAGAGGTCTCAGGCAGGTCACCTGTCTAACGCTGATCAAGCAGCTCCTGACTGACTGGTTTAAGATTCCATTTTGGGAGAGCCAGAACTGTAGTTCAGACTTGGTTTGGTGACGTGGGGCTTAGCGTAAGCGATTCCTTTTTGGGCCTGTTGTCTTGTTTTTAATAGGTTGGATCTGCTCACAGCATTCTCTTAGTCACGAGGTAAATTCTTCTTGCACTGTGCTTGCCTTCCAGCTGTTTAGTCAGGAGACAGTGATGAAGTTTGTGCCGCGGTACAGCCTCGTCCTAGAACTCAGCGACAGCGGGGCCTTTCGGAGAAGCCTGCATGACCCCGACGGGCAGGTGGTTTCCTACCTCAGCGAAGTGCACGAGCAGGACGGGCACCTGTACCTGGGCTCCTTCAGGTCCCCCTTCCTCTGCAGACTCAGTCTCCAGTCTGTATAGCAGCCCTAGCTGCAGCTGTGCCTGCTGCACAGGGGGCACCACACCTGGTCCAGGAGGCACCATGGACACTGCCCTGTCCTCCTGCTCCTGCCGGTCCTGGAAGTATGTGATGTCACAGATGTGTGGGCCCCGGCAGGACGCCCCTCACCTGGGTGTCACTTTGCTTTTAGGGCAGCATAACATCTGCCTAGGAAAGATAAGTCCATGTAAAGCCATGTTCTCTTAAACTTTCTAAGTAGAGCAATTCTCTAGGACTTAGGAGACTTCATGCCCTTTAACGGGCCTCAGGGTTTGGGGATCGAGTAGTAGGTGCACTGTCCAGGGATCTTGTTTCTGCTATTGCCTCTGTCCTGCCAGCTTCATGTCTTGACTATAAAATGGGGGGAAACCTTTCTTTGGGGGAGGGACATGGGAAGGACGAGGAGAGCTCAGTGCAGAAGTGCGTTGAGGCCAGTGGGTGGAGCTGCGCAGGTGAAGACCTTGGGACCGTATTCTCTAGAGTTGCACAGGTCAGGCCACAGCCCTTGGTGCCTGGGCCCGCCCTTCCATAGCTCCCACCCCCCAACCTCCCTCCCTACCAGAGGGCTTTCAAGACTCCCCAGTCTCCATCAACTTTTAAAGGCAAGGACCTCAGTAATTGCACAGGAAGAGCATGTCGATTCTGAGGACTCACTGGGTTTCTCTCTGTGCACAACCCACCACACGCATCGATGGGTCCAGTGGCTGGGCACCGCAGGGGTGCGTTTAGGAAGTCCTGTTTACACACCCTTGTTCCTCACATCTCGATCCAGAGATGTGAATAGTGTACGTGTTAATGTCATCTTTGCTCGACTGTCACAAGCCTGAAGTTGCTGTGTATCCTGACGAGTATGTCTACACACTGTCCTAATTTTGTCAGGGAGACCCATGTAATAATGATGATTAAATTGATTTTTCTGCTGATTAACCTTTTTTGATGGTGTTGCTTGGGAGGTGTTCTCTACTGTAATATAATTATTTTAACAGTGACTGAAATTTGATTCCATCAAGTGTTGACCCGGGGATTGTTTTGGTGGGGATCTTGTTTTAGGGAGGAGCAGTTCCTCTCATTTGCTCAGGTCCCTCCCCTGACCCCTCCCCTGCATGCCTTCCACTGTGTGCCTCCCCTTTGCGCGCCTCCACACTGTGTGTCTCCCAGCGCTGAATCACTTGGGCAGAGTGATACACGCCGCTCTCCTGTTTTCCAACCTACAAAATGGGGCTAATATTGCTTCCTTTCTTTCCTGGGTGTCTATGAGAATGCACAAGAGATTGTGTCTGGAATTGTTTTTAACAACTTGACAAAGACAATTTTTTAAATTGGTAATGATATTAAAATTCAAAGAGGATTGACAGCCTTGGTAAAATCTGAACCATTTGTGACTTGTTGCACTGGCTGGCCGGCCGCAACCCCTTTGCTCCCTTTCCCAGCAGCAGGCACCCCGACATGTGTGGCTCCGGCCTCATTTTAGGGGAGGAGTCAGGATCTGATGGCTACTCAGGACTGGCTTTGTGTGCAGCAGGCAAACCAGAGTTACATGGGCTTCTGTCTAGTTGATGCAACTTGTGTTGTCTCAGATGAATGACTTAATATTGTTTACATGACTTTATAGGAAAGAAATTGAGTCGTGATTATTAAATACTTTTTAATAGATAATGGTGCACCCCATATATTGAGTATACAGGAATAATAAGGTAAAACCTGGTCATTCTGCTGTAAAAAGTAATTTAAATGTGCTGAGCCTGTATAAGTTGACTTCTTGATTCAGAACAGAGGGCTTTGCTTTTAGTGCTTAATTTTTACCGATGCAAAGAAGCTGGTAGATTGCTTTTCACAGTTTTCAACAAAGGAGTCTTGATTTTGACTCGGATGTTGACTTTCTGTCTCAAAGTCATTTCCTGTGGTAATTTGCCATGGTGAGGTACAAAATATAGCCTCATTAGGTTTAAATGTGTCATATGCCTTTGTTGTAGACATAAAACAGATTTGCTCTAATGTGAATTACTAACATGCTTTTAAAATTAAATCAAGTGATTCATTCATTGTGTGCTTCTTTATTATTACATAAACCCCATCAGAATTCAGTTATTGCCTTTTATAAGACAGAGGTCCCATTTTAAGATTTTTATCATCAACATACACCTGCAGAGAGGTCTATAGTTTTGAAAGTTTTTCATGTACAGTGACCTTTTAATGATGCAAGGGGATATGGCGTCGTTTTACACATGGGAACTGAGGCTAGGGGGAAGTGACTTGGCCAGAGTCACAGCTGATCCAGAGCCCATGCTGTGACTGCAGAATCTGCTGGGGAGGTTGGGACACGAGGAGGGGGCAGGCTGGCGTTCCCAGGACCTGACTCTGTGGTGGCCCCTGCCCAGCCCAGGGGTTAGACCTTGGCTGGACATCAGAGTCCTCTAGGATGCCCAGGTGTCTGGAGTGGCCTGGGCATCAGCGTGGTTTACAGCTTCACAGGGGGCACCTGTGGGCTGGTGGGACATTCATCACAGCCTGGGCCCATAGCAGCCTAGAAGGGGCTAGGCTGGGCAGGCGTCAGGAGCAGGGGGCAGTAGAGCTGATCCCTGAGAGTGTGCGTATAGCTGGTGAGCAGGTGTGGAGGGCCATGGCTGGGGGGAAGTTCTCAAACACTAGGGCAGGACTGGCTGTTAGAATTTTAACTGATTTTGGTTAGTTGGAGATCTTGAACAAAAGTGTTTCTTTTTGGTCATAGTTCTGGTATATCTTAGAATCCTGGGTACTTAACTTTACATTTTCTCAGTGACAAAGACATTAGATGATGGCACAGCTTCCCTCTGTCAGAATCATTCCTTCTGAGTATGAGTAAAGCTGGTCAGTTTTCAAAAACAGGTAAAATTGCGAGCCAGCCCTGATGGCCTAGTGGTTAAAGTTCGGCGCTCTCACAGCATGGTGGCCCAGGTTCCTTTCCCGGTCGTGGAACCACACCACCCGTCTGTGAGTTGCCATGCTGTGGCGGCAGCTGACATAGACCTAGGAGGATTTACAACTAGAATATACAACCATGCACTGGGGCTTTGGGGAGAACAAAACAAAACAGGTAAAATTGGTTAGGTATAACGGGACTTAGGTCATCGCTGATTGACATCCGTTATCTGAGGTGAATTACTCCATCTCCACGTGGGTGTTTTGTCTCTTCCATTTGGACCTACCGCCTGGCTTTCTGGCTTTTCGCTCTCAGGTGGGCCTTGGGGTGCCGAGTCTGGAGAGAACAGTCTTCACGGCGGTCAAAGTCACGTTGATGTGACAAGCTGATGGAGTTGGCCAGTCAAGTGGGCGCTGTGCCACGGAGCCCGCTCTCCGGTCAGCTGAAACAAATGTCCGTGGTAGTTTGGTTGGTAGATACGTCTCTGCAGAGGGCAAAGGTATGCCAGCTGCAGGCTTCCAAAAATCAGGGGAGCCCCACACCGGCTCACTGGCCGGCCCCTTTCCTCCTGGTGTCACTAGCTGGAGTTGAGGACAAGCCTTTTCTTCTGTGAGGTATAACCCATAAAACAGACCGGGAATAATAAGATGATGACTGGGTTATAAAGTAGAGCTCCCGTGAGGGCCCCACGTAGTTTGCAGGAGCCTGAGGTTGGGGGCCACACGGCCAGCTGGCATCTGCAGTGGCTAGTTTGCCTTAGTTAGAAGACTTCTCTTTGTTTACTGTATAGGAAGGGATAAAGGCCTGGCCCCAAATGATGTTTTGAAAATTGTGGCTATCGGTAGGTATTGAAACCTGAGAGTTCTGAGATGAAGATTTGAGGCTTCCTCTTTCCTTCCTCCTGGAGGGAAGGTTAGCCCTGGCTCCCGGCTGGGCAAAGGGGAAGTTCAAATGCAGCTCTCCGCACACCTGCCTGAGCTTTCATTCTCGTTTCTGACCTCTGCCTGTGAGGCCAGGGTCGGGGTGGAGCCTGGAGGCCCAAGTATTTCATAAACGGGGGTGATTGGAGCTCAGGGCGTGGGGGCCTCCCCTTCTCTTGCTGCATCATCTTGCGTAAGTCACGCAGACCCCATGCAGCTGTGTCCAAGGCCCGGTCCAGCTCGGAAGCTCTGTCCCTCCAGGTGTGCCTGCCATCTTGTTAATGTAGGGGGTCAGCAGTGCTGAGGGAACTCGTTTATGGTTATGAAAAGATTGCCTTTAGGGGCCTTCAGAACCAGCGAATAAATTAAATGTCTTGTGGCATAGTTGCCACCGCTGTCACTGAATTAAATGTCCAGAAGGAGGCAAGTCAAGGCAGCAAAAGTGAATGAGGGTTTGGAATCACAGTTACTCTCATTACGGAAGGACGCCAATGGTAATTCATTTTGGTTGTTTACATTGACTAAGTTTATGACAGCATGCTAAATTGCCTTACATATTTAATGCAGATTTTCTGTTTCCTGTGAATTATTGGGTCCATATTTTTTAAAGGCGACAACATATTTTGTACTAATCCATAGTCTGAAGAGGACCTGGAGAGGAATGACAAATAGAAATGGCAAGCAATAGGATATATTGGAGTATATGAGGAAGCCATTTGGTATAGATCTAATTCGGCCTGTTTTTCCAAAAGGACCTGATGTGGCCGTTGAACATGCATTGTGTATCTGCTTTAAACATTTCCTGTGACAAGAACAAATGCCCTTAAGATAAAGGTGCAACTCCCCCTTTCCACATTGGCATTTCATTAAGGATAAGCATCTCTCCTTAGACTAGGAACTGATTGCTGGGCTCACCTGTGACTGCCCAGCTCAAGACAACAGACTTGCCTCCTGCTGTGTCCATCAATCGCTGTGCCCTGTCGACAGGGCAATCTTGTGACTCTTGTAAGAGGGACGTTTCAGTCATATGTGAAACATCCTCTTTAAGGGTATATAACCACCCTGTACGCCCCACTTCTTTGGAGTGCTCCGTTCCTTTGTGGAAGGACTCTCCCAGGCTATATGATCCTCACATTTCAGCTCAGAATAAACTCACCCCAATTTTGATTTATAGATTGGTTGTGGATTATTTGCGTCCCAAGAAGAAGCGAAAAGCGAGTGTCCCTTGGGTTTGCACTGGGCTTACTGGTGCAGTGTGTCTGGGCTCATCTCTGAGTGAAGCCTCAGGGACTCTGGCCATGGCAAACTCCTGGGCTTCTCCTCTGTGGTCCAGCCTTGCACTGCTTCCAAACAAGTGCAGACACTGTCTCCCAGGGACCCCTGTGCCTTCAGGCTCACAGTCTCTTCTTTCTCCGGCATTCCCAGCACAGGATGTCCATCCCTAACCTTGTTCTCCCTTCCTGGTGGGGCTGTGGGGGGTACTTCCTCTCCTGATGGGGCTGTGGGAGGTGCTTCCTCTCCTGGGTGGGTCTGTGGGAGGTGCTGCTTCCTCTCCTGGTGGGGCTGTGGGGGTGCTCCCTCTCCTGGTGGGGCTGTGGGGGGTGCTACCTCTCCTGGTGGGGCTGAGGGGTGCTCCCTCTCCTGGTGGGGCTGTGGGGGGTGCTCCCTCTCCTGGATGGGGCTGTGGGGGGTGCTCCCTCTCCTGGTGGGCCTGTGGTGGGTGCTTCCTCTCCTAGTGGGGCTGTGGGGGGTGCTCCCTCTGCTGGCTGGGTTTTGGGGGCATGCTCCGTCTCCTGGGTGGGGCTGTGGGCAGTGGTCCCAGCACTCTGTCCTATCCCACCTGCCCATATGCTGAGCCTCTGAGGCAGCAGAGAGAACTTGGGTGGATGGCCCCCAATCAGAAGAAGGCACAGCTGGAGGGTGAGTGCCCCCTGAGGTGGAGTGATGCTGGCCCTGCCGGCTCATGACGTGGAGACAGGCTGGCCTGTTTCTGGCTGCCTTGGTCTCCAGTACATTTTAGCCAGCAGCTAATGGCTGGAAAGCCTCCTGGGGCATTATGGAAGTGACTTAGACTCGCCAGAGCACCAGGGAGGTGGACTCCTCACAATGCTCACCTCACCCCCTGACTCCCCTTTAACAAGTACAGCCACAGCCACTGCTTTGAGATGGCCAGTTCTTTATTCGTATTTATTCATAGCTCTATTCATCCACGAAAGGTCAAGATGCTCTACAGCAGACGTGGTCCCCTGCCCAGGGCTGGAATGATTCCCACTAAGGACGGATCTCTGGGCTTTCATCAACGAGCCTGGCACCATGGAGTAATCGAGGCGGGGGCTCCCTCAGGGGGTGAGAACCTGAATAATTCCCATCGGAGGACTCAGTCCTGTATGTTCAGACCCTGAATCAGGTGTACAGCATCGATGAAATTAATTAAGTTTAGAAGAAAATGCGATTTAATCTAGCCATGGGGCAGTGTCTTCCATCCCAGCTACTCTGCAGTGAACCCCTGGCACTTCCATTCTGCTCACTTGTGAGATACTATTTCTGAAGTCCCAGAGGGCCTGTGCCAGCCGGAGTGGAGCTGTGACTGAGGGCAATAAAGAGCACAGGTGTCTCGCGATTGTCCCAGCAGCAGTCTGGCTGAGAGGAAGTCAGTGACAAAGGAGAACGGGCACCTCGAGCCTCTGGAGCCAAGGGATGACCCAGACTTCAGAGTAGCAGCTGAGAGTCTGAAACAAAGAAGGGCACCTAAGCGCCATCCTGCCTGCCACAGCAGCCGCCCCCCACCCCAGGCTCTCCTCCCGATGCTGCCCCTCCCCCACCGAGGCTGGTCCCCCTGCTCCAGCCCCAGGCCATCCTCCTGATGCACTCTGCAGTCAGTTTCCAGGGCGCTGCCTGTGGGGCATGGGTGTGTGTGTGTGTGTGTGCATGCGTGCATGCACATGTGTGCATGTGCGGGTGTGCATGCATTTTCTTTACTGAGGAATTCTCTTCCTGCCCTGAGTTTTTATTTTGAAAAATTTCAAACCTACAGAAAAGCTGAAAGAATAATTCAAGAATATATATACTTTTTGCCTATATTTATGAATTATTAAATTTTGCCACATTTACTTCTCTCCCTGCATGTATGTGTATGTGTGTATATATATATACGTGTTTGATTTCTTATATATATATATATATATATATATATATATATATATACACGATTTCTTACATATGTAAGTTCTTTTTTGGCTCTAACCTCCCCCACCCCAAACCCATGGCATTTATTCCTTGGATATGAGCCTCTTGGAATGAGGGCGTAGGGTGGGTCATTCAAGGTGTTCTCTGGGGGAGACTCCCCTCCATCCCCCCATATCTGTGGGTGCTGCACGGGGGCTGGGAGGCCTGGCCCTCTCAGGAGTGAGATGTGGAACTGTGCTGGCAGAGAAGTGAGGACGGGGGTGCTTCCCAAAGCCCTGGAGAGTGGGTGGGCCCGGGAGGTGGCAGGCAGTCTGAGGAAGCCAGACTCCATTCCTTACCCGCTTTAAGGTGCTATTGGTCTGAAAGTCACAGTTGTCCAGACTGGGGTGCTTGGTTTTCTTGCAGATGGTTCTGCTGATTTCCAGGTTGAGCATGTACTTCAGGCCTTTCACTATCTAAAGAGAACCAAGGGCCGGGCCTGGGTTACTTGGTCCAGGATAGGAGGGATGGCAGTGCCTCCATCAGCAGGAGGTGGCATGAAGGCAGGTGGTAAAGATGCCCAGCTCTGTCCCCTGGAAAGGGAGTGAGTGGTGTAGAGGGAATGTCCGGAACTTAGCACAAGAGCTCTGGGAAGGAAGCCGTTGCTTGGAGCCCAGACCCCTCCCTGTCCCTTCCTTATTCATTCATCTTCTCATTCCTGCTCACGTGCCAGCTCTCTGTCCTGGGGATAAGACGTGGGCTGTGTGTCCTATCCTAGGACGTCTCCTTCCTGCCCAGAACTCTCCATCAGGAGGGACATCAGACTAGGGTTGTCTGGCCCCCAGCCAAAGGTGAGTCCTGCCCCTCCGTGCCCTATCAGCCACCTGTGGCCTGTGCTGACTGCCAGTCCCTGCCCTGGGTGGCAATATTGGGTTTTTTGTTGTTGTTTTTGTTTTTAGTTTCAAAATAGCCCTTCTCCATTTGGATGTGATACCAACCTGGGTCATTCTCCTCATTTGTGGTCTCAGAGGAGATGGAGAAAAATTTCTGTTTTTTGTCTCAGCCCCATCAAATACCAAGGGAAGGAAAGTTGTCCCCACACCACACTGAGGAACAACTTCCTGTCCCCCATCATAAAGGCCTTGGGCAGTCGGTTGGGCACAGAGCATCTTGCGCTTGCAGCCTTCCTGCAGGAGGGGGAGAGCCTGGGAGCAGAGGCCCCACCATCCTTGGGGCTGAGCCCTTGGTGTGATGATACTTTGGCTATTTCCATGGAAAGCCATAGAAGCCCGTCCCACATAGACTGTCTTTCTACAACACACTTTTGTAGTCGTAAAAATATACTGCTCTTAAATAGTTTATAATTGCCGAAAAGCATAAAGATTGTAACCATCACCTGTAATCCTGTGACCAGGGGTAACCCTTAGAATGTGTCAACGCCATTAGCCACCACAGCCTCTCCTCCTTCTGTGCTCCACTGCGCATCCATGGGAGTGTGTGGGTCCTGTCCAAGAAAGCCAGCCTCCACAGCAATGAACATGACATTTGCTGTTGAACGGCTGCACAGGTCCCTGGGTTTAGCAAATGGCAGATACCGCTGGGCAGCCACCTCCTGATAGCTTCTCCTCACTGTTCTGCATCCCGTGTCTTGCACTGACCCTGTGTTCTCAGGGCACAGAGGCAATAAGGCCTGTTCTGCCCTCCAGCATCCCCCGAGGAGGGAGAGTGCCAAGTCGTCTGTAAGAGGTCACTGAGAAGGCGTGAGGACTTCCACTGTGTGCAACCTTACAGGTGTGTCATTCTGGCTGGGCTGGAGCAGAATGATAAGTCCTGTGGGGCTGCAGGGTGGGTGAGGTGAGGCAGGCCGGGCAGCTCTGACAGGGGTGTGTGGGCCAGCTCCAGGGCCCAGCACCATCCTCTGGTTCCTGTGTGCTGGCTCCCTGATCCCTTCGGTAGCCTTCAGCCCCCACCTATAGTACCTCCTCAGTCCCACTCCTGTTGTGCTGTGGGCCATTGGCCTGGTGGCTCTGCCCATGAGAAGCGTGGTTTCAGTAAGAGGCTCCAGGCCTTTTTGCTCCTCTCTGGGTGACACTGGTTTTGGCTGCTCATGGGCTATTTGTGGCTTCTGCTGTCAGCCTCCTGGCCTGGGTCTGTATTCTAGATGGTCAGGACACTAGGTGGGTCAGCCCCTGGTAAGACAGGAGCCACTGCAGCCTGGCTTCCTAGGGGTGTCCCTGAGACGCTGGTGGCAAGAACTCAGACACTCACCTGGACCAGGGCTCTGCTGATGTGGGACTCCTTGAACAAGAAGATGTCGTTTGTGCAGTTGTTGAACCTTTCAACGCTGTGTCTCGCTGCTTTGAGGACTCCTGGGTTGTTGGTCTTTATTGTTTTTGGAGATCCTGGAATCACATCTGAGTTAAGGATCTGGGAACAAAAATCTGAGAGACAAACACAGAAATGGACAAGAACATTGCTGTTAGCCCTCGGTCCAGGTGTCACACCTCATGCCTTGGGCCTGGTGCTCAGTTCTCCTCCCTGCTCCCAGTGTGGCCATGGGCCCATCCAGCCCTGCCTATCCACCTGACCCTGTTCACCCACCCATCACCCCCCCCTACAGTACTTTTGTTGTGCATACCTATGGTTGCACATACTTAAAGCTGAGGACCAGGTGTGGTGGGTGGTACAATGATGGATAGACAAGATATAGTCTCTGTCCCCCCATCCCTGCCCACACAGCCCCTTTCAGGACCCAAGGTTATTGCCAATATGTGTTAAAGAAAACCTGAACACATCCCAGGCAGTGGAGCCTCTGGACAGGATGCAGCCTCAGGGCATTAGGAGAAGCCACCCCAGCTGGCCTTCAAGGCTGCCATCCCACCTGAACTCAGCTTGTCCCCAACTGGACCATGAGGAAGTGCCTGAAGGCCCGTCCTGCCTTCTTACTTCTAAGGAGGCTGCTGTTGTCCTCCATCTCAGTGACTCTTGTCAGAATCCACCCAGCTTCCAGGCTCTGGGTCAGCTCACCAGAGGGCCCCTGCTCCCCGAGGGCCCCTGCACCCTGGCAGCGCCATAGCACCTGATGCCCCTCGTGTGCTGCCTCCTGCTGTGCTGTTTGGGGTACAAGTCTGAAGATAGACGCCAGGCCCAGGTGACTTTATCTCACACAGCTCCACTATGCAGTGGGCACTTGGTAGAAAAGGGAGGGTTGCTCTTGGGAGCGACGTCAGTGACATGGTGGAGTGAGCTCACCCTGGACTCTCTCCCCTCCAAACTACAAGTAAAAGCACCAACTACTTTCCAACCAAAAAGAAAAAATCATAATAACAGCAATCGTCAGAGACCCACAGCAGCCAAACAATGGAGGGCAGAGAGGCTGGAGCCACCCTCAGAGGAGCTGGAACGGGGTAAGAGAGAACTTCACTCCCTGCCCTAGAGACTGGGATCGCTGCTGGGTGAGGGAAGGAGCAGGGGAGGGGCCACACGTCTGTGGCATCGTCCAGGACTCCCACAGACCCATGCAGTGGGAACCCTCTAACAAGGGAAAGCTTTCTGTGGGGGAGCCCCATCAAGCCAGTGCCCCGGGAGACCAGAAAGTGAGAGCTGCTGGGAATCCAGGTCTGTGCGCGAGAGAAAGTGCCCCTTCTCCCCCAACCCATGGTGCACACGGCCATAATGGCTGAAGGCAGAGGGCTCAGAACGCACAGCTCTTGACCACCATCTAGTGGTGACAGGCTGTAACTGCAACCAAATAATAGCATCATGCGCAAAAACCGCTCCTCTACCATCCAGCAATTAATAAAAGCTCCAGACCGGAAGGAAAACAATAAAAGCACAGAATTAAGTCCTGAGGATTTGGAAATAGGTAAACTAAGTGAAAATGAGTTCAGAGTAGCTATCATCAAAAAACTCAGTGAGGTAAAGGGAAATATGGAGAAACAAGTCAACGAGTTCTGGAGTTACTTCACAAAAGAGATTGAAACTATAAAGAAGAATCAATCAGAAATATTAGAGATGAAAAATACAATGGATCAGATAAAACAGAATACAGATTCCCTGAATGCCCGTGTAGACACCATAGAGGAGCAAATTATCATAATTGAAGATAGGCTGTATGGCTCCAGACAGAGGAAGAAAGAGAATTAAGAATTAAAAAAACTGAAGAAAATCTCCAAAAAACAGCAGACTCAATGAGAAAATCCAACTTAAGAATTATCGGAATCCCTGAGGGCGTGGAAAAGGAAAATGGAGCAGAAAGTGTGCTTAACGAAATTATAGAAGAGAACTTCCCAAATCTAGGGATTCAAAGAGAAATGTGTTTGGAGGAAGCTTTCAGATCTCCTAAATTTGTCAATGTAAAAAGACCTACTGCAAGGCATATAGTAGTAAAAATGGCAAAAATGAATGAGAAAGAAAGAATACTCAGGCCAGCAAGGCAGAAGAAAATAACTTATAAAGGAACTCCTATCAGACTTTCAGCAGATTTCTCCACAGAAACCTTACAAGCTAGGAGAGAATGGAATGATGTAGTCAAACGTTTAAAGGATAAAAATCTTCAGCCAAGAATCCTCTATCCAGCAAAAATATCCTTCAGATAGGAGGGAGAAATTAAATCTTTTCCAGACAAACAAAAGATAAGGGACTTTGCAGCCACAAGACCTCCACTACAAGAAATCCTCAGGAAGGGTCTCATACCTGAAAAAAGAAAAAAGGGAGAAAGGGGTCACAAAACACAGAGTAGGGAGACAGATAAAATCAGAATAGGATAACAAATATTCAACTATAGCGTTAGGATAAAGGGAAGTAAATAACCAAAGCAAAGACAATCTTATCACTCTAACCACAAACTCACAAAACAAGTTGGAATAAGAGATGAAAATAATATTTTAGGAGGGGACGAGGAAAGGGACTGAATCAGTCTAGGTAAGGAAGTAAGAGACCACCAGAAAATGGACTATGTTATACACGAGATTCTGAATACAAACTTCAGGGTAGCCACTAAACTAAAAACCAGAACAGAGACACAAAACCTAAATAAGGAAAAAGTCTAAGAAACCCAGCATAAGAAATTGCAGAAGTCAATGGGTAGGCTAAAACACACAGGATGAGAAACAAAGGAAACGCAGGAAAACCGGAAAACGAGTGACAGAATGACAGCATTAAGCCCTCATGCATCAATAATCACCCTCAATGTAAACAGATTGAACTCTCCAATAAAAAGACACAGAATGGCAAAATGGATTAAAGAACAAGATCTAACAATTTGTTGCCTCCAGGAAACACACCTCAGCTCCAAGGACAAACACAGGCTCAGAGTGAAGGGATGGAAGACAATATTCCAAGCTAATAACAAACAAAAGAAAGCAGGTGTCACAATACTTATATCAGACAAAACAGATTTCAAGATAAGGCAGGTAAAGAGAGACAAAGAGGGCCAATATATAATCATCAAAGGGACACCCTCAAGAATAAATAATGCTTATAAATATCTATGCACCCAACAAAGGAGCACCAAAGTTCATAAGGCAACTATTAACAAACCTAAAAGAAGATATCAAAAATAACACAATAATAGTATGGGACCTCAACACCCCACTCACATCAACAGACAGATCATCCAGACAGAAAATCAACACAGAAACAGTGGAGCTAAACAAAAAGCTAAAACAGTTGGACTTAATAGGCATATATAGAACACTTCATCCAAAAACAGGAGAATACACATTCTTCTCAAGCGCACATGGAACATTCTCAAGGATAGACCATATGTTGGGAAACAAGGCAAGCCTCTACAAATTTAAAAAAATTGAAATAATAACAAGTATCTTCTCCAATCATAATGCTATAAGGCTAGAAATTAATTACAAGAAAAAAGCTGAGAAAGGCACATGGATGTGGAGACTAAGCAATACGCTATTGAACAAGCAATGGATCATTGAAGAAATTAAAGAAGAAATCAAAAAATACCTGGAGACAAATGAAAATGATAACGTGCCATACCGACTCATATGGGATACAGCAAAAGCTGTATTAAGAGGAAAATTCATCGCAATACAGGCACATCTTAACAAACAAGAAAAATCCCAAATCAGCACTCTTAAACTACACCTAACTGAATTAGAGAAACAAGAACAAACAAAGCTCAAAGTCAGCAGAAGGAGAGAAATAATAAAAGTCAGAGCAGAAATAAATGCTATTGAAACAAAAAATGCAGTAGAAAGGATCAATGAAACAAAGAGCTGGTTCTTTGAGAAGATAAATAAAATTGACAAACCCCTAGCCAGACTTACAAAGAAAAAAAGAGAGAAAGCCCAAATAAACAAAATCAGAAATGAGCGAGGAGAAATAACAACAGACTCTGCAGAAATACAACGGATTATAAGAGAATACTACAAAAAAACTCTATGCCAACAAAATGGATAACCTAGAGGAAATGGATAAATTCTTGGACTCCTACAATCTCCCAAAGCTCACTCAAGAAGAAGCAGACAATTTGAACAGACCAATCACAAGGAAAGAGATTAAAATAGCCATCAAAATCATCCCAAAGAATAAAACCCCAGGACCAGATGGCTTTCCTGGGGAATTCTACCAAAGTTTCAGAGAGGATTTAATACCTATCCTTTTCAAGCTATTCCAAAAAATTAGGACGGATGGCACCCTTCCTAACACATTCTATGAGGCCAACATCACGCTGATACCAAAGCCTGACAAGGACAGCACGAAAAAGAGAACTACAGGCCCATATCACTGATGAACATAGATGCAAAAATTCTCAACAAAATTTTGGCAACCCGAATTCAGCAATTCATCAAAAGGATCATATATCATGATCAAGTGGGATTCATACCAGGGACACAGGGATGGTTCAACATCTGCAAATCAATCAACGTGATACACCACATCAACAAACTGAGGAATAAAAACCACATGATCATCTCAATAGATGCAGAGAAAGCATTTGATAAGATCCAATGGCCATTTATGATAAAAAACTCTGAACAAAATGGGCATAGAAGGGAACTACCTCAACATAATAAAGGCCATATACGACAGACCCACAGCCAACATCATACTCAGTGGGCAAAAACAGAGTGCCATCTCCCTGAAAACAGGAACAAGACAAGGATGCCCTCTATCACCACTCTTATTTAACATAGTACTGGAGGTTTTGGCCAGAGCAATTAGGCAAGAAAAAGGAATAAAAGGAATCTAAATATGGAGGTAAGAAGTGAAACTCTCGCTGTTTGCAGACGACATGATCTTATATATAGAAAACCTCAAAGAATCCATTGTATAACTTTTAGAAGTAATCAACAACTACAGCAAAGTTTCAGGGTATAAAATCAATTTACATAAATCAGTAGCATTTCTATACTCTAATAACGAACAGAAAAAGAACTCAGGAACACAATACCATTCACAATCACAATAAAAACAATAAAATACCTTGGGGTGAATATAACTAAGGAAGTGAAAGACATATACAATGAAAATTACAAGGCTTTTCTGAAAGAAATGAATGACGACATAAAGAGATGGAAAGACATTCCATATACATGGATTGGAAGAATAAACATAGTTAAAATGTCCGTTCTACCTAAAGCAATCTACAGATTCAGTGCCATCCCAATCAGAATCCAAATGACATTCTTTACAGATATAGAACAAAGAATCCTAAAATCCATATGGGGCAACAAAAGACCCCGAATTTCTAAAGCAATCCTGAGAAAAAAGACCAAAGCTGGAGGCATCATAATCCCTGACTTCAAAACATACTACAAAGCTACAGTAATCAAAACAGCATGGTACTGGTACAAAAACAGGTGCACAGATCAATGGAACAGAATTGAAAGCCCAGAAATAAAACCACACATCTATGGACAGCTAATCTTTGACAAGGGAGCTGAGGGCATACAATGGAGAAAAGAAAGTCTTTTCAAAAAATGGTGCTGGGAAAACTGGAAGGCCACATGTAAAAGAATGAAAATTGACCATTCTTTTTCACCATTCACCAAAATAAACTCAAGATGGATCAAAGGCCTAAAGATTAGATGTGAAACCATAAGGCTTCTAGAAGAAAATGTAGGCAGTACACTCTTTGACATCAGTATTAAAAGGATCTTTTTGGACACCATGTCTTCTCAGACAAGGGAAACAATAGAAAGAATAAACAAATGGGACTTCATCAGACAAAAGAGCTTCTTCAAGGCAAGGGAAAACAGGATTGAAACAAAAAAACAACCCACTAACTGGGAAAAAAATATTTGCAAGTCATACATCTGACAAGGCTTAATATCCATAATATATAAAGAACTCACACAACTCAACAACAAAAAATCAAACAACCCGACCCAAAAATGGGCAGGAGACATGAACAGACATTTCTCCAAAGAAGATATACAGATGGCCAATAGGCACATGAAAAGATGTTCATCATCGCTGATCATCAGGGAAATGCAAATCAAAACTACACTAAGATATCACTTTACACCCATTAGAATGATAAAAATAACTAAAGCTAATAGTAACAAATGTTGGAGAGGTCGTGGAGAAAAAGGAACCTTCATACACTGCTGGTGGGAATGCGAACTGGTGCAGCCACTATGGAAAACAGTATGGAGATTCCTCAAAAAATTAAAAATAGAACTACTATATGATCCAGCCATCCCACTACTGGGTATCTATCCAAAGAGCTTGAAGTCAGCAATTCCAAAAATCCCATGCACCCCAATGTTCATCACAGCATTATTTACAATAGCCAAGTCATGGAAGCAACCTAAGTGCCCATCAACAGATGATTGGATAAAGAAGATGTGGTATATATATACAATGGAATACTACTCAGCCATAAAAAAGAACTAAATCGTCCCATTTGCAACAACATGGATGGAGCTTGAGGGAATTATGTTAAGTGAAATAAGCCAGATAGAGAAGGACAATCTCTGTATGACTCCACTCATATGAAACATTTAAAAATGTAGACAAAGAGAACAGATTAGTGGCTACCAGGGGAAAGGGGGGGTAGGGGGTGGGCACAAAGGGTGAAGGGCTGCTCCTACAACACGACTAACAAACAATGATGTACAAATGAAATTTCACAAGATTGTAACCTATCATTAACTCCATAAAAATTAAATTAAAAAAAAGAAAAGAGAGGGTTGGCTGGACTTCCATTTTTCCATGCTCTTCCTTTTCCAAGGAGGCCCAAATTTGGATAAAAGATGGGGGAAGCAACATGAGGGGTTCCCCCCCAACAGTTGCATCTGACAGAGCCGAGCAGAACAGGGACCCCTTCCTCCTCCTCTGCCCTCCACGTCCTCCATTCCCAGCTCCCACAGAAGCAGAGCCCGGGCCGACCCCGAGACCCCTTGCTGAAGAAGAACCTGACTGTTCCGCCCAGCTTGCTCACAGGCACTTGCCAGGCCCTGTCCGAGTCCTCCTCATCCTGCAGGCTCTAGAATGCAGAGGCTCCATTCCATAAGTCAACAGGCAAGAGCATCAGAGCCGCAGGAGGCAGGGTAGGAGCTGCCCAGGGCTCCATCTGCACAGATCCTGATGGAGGGTCTGAGAGTGAGCGCTGGGCCACGGAGCAGAGGCGTCCGGGGGCTCAGGAGACCAGGGTCCTGACGGGCCCAGCTTGGGTGTTTGCTCATTCAAATATGCACTTTGGATTTTATTATAAAGAACATAGGATATAAAAAGCCCCCAGGATCTGTGTAGCAACAACTGAATGGTGGCCTTTTCTGACTGGTGGCTCATGAGTGACTGCACTTTAGGATTCTCTATGTTTCTCAATTTTTCTACCATGGCCATGGACTCCTTGTATGTTCAAGTAACAAAAAGTTTAAAGTTTTGGGGAAAATCTAAGTAAATTGGGGAGAGGAGGAGGGTTTTTGGGTTTGTAAGCTGCTTCCCTTTACTAAGAATTTCCCCTAGATTCTCCTGAAACGTGAGTGTGCCAGAGACGAGCCAGGGTTGAGCGGTCGCATGAGGCGGGCAGTGGCAAGTCTGCTATTTTATTACATTACGTAAGTTAAATGGAGGGTAAAGTTCAGCTCCTCAGCAGCACTCTAGCCTTTCTGGCGCAGATAGGGACGCTGCCTCATTGCAGAGGGTCCCACTGAACTGTGCCGCCCTGGAGAGTGCACGCTGCCTCCCTTGACCGTACCCCCAGGGGGCAGCTGCCGTGCAGGCATCCGAGTTCAGTGGGGAGGCTGGGCTTGGCTCGCCTACCCGTGGAGGTGCCGAAGCAGCAGGAAGTGGAAACTTGGGGTGTGTGGTAGCAGCAGCGCTAACCAGACAGGCTTCCGGGGGCTCAGAGGACGGAGAGCGAGGAGATCAGGGGTCCCCTCCCCCTCCTCACTGGCAGTGTCCACTGAGACTGGAGACCCAGGTATATTTGGGTTGTAACATGTGCTGTCTGAGAAGATAATGGTGGCAGGTGATTCGGGCTTTCTGGGGCCTGAGATACCAGCTGGTACCCCGGGATGTGAAGAAATCTAAGTGGTAGGCAGGAAAACAGCACTAACCCACAGAGCACGCAGCTTTAATAGAAGCATTATTCCCGGGGGGGCTGAACTGGGATGTCCCACTGGGGACAAGAAGTCCCTTCCTCATGGGGACTGACAGAAGGGACCTGAGAGGAATTAGGGGCTGGGAATTAGGGCTGGTGGGTTGGCTCGGCCGGGCACAGGAAGTCTGAACTGCAGGAGGATTGACGCCCAGCAGGATGGCGCTGTGTGTGCTGTGTGCCTGCTCTGGCCCGCTGGTCAGGGCTGACCCAAGAGCCCCAGGGGGTTGGGGTCTTAGGGGGAGAGAGGAGACATCTTTATAGGTGGGTGCAGGGTCTCTGAAACAGACTGTCCATATGGCCTCAGGGTGGGGTCAGTCTCTCGGGGAGGGGCCTGGGTGGGAATAGCTGCAGCAGAGGGTGAGAAGAAGGCCTGGCCAGGGCATCAGATCTTATCAGCTTAGAAAGTAGGGTCTCAGAGGAGGCCATTTCCACCCCCGTGGGAGGTCTTCCCTCCCTAGAACCTGGACGTCTGTCCCCCTGCCCCCCAAGTGCGAGAACCAGGATGGGAGGGCATCTGGCTGGCATGTCCACCGCACAGCCACCTACAGGTCTCCTCTCCCTGTGGGTGGTGCAGCGGAAAGCGTGCTGGGAGTCGGCAGAGTGGGCATGGTCCCGGTAAGTCCTGTGACCCTAGGGGGCATGCTGCCATCGGGGGAGGGCTGGCACCACCTGACCAACGGGACCACCTGGCAAACGGGTCTTCCCCAGCTGGTCCCCTGGGCCTGAGGGCGGAACGTCAGGACGAAGGTCATGGTTCCTTTGTGAGGCTCCCCATGCTTCAGCACCTGAAGAACCTGGCCCTCTGTCCCCCTGACAAGAGGACAGCGCTGGGGCCCTTCCCAACACACAGTTAAGGCTGTCTGCTGGTCTGCATCTGCCAGAAAGCCTGTCCTCACCAGCCCACTCTGGGATCTCCTTTGCAATAATCCAGCCCTCATTCGACATCCCCAGAGGAGTCGGGCTGAAGGCTTCGTTCAGGGTCTCTGAAGATGGAAACAAGGGAAAGCGCCAGCAGCCGGCTTGGTCGAGCTGAGTCAGCCCTGGAACCTGTGTTTCCCCAGGCTGCCCAGGTGGTTCTGCCCCAGGTGGTGCTGGGAGGTCTCCTGGTGCCAAGCACGCTGATGCTAATATCGGGGCGCGGGGGGTCCCAGGCTGCTCCTCTGGGACCAGCACTTATTGATGACAGGAGGTTGAGTGTGGATTTCAGTTTTAACAAACAACATTTTGGAAAACAGCTTGGTTACTGCCCATCAGTGCGGTCTAAACAGCTGAGGAGGAAGCCACCTTTGTGGACGGGATCGAGTCTTCAGCAGATCCGTGTCAGAGACTGGAGGCTCCCTTCCCGACCCCTGGGGACTAACGTGGCTAGTCTCCTCTTTGTTAAAAATTGTGTCTATTGCGGGGCTGGCCCCGTGGCCGAGTGGTTAAGTTCGCGCTCCGCTTCAGCGGCCCAGGGTTTGACCAGTTCAGATCCTGGGCGTGGACATGGCACCGCTCATCAGGCCACGCTGAGGCGGCGTCTCACATGCCACAACTAGAAGGACCCACAACTAAAAATGTACAACTAGGTACTGGGGGCTTTGGGGAGAAAAAGAAAGTAAATAAAAAAAGAAGATTGGCAACAGCTGTTAGCTCAGGTGCCAAACAAAAAAAAAATTGTATTTATTGCTTTTTCTGATTATAAGCTTACTTATTTTGGGTAGGAAATTTGGAAAATACAGGAGTATAACAAAAACATTAGAAATCCTTCTAAATATCTCAAAGGTAACCACTGTTTGTTTTTTTAAAAAGTATTAATTTAGTTTTACTTGAATTAAACAGAATTTAAAAAATGAAGTGAAACTGGGTTATGGGGAATCTCAGATGACTATCTCTTCCAAACATGTGATGTCAGTTCCTAAGCAATTTTGGTAAAGTTACAAAAAGGTTATGAAAAATACTGAAGTTGGTTTATTTTTATTTAACTATATGTTTCCTAAAATGTAGCCTTCATGTCAGTAAAACCTCATCAGCAGGTCTCTAAACAAACAAGGAAGGCTCCGTTTCTAATTTTCAAAAAGTATAAAGGTCA
The DNA here is from genome assembly GCF_021613505.1 of Equus quagga. Lineage (NCBI taxonomy): Eukaryota > Metazoa > Chordata > Mammalia > Perissodactyla > Equidae > Equus > Equus quagga. Next base: position 63,226,854 of record NC_060278.1, read on the forward strand.
AACCTATTTTTAGGATGGTTCCTCAGGAGAAATCAACAGGGAAAGGCTGATGTGAAGAATAGCCATCCCAAAGGGGATGAGAACAAGTGACCAGGCAGCTGAGCACACAGCCGGGCCCTGCCCAGCCCCTCCCGCCCCTGCAGGGGCCTCGTGTCCTCTGGGGCCAGGATCTGGGGTTTGTGCCCACAGCTGAAGTCTGGGGCGGGGTGAGTGCAAGCTGTTCTCGGAAGCCCCCTCTGCTCCCGCTTCTTCTCATCCTCTGCAGGGGTGGCGTGTGTGTGCCCATCCTACAGGTGAGGAAACTGAGGCCTCAAAGGAGTGCAGGCGGGTATAAACTCAGGTTTGGCTAATTCCAAAGACTGCTCTTTGTCACTCATTTCAGAAGTGTCTGTTGGTAGGTGCTGTGGGCAGTCCGGGGGGGGAGGCCCACAGACCCCGCGGGCAGGTTCCAGGAGTGACGCCAACCGGCCTGCGCACAGGGAGCTGAGGGAGGGAGGCAGCTGGGCGGGGACACCAGTTACAAGGCGGTGGAGTCGAGCTAGGTGAGAAGTGAGAGCTGAGTGTGGAGGCAGAAGTGGCAGGACTCAGTGGGAGGCTGGGTGTGGGGGCGAGACAAGGGGGCTCTGTGACTCAGACTGGTGGCATGGTGACGCCTGGGTGACGTGAACTGAGGGCAATCAGTAGAGGAGCAGGTGTGTGAGAAGTAACAAAAACTGCACAGAGACGACGCCGGGTGGGGCCGGGCCAGGCAGGCTCAGAAAGAGGTGAACCATGGCCCATGAGCGGCACTCCCTCCCGCCCTGCCTGCCTCAGACCGGCCTCCCGGGAGAGCCCAGAGAGAAGACACCAGGGCGCTGAGCCCTCTGGAGGGAGGGAGCCACACACAGCCTGTCTACGGCCGCCTGGTGTGATGCCCTCTGGGAACAGAGAAGATGGAGGCGGGCAAGCCACCACATGGGTGGCCAGGATGGCTTGTGAGGAAGGAGAGAAGATGCAGGAATTCGCCCCCCACTGCAGACTGCCCCGGAGGCAGGACTGTCCACAAAGGACCCCCTTACTGCTCTTAGGGGAGAAACTGCTCTTTACTTGTCCTGACAGCCTGACTCAGATGGCAAGAGACCGGGCGTCAGGGGACTTGGAGGGACGATTGGATGACAGCCGCTGGGCACTGAGCAGGGTACGATCTGCCTGCCACCAAGGTGCCACCCCCAGGACGCACAGGTGTAGCTGTAGAGGGGAGCAGCACAGTGCAGAGCAAGATGCTGAAGGACTTGGAGGGAGCACCCCTGAGTTCCGGCGGGCAGACCCTTCCCTGGGGCCATGCACGCTGCTGTCCTCAGACAACAGGCCCGGCAGAGCGGGCACTAAGACCAAAAATGTAGCCGGGAATCAGCCACGGAAGGGCGTCGGCAGTTCCCCCCACCCTGCCGGAGAACAGCAGCAGACCTGCTGCAGGGACCAGGACGCCTGGGGATCCCCGGGGCTCCTCGGCTGCTCCGGGCCCTGCACAAGTGCATTCCCCGGACCATCCTTTTCTGTAGGATCTCCCCAGTCCTGTCAACATTCCACGATTCAGAGAAGTCGATGCTCCCAGCCTCTTCCTGGTGATCAGAATGGGGAGCAAAGCTTCAAGGAAACATTTTGATATCTCTCCCTTAAAAACGTAACTTTTCCATCTAATCACAAATGATTTCTACTCTTAACATCCTGTCCCATTCCTGTTCTACTTCCAGACCCCCTTCTTCAGAGCTGTAACACTGGCCCCTGGTTCCTGGGCCGGGCTCTGCGGCCCCCCTCCGAGGGCTCTGACCCACGTCCTCTCTTCCAGGCCCCACACGCTGCATGAAAACATCCACGAGTTTAAACCAAATCTGCAGGAACGGGCGGCTCTGGAGCGGGGACACAGGCAGCGGCCAGAGCGTTAGCTGCAGCAGCGGGTAACTGTTTCCATGCAGAGTTAAGAGAATTGAATCTGCCCTCCGTTTACCACCCAGCCTACAGGCAGCTGTTGAACAAGAGGTGGGACAATGACCTCCTGACAAAGAGCAGCTGGTACAGTAATCCGGTAGCCGATGTTTTTGGTAAACATCCCTTAATTTACTTTTCTGAGAAACCACGGCCACGCTGTCCCGAGCACGTCCTGTAGGAGGCGCCAGAACGTGGGACACAGCATGTGTCCGTGGACCGGAGCTGTGGGGAAGACCAGGCCCTCTAGACAGAGCTCCTGTGCTCCGGCCTGCCCCGCCGGGGAACTCCTGCATCTGGAATGGAAGGGGGGTGCGCTTCCCCCCACCTTCCTCTTTCAGGAGTGTTCTAGATGTGGCCCAGGAGGTGGAGGGAACCCCAGCTTGTGAAGCCATCCCGAGATGGGAGCCAGGGTAAGGGCCAAACACTGCCAGTCCCTGCTGGTGCCCCATCCCGTGGCACCTGGGGGCAGTTTCCTCTGAGAGTGGCACTTGAGCTTCCCCACCAGCGCTGGAGTCCTCTGAGCCCTTGTCGTGGGTGTGGGCGGGAGCTGCCACCTCTGGGAGGGCCCTGGCCCGGCTCCTGGGGCTCAGTCTGGAGGCTGTGCCTAAGGACCGGGCTGGCGGGTGGCAAGTACCAAGCCCAGAGGTCCACTGTCTGCCCACCCTGAGCCCTGTGCCCTTCTCATACAACACTAAAATTCAGTGAGTTGGTCGTTGCCATTAATTCTATGGGGCCACACCCACCCAGCTGTGTTCTGGGGGCTCAAGGAATGAGTTAGGCCCATCCTTTCGAGGGCACATGTGTCCGCCTAGCACAAACAGGAGGCTGGTTAGTCCTGGCCTTAACCCACTGGGACAGGCCCAGAGTCTGCATGCCAGCTCTGCCCCCCACAGGCTGTGCCGCTCAGCCTCCCTGAGCCTGCGTGTGCTCACGTGTAAAATGGGGACGACGGCGGCGACCTCACAGGCCAGTGGTGAAAAGGCAGGAGACAACACGCACGAACAGCAGTGTGATGATGACCAAATGTCCAATACACCATACGGCTACAGCGAGGGGCTCTCAGGGACGCCCCGCTGGAAAAAGGAAATCTCAAAGTGCAGAGGGTGGGTCAGCAGCCTGCACAGCAGACACAGCCTACAGCAGTTTGCAGGGCCCCTCCCAGGAGGCAGGGCGTGGACCCTCCCTTGCTGTGGGTGGTCTGGCGTGGCAGGCGCTCCTAGCTCTGGCTACTGGCAGCCCAGGTCCAGTGTCACCTTGCAAAAGGAAGAGTGGTGGCTGCTGGACCCCAGGCCCTGCCCAGGAGGTCCCTTAATGAGAAGATGGGACGCTGAAAGTTTGGCTCGGGGGGCGAGGGGGCAGAAAGTGACATGGCAGCCAGTGGGGCTTCCCAGGAGAAATGACAGTCGGGTTGAGAAAGAAGGGCTTTTCATTTTCAACTGAAGGCAAAGGGCTGAGGAAACCAATGTAGCAATTTCCTAAGTTCTGATGGGCTCAGGCAGAAGCTGCCTGGGGAGGGTCAGCACAGGTTAGCGTCTAGGTGTGGGGAGAAGCCAGATGCCTACATGGTGCCACCCTGGGGGGTTCCTGTCACGCCCCCCCCATGGGAAGGTTCTGGAATCTGTTCTCAGGAGGCGAGGGAGAGGCTGTGGGAGCCATGGCAGGGGCAGATTCCAGTCGGGCTGCGTCTTCGTCTGCCTGACCACTAGACAGAGGGTCCTCCGAGCCTGTCCTGCAGACGAGGCCCGAGGCCTCTCTGCCAAGCGGAGGAAGCCTCTGAAGGGATCTGTGTGGCACGGGCCAGGGGCGTGCAGCCAGGAGCCACCAGCACAGCAGAGACTCAGGAGCAGGGGTGGCCGGGAGGCTGCCAAGCACCCCAGGGCATGAGAGGGTGCTTCTGTGGGCCACTGCGGTCAAGCCTCTCTAGGGCCCAAGGGGGATGCGGTGATCTACCCATTTCATGGATGATGAGATGTCACCATCTCATCATGGTGGCTCCAGGCTCCACAGCTAGGTCTGGGGAGTCTGTGTGCCCCAAGGCCCTCTGCGCGTGAGCGTGGACTCTGGATCTTCCATGTGGGGCTCAGTGGCAGAGAGCAGGTGTGACAGGGGAGGGCCCGGCTGGTCCAGGAGACTGGGGCAGTGTCACCAAGAGGGGATGTGACCCCTTCCATGGACTGAAAGGTTCTGGAGCTGTCCCCTTGTCACTGGTCACCTTCCACCTGGTCACCTGTGACCAGGCTCCAGCCCTCTTCCCATGAGGGAGGAGGGCAGAAACCAGCCACTCCGGCACTGTCCTCACTCACTGGGCAGTGGGCCTGTGTCTTCAGCAGGTCACTTTAGCCCTCGGGCACCAGATTCCTCGTTGCTTGAATGAGGTGGCGAGGGGCCCCTCCAAGTCTCCACCAGCATCCATGGCCAATTCGGCCATGTGTGGGGGGCAGGCTCTCACTGGCTGTGTGACACCGGCAAGTCACCTAAGCTTGCTGTGCCTCAGTTTCCTGGCACACAGACAGGTCTCCCTTCCTTCCCTTCCCCCCCGGCGCTGGCCTGGCAGGAAGGGTGAAGGGGTCTGATCTTTAGGGTCCCTCAAGCCAAGTCTCAGGACAGCAGCCTGCAGGCAGGAGGGACGAGTTAGATAGAAGCCGCCTAACCGCCACTTCCCCGCGAGGGGCCGTGGGGGAGCCTCCCTGGGAGGGACTGTTCTCAGGTCACCGTGCAAACCCCGGGAGCGACGGGAAACAGAATGCCCGAATGTGTTGCCCTCGTCCCCAGGTGGCCCCCAGACCCCGGATGCCTGCTCCGGCAGAGGCAGCCACGGTAGGAAGAGGATCTCTGCCCTCCGCCGCCAGGCAGGTCAGCGACAGTGCCCAGGAGCAGCGGAGCCCCAAGTCTGGGGGGAGGTGCTGAGGAGAGACTCTTACCTCGGGACGGGTCCCCCGTGGTGCTCAAGATCAGGCTGCAGAGGGCGAGCGCCCCGGCCGGCCACATGGCTGCGTGAGGCCCCCAGAGCCTGCAGGGCGGGGGATGGCGGACCTGGGGCTCGGCATGGGATGGGGGGCGGGGGGTGGTTTCTTGCTGAATCATTTGACCAGAAGCTCTTCGCCTCCACATCTATGGGCCACAAAGTCAACCGCTTCCTTTATAAAAGTTTCCAAACAGCGATTATTTGCTGGGGGAGGAGGAAGAGAAGTAAGACCATGAACAAAACCCTGGGTGGCGCTCCACCCTTGAGACACACATGCAAGAGACCTTGCACTAAAATACTAGCAGAGATTTTCAGAAGCAGCATCACTTGGGTTTCCTTCTCAATACAGCATGCTTCTCAGGCCCAGGATTCGGCTCCCAGTGGCCGCGGGCGGGAGACTGTTTGCTGGGATGTGTGGGCATCTCCACCTGGGGAGTGGGTGGGGAAACTGGACACAGACTGCAGCTTCAGAGGGTGGACATCTGCTTGTCAGCCCAAACGCCCCCTTGGGGTGACTTCTGCACTGGAATCGAGTGAGAGCAGTGTCTGCTGACTAAGGGACTGATCCCCCTCCCATCTTAGGCTCAGAGCTGGCAAAAGAGAAGAAAGGCCAGGCCCTGGCCCAGGGCTCTGGGGCCCTGGCAGAGCGCTCTTGGACGTGCCCCGCCCAGTGGGTAGGAGTAGGGGCTCTGAAGCCAGATGGTCTGAGTTTGTTCAAATCTGGCTCTGCCTTGTAACATCTGGTTGACCTTAGGTGGGGGACACCCTCTCTGTGCCTCAGTTTCCCCCTAATAGGGCTGTGGTGAGGATTTGGGGACTCCCTCAACGTAAATGCTCAGGGCTGGGATAGAGGAAGCTGTATGGTCTCAGCTTCAGGGCGGTTCATGCACCCTCCTGGCTTTGGGGTTACAGAGGAGAGAGGAAGGAAATGGCCGAGCCGCTATGCTCCCAGGGCCATCTGGACTGTGGGTGCACGGACGTCCCCGGGGCTGGCTGGACCGCAGACTCCCTGAATCAGGACCCGCACTTTCACGCCATCCAGCGGAAGCTCTGCCCTCGGTGGGTCATGCTGGGTTGTACTGGATTTCAGGCAGGGACGTCTGGGTTTGTGTGACTGGACAAGCCACATAAACTCCTGGGGCCTGTCTCTTGGGTTCCTGGCTACTCAGAAATGCGTTGAGAGGACTGCTGTGGGTGCAGTGCGTGGTGGAGGCGGCCTTCAATAGACAGTGACTGCTTGTGACCGTCCCCATGTTCTGCCGGTCCTGGGATGCTCACCCTTTGGCAGTCGGTGGCTGTGACACGAGGGCTCCAGGGTGGTGTCTCCTTGACAGGCTCTGTGTCTTCATCGCTGTGCCACGTCTGGGATTTGTCCCAAGCAGGGGTCTGGGTGGGGGCAGAGGCGGGGGGCATGGCCCTGCTGTCCATGGCCATGCGGGGCCGGCCATCATGACCGCTCGCTGCTGGTGGTGTGGGTCAGTCTCCCTTTCAGAAGCTCTGGGTGAAGCTCAGAGGGGTTGTGGGACTCGTCCCAGTCACTGCATCTTCCTTGGGGCTGGGCCCTTTCATCTGTGAATGTGCGTCACGGTCATCCCCATTCGCAGCCTTGCCACCCCCAGGCCTGGGGGGCAAGCAAAGGCACGAGGAGGCCCCCGTTAAGTCACAAAGTGCCATAACAGGAAGGAGCTGATGTTCCACAGCTCTGTGGCAGGGTTCTCCAGGGGAAGTGTGCATGTGTATGTGTGTGCGTGGCGTTACATGTGCAGACCTGTGTGTCTGTCTGTGTATGCGTGTGTGTCCAGGAGTCTGTCTTTGTTTCAGTCTTTATATGTGCCTGAGTGTGAATGTGTGTAGGTATGTTTATCTGAGTGTGTATGAAAGGTAAGTATGTGTGTGCTTATGTGCATATGCGTGTACGTATGTGTGACTCTGTGTTTGTGTACCTATGTTGTGATGATTGATTTTACATGTCAACTTAACTGGACCACAGGGTGCCCAGGCATTTGATTAAAGATTATTCTGGATGTGTCTGTGAGGGTGTTTCTGGATGAGATTAGCATTTCTTTTTTTCAAGATTGGCGCCTGAGCTAACAACTGTTGCCAATCTTCTTCTTTTTTTTTCTGCTTTTTCTGCCCAAATCCCCCCAGTACATAGTTGCGTATTTTAGTTGTGGGTCCTCCTAGTTGTGGTATGTGGGACGCTGCCTCAGCGTGGCCTGACGAGCGGTGCCATGTCCACGCCCAGGATTTGAAGTGGTGAAACCCTGGGAGCCCATGAACTTAACCACTCGGCCATGGGACAGGAACCGAGATTAGCATTTCAATTGGTAGACTGAGTAATGCAGATTGCTCTCTCCAATGTGGGTGGGCCTCATTCAGTCAGTTGAAGGCATGAGTAGGATAAAAGGCTAAGTAAGAAAGAGCTCTCTCTGCCCGAGTGTCTTCCTGCTGGGACACTCATCTTCTCTGCCTTCAGACTGGAGCTTACATCACTGGCTCTTCTGCTCCTGGGCCTTTGGACTTGGACTGGAACTGTGCTGTCAGCTCTCCTGTGTCTGGACTTAGCCTTCATAACTGCAGGGGCCAGTTCCTTATAATGTATCTCTTTACACACACGGACACACAGACACAGATACACAGACACATGGACACACACACTCTATTGGTTCTGTTTCTCTGGAGAATGCTGACTGATAGATTTGTGCACGTGTCTGTGCCTGTATGTGTCTGTGTGTGCAAGCGTGTATTGTTCGTGTGTTTGTGTGCTTGCATGTCTATGTTTACAGGTGTCTATGTGTTTTTGTGAGTCAGGGTGAAAGGCTTTGTGTATGTGTCTCTGTGCGTGTAAGCATGTGTGTGCACAGGTGCATATCTCTGTGCATATGCGTAATTGTGTGTACATGTGTGACCTGCACTATTTGTGTCCCCTCCAAGGCATGCCTGACTGCTTCCGGGTGGTGTACTGGGTCTCATCCATCACTCGTCCGTCCTTCAACCCCTTGCTGCTTCAGGTGCGGCCCCTGGACCAGCAGCGTCAGCATTCCCCGGGAACCTGATGGAAATGCAGACTCTCGGGCCGCACCCCAGACCTTCTGAATCAGCCTCTGTGAGAGAAAGCACCTCTCGTCCACACCCAGATAAACATACCTACACACATTCACACTCAGACACATATAAAGGCTGAAACAAAGACAGACTCCCGGACACACACGCATACACACATGTGGGGCCCAGGGATCTGTTTCACAAACTCTCCAGGAAAATCTCTGGCCTCTAAGGTTTGGGAACCCAAACGCTGACTGAATTCATTTTGTCACTCCTCATGTCCTCTTTTCTCACTGGCATGCGTCGTGTCCTTCTGACCTCCATGCTGCGCCCACTGCTTGGCCACTCGTCATCCCGCTAGGTGAAGAGCACGGGTCAGCCACTAAGTGGGCGACAGCAGGGCTCCTCCTTGAGAGCCTGCTCCCCAGGGGGGTGGGTGGATGTGGCGGGAGGAGGGGCGGGCCGGGGACGCCTGGCGCGGGGAAGCCGAGGCCGTGCCCCAGAGCCATCTCTCTGCTGGTTCTGAGGCCATTGAGTCTGGTGTTGCCGGAACCTCTGGAGTCAGGACTTCTAAAGCCTGGCCCGAGTGGCTGGTGAGCCTTCTGTGTCTGGCTTGGTGGGCAGGAAGTGCTGTCCGTGTCATTTGAGGAGCTCCAGACTTCTGGACCTCGGCAGTGACAGGGTGGGCCAGGACCCCTTCTCCTCAGGGCATCTCCTGGGAGCGCCTCCTGCCTCCTCTGGGATGAGAAAGAGGGATGCACAGGCAGCCGGGTCTCCCTGACTCTCCTCTGACCCTTCCCTTACCTGCCACCCCATCTCCTGCAGCTCATGGGTCACAGCTGGAGGCCACCCAGTCGGGCGCTGCACACTGCACATTGCCACGTGAGCCTCCGGCAGGCCCTACGCTCAGGGTGCTTGACTTGTTGCCTCCACGGTGGATCTCTTTTCAATTTGAAAGGAAAATCAGCGAAGCATACCCCGTTATTGGGTTAGTTTTCTGCTGCTGCGTAACAAACAGCCACACGCTCAGCAGCTTCCAACAGCGCACGCTCCTGACCTCACAGTGGCCGCGGGTCAGCCTGTGGCACGGCATAGCTGGGCTCCCTGCCTCAGGGTCTCACAGGCTGCAGTCCAGATGCCTGCCGGGGCTGCGGCCCCACTGAAGGCGCCACTGGGCAAGGATCCACTTTGAAGCTCACACGCTCATGGTGGGCTGTCAGCTCCCTGTGGGTTGTTCTTAGCCACGTGGGGCTTCCCAACATGGCCACTTGCTTCCTTAAAGCCAGCGAGGGAGAGAGAGAGTGTCCTAGAAAAACGAGGTACAGTCTCATGTAAGGTTATCACAGGGGTGACCACCCATCACCTTGGCCATATTCTGTTGTTCAGAAGCAAGTCACAGGGCCCATCCTCAAGGGGAGAGGACAGCCAGGCCCAAGTACAAGGAGTGGGCATTGTGGGAGCCCCCCGAGAGTCTGGCAGCCACACTTGCTAAGTAAAAGTCAACACACACACTTAACCTCTTCACTGAGGACGCCTCCAAAAAACGGCAGCCAGGCAGCCCTGAGCACCTCTCAACGCAACTTCTCAGCAGAAGGGACCCAGCCGACCCAGAGGAGCGGCCGAGTCCAGGGAAGGGCAGGAGACGGGCAAGACGAGCCAGGATGTCTCGGCTTCCCAGAAACCCGGGAGACCACCCAAGACCACTGTGGTGCCGTCAAAAGAACATGGGAGCCAACCCGAAGAGGCTCCCACTGGCCCCAGCAGACGATTTAGCATCAGTAAGAATAACGGCCACAGGGCATTGAAGCACACCAAATGTTTGTAACTGGTGAGTTTATGGTGATACTTCAATGATTGTAACAATGATACTCCCTCTATGTCCTCCAGGGCTGAGGGCTGTGAGGACAGTGGCGTTCCTTCTCTGAGCCGTAGCCAGTGCCCCTCACTGAGCTCTGAGAAGGAGGAGCCAGTGTCTAGAAGTTTCTGCACAGAGGAAGCCCTGCAGCCTCCTTGACATGCAGAACGCTGTGTTCTTGAGGGACAGTGAGGGTGGGTCCCTGGTGCTAGCTGGGGGGACGCTGGGTGGGTCACCAAGCTTCTCCAAACTCCAGTCTCCTTGTCTGCTACAAAACGAAAGAAAGAAAGAAAGAGAGAGGCATGACAGTGTTCACCTCTTAGGCTTCTTGTGGGGTTTAGATGAGATGACGTGAAGGAGGGCATTATGAGTTGGGAGATGGCCCAGAGCGCTCAGTGACAACAGGTTGTTAGGTTCTCATCCTCAGAACTGGAGTAGCGTTTCCCAAACTGTTGGATATCAGGTGTGCACCTAAAAGTTTCCTTGCACAAATATGCACGAGGTATGTAGGACTTCTCAGAGCCTTTAGAAAGCAGGTCTAGTGTGCAGACACCCAGATTTATTTGCAATGGCAAAATGGAGCCACTTCTGCCCGAGGTGTCTGCGACCATCATATAGGGCTTGGGTTTGAGGGTTCTAGTGTGGGCAAGGTAGGGGGCCATGGAGACAGGTGACAGGGCAAGGCCAGGAGCCCAGCAGGGAGCTGTGGTTATAACCTGCAGCAGCCTGCCCTGGGGTTTTGGGTTCATGGAGGAGGCGTTCCTGGAGGCGGCCACTAGGAGGGCTGCTGCCACTTTGGGCACCAAGCAGTTGACCCTGATTGGAGGGCGGGCGGAGGGGGCGAGGCAGTCCGCCCTGGGGCCGGCGCCTCTGCCGGCGGCGCCTGCGCGTGTCCCCCGCTCGGGGAGGGCGAGGGCGGCAGAGGATCACAGAGCCTCGCGGAGGAGGGAGCCGGCCTCGGAAGGAGCCTCGGGGGTGTGCGTCTCGGGGGTGAGTGTGTGTGCAGGGGCGTGTACCTCCTACTGGATGGAAGAAACACAAACGCTGGTCGTCCCGGAGAGGCATCACATGGGCTTCTGAGACCTTTACACCCTGCTCGTCCTTCGTGTTTTGAAGTCAGTGGTGGTCACCCGAGCGGCGGGCTGGAGGACGCGGTTTGGTCCGGTCCGTCTGCGAAGAGCGCAGCGGAAACGTTTCCCCAGGGCTATGGCTGCGAGGAAGGCTCGGTCCCCACGGCGGCGCCGCGCCCCGAGAAACGAGCCCGCTCCCCGCCTCTGGGGGCGCCTGGCTCCCGCCCTCCCCCGTTCTTGGACTGCTCCAGGTCCCACGCTGCCTCCGGAACAGTCACGGGGCTTTCACGGTCCCTTGTCCTTTCTCAGGAAATGCAGTCTGTCTAAACCACAAAGCTCTCTGTGGTTCAGTTTTCAGGGAGTGGGGAGAACCTGCAAATCTTGAGGGCCTGGGGCCCTTCACACTCACCCTGCTGGGCCTGGTCCTGGAGAATCTTGGCACCTTGTAGGAGTGGGGTTCCCTCACCTAGTGCTGGGCAGCAGCCACCTCAAAGCTTCGTGGTGTAAACCGACAACCACTCTATTATGATCACACATTCTGTGGGTCAGCTACTGTGTGAGGACAGCCTGTCTCCATAAAGTCTGGGGTGTCACCTGGGAAGATCCGAAGGCCGGGGCCTGGGATCATCCAAGGCCTGCTCACACCCACGTCTGGCGTTGATGCTGGCTGTTGGCTGGGCCAACACCTCCACGTGGCTGCATGGGCTTCCTCACAGCATGGTGGGCTGGTTCCAAGAAAGATGCTCCCCTGGAGTGTCAGGGGAAGCTGCATCATTGTTATGACTTAGCCTTGAAAGTCGCGTAGTGTCACTTCTGCCATAACCACAGACCTACCCAGATTCAAAGAATAGGAAACAAAGAAGAGCTCCGTCAATGGGACCGTGTCACCATCACATCATAAGAGCATGTGCGAGGGACATACTGTTTTTGGTGTCCTTGGAAAGTGACCTGCTTCATGTGGGTCCAGAAAGAATTAGGGTCTAAATCTCCCTGGAAGGCACCCTGCCTGCTGACTTTCCTATCCAGTGCAGGTGCCACCTGCCTGCTGTCATGCTGGATGTGGCCAGGGGCAGGGCAGTGGGACAGGGATGCTGGCCCTGCAGCCGAGGTGTTCGAGAGGGACTCCCACCACTGCAGCTCATGGAGTGGGTTCTGCTGGTCTCATGTCAGCTCGTCAGCTCGGTCGGTTCAGAGGTGGGCAGGTGACTGACGGAAGCTCAGACAGAGCCCAGTGAAGGACCGTGCTCTGTAGTTGGGGGACGAATAGCTGTCTTCTGCTTCTCCACCCTGCTCCCCCTTCCTCCCTTCTTTCTCACGTCGGGGTGAATGAAGCAGCACGCAGCCCCCAGAGCTGCCAGTGGCCTTGGCACACGAGGACGGCTCGGCCGAAGAGGAGGCTGTAAGAGAAGTGTGGAGACTCAGGCGGGACACACCCCGGGGGCCAGCCCACAGGAAGCTCACAGACTGCTAGAGCTTCCAGTTTCGAGTCCCATAAATTTCCCTTCTGTTTAAGACCGTTTGAGTTGGGTTTCCCAATTGTTTTCTTTTTCTCAGCATGAAACTGCCCAAGTGACACAGATGGGAACCAGGTTTGTGGCTGGGTCAGTAGCCGGTGGCCAGCAGATCAGGGAGGTGGAAAAGTAGATAATGCTATTGCCATGAGAACCGAGAATCTTTCCAGATTGTCAGGTGACGGAAGCCCGGATCCGGGGGCGGAGCTGGATCCAGGGGCCCCAGGCGTGGCCAATTTTCAGCAGACTCACATCAGGTTGGTCCTTGGAAGCTGAACACAACCTGCCTTACTTGTTGCCAGTGCTGTGGCATCTGCCCAGAGGTGACATAAAGGCCTGGCATGGCTTCTGACATCCTATTCCTACGGTTGCCAGTTAAAATACAGGGCACCCAGCTAAATTTTAAGCTGGAAGAAACAGCAAATACATTTTTAGTATATCCTAAATATTGCATAGAATGTACTTACGCCGAAAATTATGCATTATCTGAAATTCAAATTCAGCTGGGCCTTCTGCATGTTTCTTTGCTACACTGGCGGCCCTCTCTTTCCATCGCCTGCTGGACTTTGCAGAAGGACGGAGTTGCCGGTTCTTTACACGTGATTCTTGCTTGTGGAATGGGGAGCTCTCAGCCCAGGACTTTGGAGCTCGGGGCCTGTGGGTCAGCCTGGTCACCTGGCCACACTGGCCAGCCCCTGGGTTCTGGTTTGGTCACCAGAGCGGGAACAGAACCCGGGACTGACAGGAAGGGACGAGCATCCTCTACTCCTCTCGCCTTGCGTTTTGCAGTAAGACGTGTCCTCAGAAGCCCTGATAGACGCTCTCCTGTGTGGGCCCCAGCCTCTGCACCAGCCCGGTGGCTCCGGGAGGCTGGACCCCTGCTGGGCTGCTCAGGCTTCCGCTGCGTCATCCCAGCAGTGACTCTGAGTGCTGCTACTTATGAGGGTTAACCTTAAGTTATTCTGAGGAGGACAGCAGCCTGTCACTCAGACCTGGATGGGTGTCCGGAGACCAGAGCTCTGCCTACAGAGTGGTCTGTGCCTGCCCTGACGGAGTGACTGGGTGACTGAGGCCCAGGCCTGAACCCCAGGAGCTCACCTAGAGGAGAGATGGGCATCACTCAGCTGGCCAGTGCCGTCCAGCAAGAGCTGAGGGTGGCATTGCTCACTCTGCCTGTGCTGCCTGGTGGGCATCGCAGGCCCCACCGCAGGACCAAGGGGGTCATTCCCACTGCAGCTGGGAGGGTTGCCCTTGGCTGAAGGGATCTGCCTGGGCCAAGGCCATGCCCTTTTCCAGGGGCAGCCTGAAGCCCCTCAGCTCATGGCAGGACACCTCTGCAGGCCCATGGCCACTCCAGAGTTCCAGCTGCTCTGATTCCCCGCCTGGCTCCTGCTTACCTGGTGCCATCTCATTCACTCCTGGGGAACTCACCACAACAGTGTGATGCACAGTCTCCACAGAAGGGGTATTTAAGTTGGGTTCTGATGACTATGTAAGAGTTTTCTTGGAAGGAAAGGAGAGGGGCAACAGCAGAGGGAACAGTGTGAACAAAGGCATGGCATGCAGGTGTTGGGTGCTCCTTGTTAGGGCATTTGTGCTGCTTCCATGTGGCCGCAGCTGGGGGCAGAGGAGGCCACTCTGGGCCTCGTCATGTGGTCCTGGATCTTTGGGTCATTCTTGGAGCTGCCTGACCCGAGAAAGTTTTGCTCGAGGGTAACGAGTATGCTGCTGAGAGAGAAGTTTGTTCTGCAGTCATCAGCGAGACACACGTCCAGGGGCTGTTTAACGTCCCCCTGCAGAGCAGCAGCAGCCGTGTGACCTGTGCACTGGCGTCGCGAGAACGGAGGCCCAGGTGTAGATTTAGTCTGTGTCCCCCCTACATCGTCCTCCCCATGCCCTGCTGAGATTCCACCGTGAGCTACAGACTCCTGAGTTGGGTTTTATATCCAAGGGCTGTTGAGGGTAACCTTTCCTCCAGGGGTTTGGAGTTGGGACTCTGGGCAATTCCTCAAAGGGGCTGGGACCCGAGGACAAGGAGGAGAAGGCACAGGGCAGGATGGCTGGCTGCCCAGAGCCTGGTGCAGTCCCAGGATGGGGACATGGGGGCTTCTGACCACCGAGCGGAGGCGTCTCTCTGACCTGTCTTCCCCTTCACGTCTTTCTATCCGAAGCCAGATTCTCTGCTCCTAAGGATTCATGTGATTACGGTAGGCCCCCCTGGGTGGTCCAAGGTAATCCCCCCACTTCAAGGTCCTTAAGCACATCTGCAAAGTCCCTTTTGCCCTATAAAGTGCCGTATTCACAGGTTTCAGGGTTAGGATGTGGGCATCTCTGGGGGGCCATTACTGTGTTGGCCACAGGGTGTATCAGGGAGAGGAAGACCTCCTTCCCCTGCTTCTGAGCTCTCGGCTGGCCTGAGACGGGCCTGCCCTGCGGCCTTGCCAGGTGGGCAGAGAGCTGGTGAGGCCTCTGGGGGTGGCCCCATGGCTCAGCTGACTTGGAGGCCCCGTAACCATAATCATCCCTCGGGCAGACCTTGTACTAAGTCCCCAAGAGCAGACCCTGAGACAAAGGTTGGAGTGTACCTAGCATGTGTGGGAGGGTGCCAGTGAGAGACACATACACTGACAGACAATGGCCAGACCATGACCGCAGGCTGCAGCACCAGCCAGAGAGCCAGACCTCAGCCTCTGCAGCAACTGGCCCGATGGCCAGGCTTGGTCAATAACTGCCAGCTTCCCTAATTTTTGTCCCCGCGTCCAACTTAGCATCAACCAGAAGAGAAAGCCAGCTGTGCCCCCTGACCTGTCACAGGAGACGCTCCACTCTAGTTGCCGGCATCCGGTGCTCTCAGGCACCCTGATCCTCCCTTTTTCCATCATAAAGCTTTCCCACCCCTGGCCTGCCACATGCAGGTGATGCTGGCTGACTCCCAGGCTGCCGGAAGCTCTGAGTAAGTGGCTTTTCTTGTTCTCATCTGGACAGCCTTTGTTTATCTGCACACCAGGGGACGTGGGTGGGGGAGTGGGGCAGGCAGGCAGCCTGCACGGTGGGCTAATGAGTAGGGTCCTGCAGGGCCCCGGGGAGTCTCAGAGCTGGTCCCCTGGAGGGGGAGGAGGCTGCTGGGTCCTGAGCTGAGGGCTGCCCCCGCGGGTTGGTGGTGGCGCCTGCAGCGTCCCTCCTCAGCACCGAGGTGCTGGGCTGCGGGGCCCAGGGCGCCTGCCTCCAGCCCGGGGAGCTTCCAGGGTGGGGTTCTTGGTTCTTAGTGTGGCCGCTTGTCCGAATAGCCCTGCAAGCTTGGTAAAAATGCAGACCATCTGTCCCTCAGTGAACCCCTTCTGTGGATCTGGGGGTGGAGCTGGGAATGAGCACTTTAAAAGCTCCTGGTACACCCTCAGGCACAGCTGAGTCCATATGCTTCTCGGGCAGACCGCCCACCTGGCACACCTGCCCTGATTCGCCTTTGTCCACAGGTTCCCCCCTCGTTTTTCACAGAATCGTTGCTGATTTAAATGGTTGGAGATGGCACTCCCGCCTCAATCCCCATTCTGCTCTGAGGACCCACTTATCACCTTGTTAATTAAGTGCCCTGGGTGGATCTTCTCTTGGCGTCTGTAAGTCTCGGGTGTCATTCATTTGGCTTGATGCTGACACGGAACGGAGGATAACCTATTTCACTGGCTTTCCTTCCTCCTTAGTTTCTGTAGCCCTTGTATAAAATTTCCGGATTGTAGTTCTAGGACCCTGAGGTGGTCCCTCTGGAGGAAGCCCCTGGTGTGGGCGAGTCGAGGCCTGGGTTCCGTGCTTCCCTTGCTTTTGCCCCATCCTTAGTGACCTTCTCTGCTCCTGCAGCTGAGCCTGCCGAGGAGTTCCCCTGGGCACCTCTGGGATTGGCCAACCCAGGGTGGGCTGGATCTGCACATTGTGTGTGCGGCAGGTGTGGGTGCCAGAGAACCATGGATGCAGGATCCCAGGATGGTTGTCAAACTCAGTTCTTCACTTGATTTCTTCTCACAACTTCTTTTCCAGAGAAGTTGAACGAATTGTTCAGTGGATACTCATATACCCACCTCTCAGATTCCACAGTTAACTTTTTCAACTTTTGCTTTTTCCATCCATCAATGTGTCTTTTTGGTTTTGCCCATTACAAATTCACTGCCCTTGAGTTGATGCTGAATCCTGGGGATCCCACCCTGCCCAGTGACTGCTTGGCCTCTATTTAAACTCTCCTGGAGACGGGAAACTCAGTACTGTTACACTTCTTCATTCTATCTGCTCTGGCTGTCACCAAGCCCCCTTCTGTGCCAGGGCTCCAATGACAGTCTCTCCCAGGTGTGACCTCTCAAAAGAAGGCCTGGGCGGGAACTGCCAGTCAGAGGCGCTGGGGCTGTTGGCGCCCGGGGCCGGGCCTGCTGCAGGACTTCCCCATCAGGAGGCCTCTGGCGGGTCCGCGAACGGGCATTTCCGACAAGCTCCCAGCTGAGACTGCTGCCGTGTGTCCAGGACCCCAGAGAATCGCTGGCCCAAGCTCACACAGCGACTGGGAGGCACGGCCACCCCTCGAGTAAGTGGAAGGTCTACGCTGGCAGCCGGGGTCTTGGGCGTCCTTTGGGAACAGGTCTGGAAGTGTGCTTCTGGCCTGAGGATGCCAGCCTTCACCCTGAGGGAGGCCACCCTGCCCTCTCCTAGGTGGCCCTGACGCCTGGCCGCTGGCCGTGGGGGCAGGGTTTTCCCTGTGGCGACTTGTTCTCCTCTGTGTGTGGTGTTTGGCAGGCTGCCTGTCTCCTCAGGGCCCGGCTCAAGTCGTCCTCCCGGCTTCCTTGTGGCTTTCCTCTCTACCTGAGTGTCCACTGGCTCTGCTGACCCTCAGGACTCGGGATCCTGGCCAAGGCCCCAGAGGGAGGTGTCATTATTAGACGTGGATGAACTGTCACACACAATAACCTTTCTTTGCCCAGTTTATTTTCTCACCACCCAAAGCTAAAATGTTGTGGACAAAAAGCAAACATGTCTGTCCAAGAAGGCCCTCGTCTCTTTCTGTAGACTGGGGAACGCTGTCTTTCATACTCCACGTTTCCAATTGTCATTAAAGAAAGAGTAAACTTGCATTAATTGTCAATGGCTTATTAGTACCTATGTAGCTGACCAGGCTGGGGATGAGTGTGAATTTCATTAGTTTCTCCATGCTTTGGGGTTTGGCTCAAACTCTTGTAAAAGCTTTAATTAACTCTTGCCAGTGTCAGTATGTTTTATTACTTTCCATGGCCCACAGCCTTCCCCGGTGACTAATTTACTTGGAGATTCCGACAGCCGTAATGAAGACAAGTGCTTTGTGCGGAAGTGGAGAGGATTAAGTCACTTTATTGGCTCTGGCTCAAGGGCAATTCCTCTCCATCAGAGATGATAATGGAGGGCTGCTCTTCTCTGGGGCTTCGAGGGCACGGATGTGGGGTCTGGGACTCGAGTTCAGGTCTTGACCATTGCTTGGAAGCTGTGGAGTGTGGGTGTGTCGCCCCTGCCTGGACCCCCTTTCCCTCCATTTGAAAGCGAGGTCAGGACTCTTGTGGGGGTCGTCTTCAGGACCACAGGTGGATATGGAGCTGCTGACTTCCATTGGTTCGGTAGGCTGCGATCTGTAGCTGCCTGGCCTCAGAGTGTGGGAGCAGGAAGCCAGCTGTCATAGGGGTAGCAGATCTTGTCAGCGTGTGGGCCCTCCGGTGGCCACCTGCCCACATTCTGCCACACACCCAAAGGTCTTTGCATCTCTGCTCACAGGACAGGAAGGGTTAAGGGGGCAAAAGCCCCACCCAGGAGGGGTGGGGGCTGGTGGGTGAACACCTCTCCAAGGGGCACCTTCCCCAGTCCCAGAGCCCTAGCAGAGGGAGCCAGGGGCCTGGCCAGGAGGGCCACCAGCCAGCACCTTACCTGGCCTCTCCTCCTCACTTCACACCCCTCGTCGTGCTCCCTGGGAGCACCAGTGTAAGGGGCGGAGGTCTGCAGGGTGGGGACTCCTCAGCCTGCCATGGCTGTGTCCCATCTCTTGGCCTGGTGGTGTAGTGGTTAAGTTCAGGCACTCCACTTTGGCGTCCTGGGGTTCACAGGTTCGGATCCCGGGTGCAGACCTAGCACCGCTTGTCAAGCCACACTGTGGCGGCATCCCACATGAAACAGAGGAAGATTGGCACAGATGTTAGCTCAGCAGCAATGTTCCTCACACACACACACACACACACACACACACACACACAGAGGAATATTATTCAACCATAAAAAAGGATGAAATCTTGCCATTTGTGATAACATGGATGGACCTCAAGGGCATTATGCTGAGTGAAATAAGACTGAGAAAGACAGACAGAGAAAGACAAATACTGTATGATCTCTTTTATATGTGGAATTAAAAAAACCTGAGCTCACTGATTCAGAGAACAGATTAGTGTGTGCCAGAGGTGAGGGGCGGAGGGGGGTGAAGTGGGTGGAGGGGTCACAGGTGAGAGGAGGAGCCCAAACACTTGGTAGCTTGTCCACTGTGTGACGCATACTGTTTTTTTTTTTTCTCTATTTTGATGAACATTTTGCCATTTTTTACACTGTACCAGAACAAACTGAATTATGACTTATATTTCACGATTTGGGAAACTGAGTTCATACACAATGTTAAAATTAATTTATTATGAAATTTTACTCACACACTGAAGAGCATCTAAACCACATGGACCGTATAAAGAATAAAAACAAAGCGAGCACCTGTGCAGCTAAGACTGAGCCCAGGCTACGAGTGAGCATTCCAGGGCCCCGCCCCCTCTCCACACTCACGTCCACTCCAGGGACGGTCCCATGCAAAAAACCCCTAAAACAAAAAAACAATATATTTTTTTCTTTGACCATTGTGTTATGCCATTTTAAATTTAATTTAAGGCGGTGCTACCTCAGAAATATTTGTGTTAAAAAACAGACATAGGAAATAGAAATGAAGTAGAAAATAAAGCGTTGCAAAGCAAACAAGCTCCCTGCCAAAGCCCCAGTGCATTGGTTATCCCGCTGAGGCCACAGAGAGGGATTGGAGTCATTTTTGTCGGTTGCTGCTTACTATTCCAGAAAATGCGTCTGACAGTTTGACCAGGTCTCTCTTAAAGAGTTTTATCTTTCTATTTGCTGGATGTCCCGGTTGTGTCTTGCTGCCTCAGTCGGTGCCGGGAAAGGAGCACACGAGGCAAGCCAAGGAGCATGTGTGCACAGGCCCGCAGGGCGTGGCCCTTTCTCTTGTGGGGTCAGCACGAGGGCGAGGTCACTGGGTCACTGAGGGCGTGTATTTTGAAACTTGCTATTGCAGATGTCTTCCCCAGAGGGCTGTAGGAATCCAGTCCCAGCACCCCCAGCAGAGGGCGAGGGTTTGTCCCTGAGGCTATAAGCACTGGGGCTGTTGCTTAACTTTTCCCGTCTCCTAGGTAATCAAACTGCTGTTTATCTCACAGCAGACCAGTCGTGCTGCTCTGTGAACTCGTCCTAAAAACTGACATTATCTGCATGATATTTTTCTGTTTAGAAATGTTCTTTTTCTTTATTCTCCCCCTTTTCTCTCCAGCATTCTCTCTTGGTCATCTTTCTTGTCATTCAGATGACATGTTTCAAACAGTTCCCGGGAGATCCTGGGTTCTCGTTCAGCTGCTTTTCTCCTCTGTTTCCTCTGGCCCCTGAGCCCTGCTTGCAGGCAGCGTGGCTGCTTGGCGGTTCTCTGGGAGTTCAGTCTCGGGATTTCTGGATAAGATGTTTTTTTATGATTGGCACCTGAACTAACAACTGTTGCCAACCTTCTTTTCTTTTTTTTCCCCTGCTTTTTCTCCCCAAATCCCCTCAGAACATAGTTGTATATTCTAGTTGTGGGTCCTGCTAGCTGTGGCATGTGGCATGTGGCATGCCGCCTCAGCATGGCCTGACAAGTGGTGCCATGTCAGTGCCCAGGATCCGAACCAGTGAAACCCTGGGCTGCCGAAGCGGAGCGCGCAAACTTAACCACTTGGCCACGGGGCTGGCCCTCTAGATAAGATTTTTATCCCGGAAGGGGAAGGAAGCTTTTCAGTTTTGTAATTGTGTCCAAGTATTCTGAATGTATTTTCTTTGTAGAGCACTCATCCTGACTGGGATCAAATGCATCTTGATTGAGTCTGAACCGCCCTCCATGGTGACTGAGCTGGTTTCTGAGCATTTCTTCCCATTGGTGGTTTTTGTTGCTGGAGAGCCAGGCTCCCGGCCTCTGTGGAACCAGCGCCACCCACTGCAGTGCTGTTATATCCCAACCAGCAAACAGCAGGGTCTCTGTGCCCTATGGGGGAAGGGCTGCCACTTAGATTACCGTCAGCATGGTGTGCACCTGGGGACCCACGCTGCCTTGTCCAGAGGAAGAGGGACGTGTCAAGTGTGAGCCGACACGTGCCCGCAGGCCACAGGCAAGTGGAGGTTTGGGATGGCAGAAGCGGCTCTTCTGAGTGCCTTTCTCCTCCTCCTCAGCTCTGGAGAGCTTCTTGAAGAGCTGGAGAGGAAACCAAATCACAGATGTTTTATCTTTCAGTTTTATTGAGATATAGTTGGCATACAGCACCATGTAAGTTTAAGGTGCTCAGCATGACTTGACTGACATATATTGCAAAGTGATTACCACAGTGTTTCATTAACATCCATCATCTCATATAGGTTCCAAAAAAAAGAGAAAGAAATGTTCTTTTCCTTGTGATGAGAACCTTTAGGATTTACTCGCTTAGCGACTTTCCAATATCCCATACAGCAGTGTAGCTACAGTCACCACGTTGTGCATTACATCCCCAGGACTGACTTATCTTATAACTTGAAGTTTGTACCTTTTGACCACCTTCATCCAATTCCCCCACCCCCCACCCTCCTCCTCTGGTAACTACAAATCTGATCTCTTTTTCTATGAGTTTGGCTTTTTTTTTAGATTCCACATATATGTGAAATCATACAATATTTGTCTTTCTCTGTCTGACTTATTTCACTTAGCATAATGCCATCAAGGTCCCTTCATGTCACAAATGGCAGGATTTCCTTCTTTTTATGGCTGAATAATATTCCATTGTATATATATACCACAACTTCTTTATCCATTCATCCGTTGGCAGAGCCTTAGGTTGTTTCCATGGAAACAGAAATGTTTTTCAAAGAATTGGCACCTACATGGAATCCTTTAACATTCTCAACTGTCCATAAGAGTCTACACATCAAATGAAAGAGCTGAGAGGAACTACGCCTCTGTGGCATTGCTGTCATCTATCTACCTACCTACCTACCAATCTATCATCCATCTATCTACCTACCTACCTACCAACCTATCATCCATCTGTCTATCTACCTACCTACCTACCTACCAACCTACCATCCATCCACCCACCTATCTAGCTATCTACCTACCTACCAACCTATCATCCGTCTATCTATCTATCTATCTATCTATCTATCTATCTACCTACCTACCAACCTATCATCCATCTATCTATCTACCTACCTACCATCCATCCACCTATCTAGCTATCTATCTACCTACCAACCTATCATCCATATATCTATCTATCGACCTACTTACCTACCAACCTATCATCCATCTATGTATCTATCTATCTATCTATCTACCTACCAACCTATCATCTATCTATCTATCTATCCATCTATCCAGGATCTATCTAATCTGTCACTCTAAGTGATAATGTTCTATGTAGAAAATTTGAATTATTATGCGATGGAGTATAGTCAACATAAGAAAACTTGCACATAATCTCACTATCTACAGATAATCTCTCTTAATATTTTTGTGGTTTTCTTTCAATGATACACACACACATGCATTTATATATATATTTCAAAATTTTATATATATATTTAAAATTTGGCTCATACTGTATAATGCAGTTCTCTCTTACTTAACAATATATTGTTAGCATTTAACCACATCATCAAGTATTCTTTAAAAGGTAATTTTTAGATAAACTTTTTATTGAAGTATAATACGCACACACGAGTGCACACACCATAAACACGTAGCTTAAATGATTTTTCACATGAAAACGTCATTTTTGTACTATAAAGTAATCTCTTGCATGTAACTCATTTGTGCAGCCCATTGTTGATAACTTTTCACAATGGTGGATAGCTCTGTGGTGGACATCCTTGTGCACAGATCTTCCAGTCCATCTTGGGTGACAGATTTTTAATTGAACACACACAACCGATGAGAACAGGCACCACTGTCTTTCGCTTTGGGGACCTGGGACCCGGGACATTTAGACAAGGGCCCACGTTCATGTGCTACTTCTGCAGGATTCGGCTTGTGTTGCTTTGTGAACGGGACGCAGGGGTAAAGAGCCACAACTGGCACGACTCAGGGTGGTGCAGTGGCTGGTCATCTCAGGCAGCAGCCGCCCCTCTGCCTTTTATCTGGGCAGCCATGTCCCTGCCTCGGCGGTCCAGGGGGACATTACCGTCAGCCTGCCTCTGACACAGGCCCAGTGCGCCGGCTGAGGGCATGGTGTGGGGTCCTGAGCAGGGCCTGAGCTCAGCTGACCTTTGCTCCCCAGGACAGCGCTGCTCCCGTGTGAGGAGGAGGAGG
Source organism: Equus quagga (assembly GCF_021613505.1). Classification (NCBI taxonomy): domain Eukaryota; kingdom Metazoa; phylum Chordata; class Mammalia; order Perissodactyla; family Equidae; genus Equus; species Equus quagga. The sequence continues at coordinate 63,249,883 of NC_060278.1, forward strand.
GGCCACGCCTGCGTGGGGCTCTTGTGGCCTTTGGGTGCCTGGAGGAGAGCCCGGCCCTCCACCTGCCTTGGACGGGGTCTTCCCAAGGCGAGGGGCTGGGGGACTCTCCAGTCCAATGGTCGGATTTCTCTTCTCTTTTTGCCAGACTGGCTGCTTGCCTCTGTCCCTCCATTCCTCCCTTTCTTCTTCTTTTTCATCTTTTGACTGTTTCGTGGAAATGCAGGCTCTGAGGAAATATTACCCCTGCGCTCTGAGGTCAGTACAGGGCTGTGGAGACCTGAAACAGAGACTGGCAGGTGTTCAGAGGGTCTACTGCCATGTAACCAACCACCTTGAACTTAGTGGCATGCAACAGCGACCATCACCTCCTGCTCTTCCCTCTCAGGACCTGGGTGGGCTCTGGTGGCGGGTCTGGTCCTAGGCCGCTCCAGGTCGCTCCTGCGACTGGTTGGATGGGGCTGGAGGGAGCAGCGGGAACTGGCCAGCAGCTGCCTCATTTCTCCTGTGTCTCAGCCTCTCCGTGGGGTCCTCGGTATGGGGCCGCGTGCCTCCTGAGGGGGCTCCCAGAGGTGTGGCCTGTGCCTTGGCCAGCATTGGCTTGATGCGGATCCACAGTTCCTTCCGAAGCGGGGAGTGGGGAGGACTTGAGGCGGGGAGTGGGGAGGACTTGAGGCGGAAGTGAAGGCTCCACGATGTGTGTCAGAAAGAAAAGGTGAATGGGTAATAAACCACGCCCAGTAAGGAATGGTCGTGACCTTGGGTGCAGCAGAAGAGAGGGAGCGAGGGCCGTGCAAACTGGGGGGGCAGGAGGCAGAGCTGAACAAAGCATCGAGCACTTTCTGGTGGGAAGTCTGACGTGAAACACAAAGTTGCCGAGCTTTGACTATAAGTCCTTTCCACTTCACCACATCTTTAGCAGAGTCAGCCATAGATGCTTGGGCCTGGGGGGAGTGTGTGTGTGTGTGTGTGTGTGTGTGTGTGTGTCTACATTTGTGTCAATTTGTATTCGTGTGTGGTGTGTATGGTGTGTGTGAACACAGTGTGTCTGTGTGTGTGTGAATGTGCGGTATGTTTGTGTGTGTATTTTTGGGGGGTGTAGTGTGAGTGTCTGTGTGTGCCCGTGAATGTGAACAAACATGGTGGCCTTCAGACAAGATGCCCCAAGGAGCAGAGGCGGTCAGCAGAGGCAGGGCTGGTGCTGGAGGCGCCTCAGAAGGTCTGCGGTGGATCTCTGGAGAGCCGCTGAGGAGGCAGGACACTGCTGAGGGCTGCACTGTGGCCGGTGGGAGGGGGAAAGGTCAGGAAGACAAGCTGACAGAGGCAATATGGAACCAACTGGATGTCCACAAGGGCTGCTCCATCCCGTCGGTGTCTGTGTGACAATGGCGTAGGCCACCGTTTTCGAGGCGTACAGGTTGCGAGTTTACGGCTATGTGGTTTCCTTTGCATGGCAGTTCTAAATAAGGATGGAAGGTCAAGGTCAAGGTACGCTAGGGAACTAAGCTGGTTGAAACGGCTCTATGTCACTTCTCTTACATGTCCCCACAGGGTGGCTCTGGAGGAAGGTGCCAGCCCTACGTCGGGCTCCATCACTCACCCTCCGTGAACCCCCTAAGCCTCGCTGTAAAGTGGATGAGATGCCACTCATGCAGGCTCTTGTGAGGACTGCCACAGGGTGTGTAAAGCCATATGCCAAGTCTGCCCCGTTCTTCCCATGAGGACTATGGAGATCTAGCAGCCTCAGAGGGGCCCCCTCCCCTGAGGGGCTTAGCACTTCCCAAGCACACTTCCATTCAAGGGAGAGAATCCCAACTCTAATTAGCTTAGCAAAGAGGAACTTACTGGGAACTGGGGATCTCTGTGGGGTGCCGGGGGGTCTTAGGGACCGCCTGGACTCTTTCTGTGAGGACAATTTAGAAAGCATGCCCTCCATGCTACTGTCACACAGGGAGTCCTAACACCATCCGATTTCCTTGGATGCAGGAAGATGCAGTCCCAACAAGAGCTTTGCAGAGCTGGTTTGTCTGAATCTGGCTCCAAACGAGGTTCCCTCACTGAACGCCTGTGCGTGGGCTGGCGCCGGGAGCACAGCAGCAAACACACAGGGCGCTGCACACTGCCCAGGGCTCTGCTCTTGAAAGGGGCCTGCACACCCGCCTTCGATTTCAGAGTACCCAGTGGAGGCAGTATCTACCGCCCCCTGGGAGAGACAAGGTGGCCATGGGACACATGGGAAACACACGTCTCCAACGTGACTCCCAGGCTCTGTGACTGGAGTCCTAGCATCTTCGTGTCCGAGAGGATGTGGGGGTCGGATGACCCAACTTCCCTTCCACGATATTTCCAGAGTCTGGGTTGCCACCTTTGGTTGCCAGACCATGTCTCAGTTTGAAGACCCTCCTTTTGTTGAACTAGACGCAGATTTGGTTGCTCCATGCTGAGCTTGGTTTGGGGATTGCTTTCCTTGCCTGTTGGTCAATGTCACTCCTAGTGGGGGCCCAGGGCTATCTTCCCACTCAGCAATGAGGCCCCTTGGGAACATCCCTCCATGGCCCCGACTCCTCAACTCTGCCCTGCAGTGTCCCTTTCTCACAGACACAGACGGCACCGCAGACGGAGGGCTTGCTGAGTCTGTGCCCTTCCCAGGAAAAGCCCTGTAGCAAGGGGTTGGGAATAACGACCGCAAGTCTCGACCTCAAAGCCCCTCTGGGCTGAGAAACCACAGCTGCATGCAGTTCCTGTTCTGGGGGTGAGGAGGCAGAGGCCCACGGTGCCTCCCACACGGGCTGTGCGGACCCCTGTTCACTGAGCTCTGATGTCTGCCGCCCCTTCTAAGCTCTTTAAGCTCATGTCAGTCCCCATACCATCTCCACCTCGTGGGGTCGGTGCTCTAACTGTCTCCATTTCATGGCTGTGAACACCAGGCACAAAATGGTCGTGTAACCTGCCCGTCATCAGCGAGTGGTGGCAAAGCAAGATCTGAACCCAGGACATCCTAGTCTGTGCCACATTCCTCCAGCGGTTGCTGTGGGCTCTGTCACATCATCTTCTCCTCTCCGGTGCCTGCCAATGCTCCACCCCTGAGGCAGCTCGTGGGCCCTGGAGGTTTTGGGATTAATGGGCTTCACCTTTGTGCAGAGGGCAGGATTAGGTCATGTCACATATGGGCATGACTGGGCCCTGCATTCAGTAAGAAACAGAGGGCGGGCAAAGCTGACAGTTCTCAGAGTTTTGGTGTCTTGCAGTTTACCTCATAGGGTGAAAATCATCCGTGTGACTCCTCCCCATCGTAGTGCTCCCTGCAGGAGAGCCTGGTGGGTCCCGAACTCAGAGACTTCTTAGATAATCTGGGTCCCTGAGACAAGAGTGCTTGAGCTTCCCTCCTCCCTCTGCAGACAGAGCACACTGCAGCCTTCCCTGCCCAGCACAGCTCGCGCTGGGCACTGACTGTGTGAGAGCAGCTCCCTTCCTTCTGCGTATGGCTCGCATTATCCTCCGTGCAGCTGGTGGGTCCAAATCCACTTTCTGAGGGAACCGCTGCCAAGTTCAGAGGGTGGGTGAGACCAGGGTTGCACCCTGCTCAGTGCAGAGCTCCCATGTGGCCCAGGTCACTGGCCCTGCAGCCTCACACTCCTAATAACTGGTTGTGGGGCTGGGAGGCATGAGCAGCACTGCCTGGAGACTGAGGGCCCCATATCTATTATTTCAGAGCTGGAGAGAACCTTCGACCAGCAGTTCTAGCCTTGAACATGTGTGCAAATCAGATGCAGATCTTGTTAGAATGGATTCGGATTCAGTGGGTCTTGGCAGGACCCGGATTCTGCATCTCTGACCAGCTCCAGGTATGGCCGAGAGGGCTCAGGGCTGGTGCAAGATCTCACAGGGGCTTAACAGGAGCCCCCGGGAGCTTGAGGGGTCAGGTGGCATGCATGGAATCTGGGGCTCTGTCCCCCGGCCCTCTCCTCTCTGAGGCTGCTGGGATCGTGGCTGGGCTGGCCTGTCCTCTGAAGTTTGTGCATTTGCTCTGGAGTTTTGGCTGCCCCCGGGTGCTGGTGGGGCCACCTGCGGGACGGCAGCTGTGGGCACAGGAGACTCCCCGTGCACCTCTCTTCCTCCAGTGTCAGTGCCTGCTGGCATCTGCCTGCCCTGGGCGATTGACTTTGTATTTTGTCCTGAGGTTATGGTTGTAGTCCATGGGCAGGTCTGTCTAATAGGAGCTTGCTTGGCCATCACCAGAATGGGGTCTTGGATGTAGGGGACACATCACATGGCCTAAGATGCACCGTTATTTTCCATATGAGTAGGTATCATCCAGCACCCCTGGCCTTACTGTTTCTGACCCGCATTCCATTGCACATCCTCACCCCCCACCTTTCTCCCTTCCTACACTCGCTCCCTCATTCTCTTCCTCTCAAAGCTGCTCTGCACCCTCCCCACCCCTTACACTTGTACATTACCCCGGCAGGGGCGAGGGCCCAGGGCCAGTGGTTCTCACACCTGGGCTACACCCAGAGTGACTGCATCAGGCTCCCTGGGGTGGCCTCGGGGTCTTGGAGAAGGGCCCCAGCAAAGGAGAAACTGTACCGTCTGCTCAATGGCCCTTTCAGGACAGTCTAGCTGGCAGACTGAGAACTTAGCGAGAATGGCAAAGTGAGCCTGCACTGGGCCGCAAAAGGCAGAAGATGCCACCACCTCAGACCTGGGCCTGAGAGAGCAAAGGCCTGGCTTTCAGGAGGTTGTGCTGGCTGTTGGAATTTTGAAAAGCCCCCCCAGCTGATTTAACCTGCAGCTAGGCTTGTGAGAACCACAGCTTGGACCATCGGTTTTTTGAGATTTGCAGTCTGCTCAGCCTTGTTCAACCAGCTTTGCTCACATCACCATCCCCAGTCCCAGCTCGCTCTGCCCAACACTGGCTTCCCCTTTTCCTTCTCAGAGTCTCTCTAGTTCTTAAATGTGGCGAGAACTCGAGGGCCGTGCTCTTCGCTCCAGTGATGCATGTACTCGTGAACGCATTTGAGCAGCTCTCCTCTGCAAAGGGCCCCCTCTCCAGGTTTTGCAGCTGCCAGCCTGTGGTTTGGGCCAGGCATCTCTCTCTAAGGGGGTGGGAGGGCTGGCTTGACAGCAGTGCTGGTGCTGATAGAAGCACGGTGCCTGGAGGGGCCACTCCTCGAGGTTCCAGCACGCAGGAGACAGCAGTGGGCCAGAAACTAGGAGGGTGGGAAACTGCGAGCAGGTCCCAAATGACCAGCTGGGGAAACTGAGCAGGCCGCTCCCGGGCCGGCCTCTTTACGCACGTGCTGAATGCAGCAGGTCACCCACGAGGAATCTGCCATTTCTCATGCTGTATTAGTTATGTTCACACTTGATTTTAAAATGTTACTCTTTTTATTGTGATTACAAAAGAAAATTGTTCAGTGCACAAAATTTGAAAATGAAATCGTAGATCAAATAAGAAATGTGAAATTGTTCACCACCCAGCGAGAATCTCTGCGAGGGTGTTGGTACATGTCTTCCTAGTCCTTGTGTCAAAATTGAACCCTGCACAAAATTCAGTGACTTTGCAACAGCTCTGTGAGGTTGGGGGATTAGAGAATGCTGTTTGGGCAGGTTGAGAAGGCAACCTGAGGGCAAGCGTGAGGGTGAGGTGTGTGCGGTGATGCAGGTGTGTGCACACTCGACTTTGGGAGACATACGATCGACCACCTGTGGGCTAGTGTCCCTGCGGACTTGCAGACACACAGACTCTGACATGGTGGTCTGGGGTGGGCCTGAGGCTGTGCCTTTCTAACCGGGTCCCAGAGGAGGCCCTGCTGCTGGCCTGTGGACCGCATCTGAGTAACAGGCACTGGAGAAGATTGAGGCAATCCCGCTGACTTGCGTGCTGCAGACTCCTGTGGTGCCATGGCGTGAGATGGGGAGGGGTCATGTCTCCTTAAATGTCTGCTCTAGACCTTTTAATACAGAACTTGCAAAACTTTATTGTGAAAAATGTTCCATGTTCCATTTTATGGTTTTCAAATTAAAATACTGGCTCTCTGGGGAAGCCTCTTCATTGTCAAGGATAAACATAACATGTCACTCACCCTGAAGCATCTTCTCAGCTCTGGGGCACTTATTTGCCCATTTCTTGGGGAGGAGTGCACCTGTGACCCAGGCTGGGTGTGATACCGGCCCTGATATCGGTTTCCCCTACATTAAACCCAGCACAAATGGGGTTAAAACCACAGCGTTCATCCCCTTTCCCTGCTTACTCCTCAGCTTCCCGGCACCAGAATCCATCATCCACCACGGAGGCAGACACCCAACGATATCCACCTGCAGATTTCCTTATCTCAACATCCTCTTCCCGCAAGCAGCCTCACAGGGCCAAACACAGGCTGGTGGGAAAACGCTGACCAGCAAGGCCACAGGCTCCCCCTCCCTACAAGCTCACAACCTCTAAAACCCCTTGCCTCACATATTTCGGAGAGACGAGACGAATTTGAGGGCTCACTTGTCTCCCCGCTGATGTCACCCGAAATAAAAGAGCTTTTCTTGCCATAAGCCTGGTGTTGCAGTTTTATTCAGACCCTCTTGTGTGGCAGGTAAAAGAATTTGGATCTGTGTCCAGTAACAGGCGGCCAGACGGCGTTCTCTCCCACGGGCCTTCAGACGGCCCCTGATCTCTAGGGAGGAAGAAGGAATGAGGCTGCAAAAGAGAAACTGTGGTTTTCCGACTTGACAAAGCAGGAGAGTATCTTTTATGTCCACGGTGAGCCTGGGCTTCACGGCCAGCAGCAACCTTCCCCACACACCTACTGGTTTGCAGCCCAGCACTGTGCAGTCCCTTGGCAGCCTTGCAGTGGCAGGCACCCACAGCCTCCTGGACGGCTCTGCAGGAGCACGAGCTGCGAGGCACAGCAGTGCAGGGCGGCTTCACAACAGGGCTGCAGTGTCTTTTCTCCATCAAAATAAATTTACCCAGAGAACATAATTACGCTGCCAAAACCACTCTAAGTGGCCTGAGGATAAGATGAGAGCATCACAAAATGGAATGAAACAGTTGGTTTTATCTTAAAAAAAAATCTGGAGAATTGGAAAATGGCTTGAATGCACAGCTGTGGCACTTCCCAGAGCCTGGGAAGTGGGAGCTGGCTTGTTGTGAGCATCATTTCCTGTCCGGGAGCCCTGTAGCCTCTTGTGGCAGATTATGCGAGGTTTGGCTGGCTTTTCGCCTGCTTTTTGATGGTGACATTTTCAGCCTGATGGAGGGAGAGCGACCCCGGGCCCGCCCCAGTTTCTGCAGCAGCTTCCCTGGGAGGGAATCTGCTGCCTGGGGTGCTGCTCCCAGGCCTGGGGAGTGGGTGCCGTTCCCTGAGGACCCTGCCCTTCTGAAGGGTCCTCCCTGCTCCTCGGGACCCCGGGCCTCTGCCTCCTGCTCTCCTCGGGAGAAGAGGTTAGGCTGGAGGACACTTGGGCTTGAAGCCAGCCACACTGGATTTGAACCCAGGCCCCTTCATTCTCTAGTGGGGTGACATTGGGCAATCATGAGACCCCTCTGAGAACCTCAGCGTCTCACTAGCAGGCGAGACGTGCAGAGATGTGGCCGGGGTCACTGAGAGACTCTGGTGTATAAAGTGCCCGAGGACAGGCGAGGGGGGCAGGGATTTACCCAGGAGCCTCAGACTTCAGAGTCTGATGCGGGCCAAGCCCCGTGTTTCCTCCTCTGCCCCAGAATGGGTCTGAGGCCTGGACCGGGAGACTTGCCCCGGCCCGGGAGGATGCTGCCCTGGAGCGAGTGTGTGTAACAAGTTTCTCTTGGTGGTTGTGTTGGGGGGATTTTGCTTCTTGCTGCTGGTAATTGAGGCCACAGAGGTGGCATGGTGCACCTATCCTTCTGGATTCTTCAGTCAGTTGTAACGTTCACCGGCAACATCCATCATTTTATCAGCGCTCAGTGAACTGGGAGCTCATGACTGCACCCTCTGGTTTTCCTGGCTCCATCAGCCTTCTCTCTGCTTTTACACACGTGGTATTTAGGAGCGTTGACAGTGTTCCTAAAATCCCTTGGCGCCGAGGGCAGGTTGGCAAGCTCGCTAGAAGACTGCCATGCCTCCTGTCGCACTACCATCCAGTGCAGACTCACGCTTCTCCTGGTCCTTACCCAGTGCCTGCCTTTGGGATGTTGTTCCTTGTTCATAACTCTCAGGGCAGGCTGGCTCCAGGGAAGAGGGACCGACCACTCTGGAGGGTCACGACCTGAGGGCTGATGCTTTACAACTGGTATTTATTTATTTATTTTTTAAGATTTTATTTTTTTTTTCCTTTTTCTCCCCAAAGCCCCCCGGTACATAGTTGTATATTCTTCGTTGTGGGTCCTTCCAGTTGTGGCACGTGGGATGCTGCCTCAGCGTGGTCTGATGAGCAGTGCCATGTCCGCGCCCAGGATTCGAACCAACGAAACACTGGGCCGCCTGCAGCGGAACGCGCGAACTTAACCACTCGGCCACTGGGCCAACCCCCAACTGGTAATAATTTTTGAGATTATGAAATATTCCAAATGTAAAGAAAATACCAAAGTATTACTACAATAAGCATCTGACATCTGCCACTCAGATTCAGACAGTAGTCACCATTTACCCTAGTTAGTTCAGATTCCTCATTTTTTAAAGAAACAAAACATTACGCACACAGCGGAGAGCCGGTTCTGCGTGCCCCTCGCTCCATTCCTGCCCTCTCCAAGTGGGCACAACTCTTCAGAATTGGGCATTCAGCGTACTTCTTGTTGTTAAAGTTGATATGGAGAATATTATACAGTCCGTAATCTTCTGTAACTTCCTTTCTTTCACTCATCATTAAGTTTTCAAAACTATTCGTACTCACACATGAAACTCCTGTTCATCAGTGCAGCAGTCACACCGGGTCTTGCTGTGTGACCATGTGACGGTGCACTCCCCAGTCCCGCGTGTTTCCAGTCTTCCATCTGTGTGCACAGGGGAGATTCCCTGGGGCGCTGCTGGGAAACAGAATTTCTGGTCAAAGGGAACTTGTAGCCTTCTCTAAATTTGCATTTTACTGACCATTTGGGTTTGCTCTTCAGTAAAATGCAAATTCATGTATTTTTCCATTAGGTTGTTTGTGTTTTTCATATTTTTTCTAGTTTTGTATACATTATGGTCTCAAATTCTTTTTGTTTTAAGATGTATCTTGCAAATCTCCTAGTGTATGACTTGGATTTCCGACCTCTGTGTGGCACCTGCGGATGGACAGTTTTGAAAAACAACAGTGAACGTACCCGTCTGCAAACTCACGTCCTGTTTAACGAACACTTCTACAGAGCCACAAAGTTAGTGTCTTATTTCGGCTCCTAAATCTTTAGGTCTTCCTCTGTTTGGTGGCGTGCATGCTTGAGGTGTGATCCATTTCCACTCTTTCTGCGGCGCTCACCAACTGCTTCCGGGTCATCTCTCCACTGCTCCGCAGTCTGCTCTTGCCCTGTGCTAAGCACACGGGGTTCGTTTCTGGGCTCCACACTCTGTTCTGTTGTCCATTGTTTGTCTCTGTGTTATTTTGGCTTTGTAATAAGTTTGACAATTAGTTGAGCAAGACTTCCCCTGAGTTTTCCTTCCTCAGGAGCATCTGGGCTCTGCTGAGCCCTTTACCCCTCCATATATGTTTTAGAATCAACGGGTCAGTTTCCGGAAACTATCTCATGGAGATTGTGACTGGGTTGCAGTCATCAGTTAATGCTTGTGGAGAACTGCCATCGTCACAGTATCGAGTCTTCCTATCCACAGTTGGTCGTTTACTTAGGTCTCCTTAAATGTCTCTCAATCAGTTTTACGCATTTTCCCCACATAAAGTCTCATATATCTTTTGTTAGATTTGTTCCTGTGCGCCTTTAAAAAATTTATTTAATTTCTACCATTGTGACATTTTTCAAATTAATTTTCTAACATTTTCCGGGCTTTAGAAATGCAATTGATTTTTGAATATGACCTTATTATCTAGGAACCTTGCTAAACTTTAATTCTAATAATTTGCTTGTCACTTCTCTTTTTTCTTGGGTTGTCTATGCAGACAATGAAGTCCATTGTAAATGACACATTTGTTTCCTACTTTCAAATTCTTATATACTTAAAAAAGAATTTTACTTGTCTTCTTGTGCCAGTAAAGCACCTCCAGATGACTTTGAGTAGAAGTTGTGAATGTAGATGTTCTTGTCGTGTTCTGATTTTAAAGGGGGATGCTTTTTAGAACTTTTACATGGTGTATGAGATTTGCTCAAGTCTTTTTGCATATAACCTGGTTAGATTGAACAGCTGTCTTTCTATTCCTATTTTACTAAGAGTTTTTTTTTTTAATTGGTGATCTCTTTTTTCAATTTTTTGTTGTGGTAAAATACACATAACATAAAATTTATCACAACCATTTTCAAGTGTACAGTTCTGTGGTAGTAAGTATATTCACATTGCTGTGCAGCTGTCACTGCTACCCACCTCCAGAACTCTTTTCCTGTAAAACTGAAACTCTATAACCATTAAACAACTCCCCATTCCCCTCTATGCCCTGGCCCCTGGCAACCACCACTCAGTTTTCTGTCTTTATGAATTTGACAACTCTAAGTACCTCATCAAAGTGGAGTCATACAGTGTTTGTCTTATTGTGACTGGCTTATTTTGCTCAGCATAGTGGCCTCAAGCTTCACCCATGTTGTAGCATATGTCAGAATTTCCTTCCTTTTTAGGGCTAAATAATGCTCCATTATATGTATATACCACCTTTTGCTTGTTCATTCTCCTGCTGACAGACCCAGGGATTGCTTCCACTTTTAACTATTGTGAGTGATGCTGTAATGAACAGGAGTGTACAAGTACCTCTTCAAGGCCCTGCTTTCAATACTTTTGAGTGTATATCCGGAAGTGGGGCCATTGGATCACATGGTAGTTCTATGCTTAATTTTCTGAGGAATCCCCATACTGTTCTCCACAGCAGCTCTACCATTTTATGTTCCCACCAGCAGTTCACGAGAGTTACAATTTCTCTACGTCTTTGACAACACCTACTTGCTGTTTTTCTTTCTTTTTTAAAAAAATAATAGCCATTCTAATGGGTGTGAGGTGATATCTCATGGTAGTCTTGATCTGCAGCTCCCTAAAGATTAGTCATGTTGAGCATCTTTTCATCTGCTTATTGGCCGTTTGCATATCTTCTTTGGAGAAACATCTATTCAAGTCCTTTGCCCATTATTGAATTGGGTTATCTTTTTGTTGTTGAGTTTTAGAAGTTTTCTGTATATTCTGAATATTAATCCCTTCTCAGGTATATGATTTGCTAATATATTTTCTCATTCTGTGGGTTGCTTTTTCACTCTGTTGATTACGTCTTTTGATGCACAAAATTTTAAAATTTTCTTAAAGTCCAATTTGTCTATTTTTTCTTTTGTAGCCTATGACTTTGGTACCATAGCCAAGAAATCATTGCCAGACCCAATTTTGTGAAGTTTTTGCTCTATGTTTTCTTCTAAGAGTGCTACAGTTTTAGGTGTTGCATTTAGGCCATAGATCCATTTTGAGTTAATTTTTTGTATGGTGTTGGGTAAAGGTCCATCCTCATTCTTTTGCATGTGAATACCCAGTTTTCACAACACCATTTGTTGAAAAGACTCTCTTTTCTTTATTGAATGGTCTTGGCATCCTTGTTGAAGGTCATTTTACCATACATGCGAGGGTTTATTTCTGGACTTCTCTTCCATTAGTCTATATGTTTGTCTTTGTGTCAGAACCACACTTATTTGATTACTGTAGCTTTGCAGTAAGTTTTGAAATCAGGAATTGTGAGTCCTCCAGTCCTTTTTCAGAATTATTTTGTCTATTCAGTGTCCCTTAAGATTCTATATGATTTTGGGGATGAGTTTTCCTATTTTTGAAAAAATGTCACTGGGATACTGATAAGAATTTCACTGGGTCTGTAGGTCACTTTGGGTAGTGTAGACGTTTTGACAATATTATGTCTTCTAATCAGTGAATGTGAGATGTCTTTCCATTTATTTGTCTTCTTTAACTTCTTTCAGAAATGTTTTGTAATTTTCATCATACAGGTCTTTCAGCTCCTTGGTTAAGTTAATTCCTAAATATTTTATTCTTTTTGATGCTATTGTAAATGGAATTGTTTCCTTAATTTCCTTTTTTGAATTATTCATCATTAGTATATAGAAATGCAACTGATTTTTGTGTATTGACTTTATATCCTGTTACTTTGCTGAATTCATTTATTTCTAACAATTTTTGTGTGTGAAATCTTTAGGGTTTTCTACATATAATATCATCTGCAAACAGAGGTAATTTTTTTTCTTCCTTTCCAATTTAGATGCCTTTTATTTATTTGTTTTGCCTAATTGCTCTGGCTAGGACTTTCAGTCCTGTATTAAACAGAAGCAGTGGAAGCGAACATCATTGTCTTGTTCCTGGTCTTAGAGGAAGAGCTTTTGGTCTTTCACCATTGAATATGATGTTTACTGTGGGTTTTTCATATATGATTTTTATTAAATTGAGATAGTTTCCTTTTATTCCTAGGTTTTTGAGTGTTTTTAATAGTTTCTTATGTTTTCTTCTTACTAATTAGCACTCTTTCTTTTCAGCTTAAAGAAGTTCCTTTAACATTTCTTGTAAGGCCAGTTTAGTGGTGGTGAACACCTTTAGCTTTTGCATGTCTGGAAAGCTCTATCTCTCCTTCAATTCTGAGTGATATTTTCGCTGGGTAGAGTATCCTTGGTTGGAAATTTTTTTCATTCAATACTTTGAATATATTGTGCCACTTCCTTCTGGCCTGCAAAGTTTCCACTGAAAAATCTGTTAATAGTCTTATGAGGGCTCTCTTGTATGTAACAAGTTGTTTTTCTCTTGCTGCTGTTAAGATTTTCTTCTTGTCTTTAACTTTTGACACTTTAATTGTAATGTGCCTTGGTGTGGATTCTCTTTGGGTTCATCTTGTTTGGAACTTTCTGGGCTTTCTGGATCTGGATGTCTGTTTCCTTCCCAGGTTAGGGAAGTTTTCAGCCATTATTTCTTCAAGCAAGTTTTCTGTCCCTTTCCCTTTCTTTTCTCCTTCTGGGAGTCCTATAATGTGAATCTGCTTAATGTTGTCCCATAAGTTCCTTAAGCTATCTTCACTTTTTTCCATTCTTTTTCCTTTTTGCTGCTCTGATTGAGTGCGTTCAACTGCCCTGTCTTCAAGTTCACTGATCCTTTCTTCCACTTCATCTAGTCTTCTGTTGAACCCTTCTGTTGTATTTTTCAGAGCAGTTATTGTATTCTTCAGCACTGTGACTTATGTCTGGAAGTTTCCTGTATGTTCTATCTCTTTGTTGAAGCGCTCACTGTATTCATTCATTCTTCTTCTGAGTTTGGTGAGCATCTTTATAACCATTACTTTGAACTATTTATCAGGTAAATTACTTATCTCTATTTCATTAACGTGCTTTCCTGAGGTTTTATCGTGTTCTTTCATTTGGAACATATTCCTTTCTGTCTTCATTTTGCTTGGACTCTATGTGCTGGTTTCTGTACATTAGATGGAGTAGCCACCTCTCTCAGTCTTGAAAGGTTGGCTTTGTGTAGTACATGAGCCTTATCATTCAAACCTGCCCTCACTCTTGATTGTCTCAGCAGCCTATTTTGTTTTTAATAGCTCCCAATAGTTGAGGGTGTGCTGAAAATTGTCATTGTCAAAAAGGGGAGGATCTCAGTCAGCATCTAGATTCAGGCTGATTGGAAGCCATAACCTGGGCAGCAGCTTTTAAAGAATGCACATACATACAATCTTGTGGGACTGCAAGCATAAGCCCTGTTGGCCACCAGAGCAAGGTGATCAGGAGGTGTCCCTTGGGAAGTAGTCACAAAAATTGGGGCTCCAGACAAGTGTATAAGCTTCCTCTGGGAGATACCAGTGAGCTGCAGCGAGGCAGAGGGAGCATGTAAGATGGCGCCCGCAGCCTACGTTCCCTGAGAGTGCCTCTGCAGCCTCTGGATGTGCACCAAACCTGAAGCCTGCCCCTCAGGCCACAGCTCCAGGACAGGCAAGCAGGCTTCTCCCAGAAAAGGTGGGGGTGTGTCTCAGTCTGTGCTCTGTATAGTGCCTGGGAGATGGTGGCCTGCCAAGAACTGACTCTGATTGTTACGATCTGTGGGTCCCAGGGATGTAAGCCACCCTGGCAGCCAGAACTAGGAAGTCAAGGGGTACTAGAGTGACAGCTACAAAAATCAGGGCGCTAGATGTAAAAACTGGGGCATCAGATACGTGTAAGAGCCCCCCTCCAAGAGCTACTGGTGCTCTGGAGTGTAGCAGAGGGAGAGCACGAAGATAGCGCTCGCCCTCCAGGGTCTCAGGAAAGGTTTATGGCCAGCACCAAGATGTGCATTAATTTGAGGCCTGCCCCTCAATCTGCAGCTGTGAGGATAAGCTCACAGGCCTCTTTCACAGAAAGATGGAGCTCCTGGGTCTGTCACCTCTTGCTGTGCCCTGGGGGTGGTAGCTGTTTAAGAACACTTTCTCCATTGGTTATAGTCCTGAGGGACCTGCAAGTATAAGGCCTCCCGGCCACCAGAGCCAGGAATGTAGAGGGTCCTCTGGTGGCAGCTGCAAAAATCGGGGCACCAGACAAGGGTGTAAGCTCCTTTCTGGAAGATATCAGCAAGCTGGAGTGAGGCAGAGGGAGAGCACAGACATTGTGTTCACCAGCCTCCATTCCCTAAGAACCCCTCCACAGGCCCCTATGAGTGTGCCAGACCAGAAGCCTGCCCCTCAGGCCAGAGCTCCTGGACCAGCAAATAGGCCTCTGCCTCAGATAAACTGCGATGTGTTTCGGGCTGCAGTCTGTGCGGTGCCCTGCGGGTGGCGGCCTGCAGAGAACTGTCTCTCTGATCGTTACATTCCCAGGGCACCCAGGAATGCAAGACCCCCTGGCCTCTAGAGCCTGGTGACCAAGGGGCAGCCCCTGGGTGGCAGCTGTAAAAACTGGATCACCAGATGTGAAAACCAGAGCACTAGATGTGTGTGGCAGCTCCCCCTGGGATATATTGGTGCTCTGGAGCAGAGCAGAGAGCGTGAGGCTATCCCTCACTGGCTGGAACAGGGCAGCAGGGAGTGCAAAGACGGCACCTGCTGAAGGAGAAAGAGAAAAAGGGGGGAAAAAAGGAAAGAAAAAGAAACAAAAAAGAAATAAAAAGAGCAAAAGAAAAAAGAAAAAGATGGTGCCCATGGGCTTTAGCAGGACACAGAAGATGGTGCCTACCTCAAAGGAAAAAAAATATGGAGCTCCCTGGCTTGAGCAGGGCAGAGGCAAACAGGAAGGCAGTGCCCTGCAGCCTCTGTCCGTGAAGTGTCCCCGGCAGGCCCTGCCCCAGACCAGCGCTCCAGAGTTAGCAAATGCGCGTCTCCAGATAGTCTGGGAGCTTTCCAAGGGCTGCTTCTGCGCTGGGCTTGGGGTGGGCAAGTCTGGACATGAGCCCTTTAGAGGCACTTTTCAGTTCACCACAGCCCTGTGGGTCTCGTAGGCGAGAACTCTGTTTGTCTTCAAAGCCAGATGTTTCGGGGACTCGTCTCCCAGGTGCCAGTCTTAAAAGTTGGGGTATCTGATGTCGGGCATGAACCCTTTGGTCCTCAGGGTGAATCTCTGGGTTTTGAGTTCCCTCCCAACTGTTGTGGATTGCTGGGCCAGGGGTGGGATTTATGGTGAGATTGTGTCTCAGCCTTTCTTACCTGTTTCAATGTGGTTTCCCTCTCATTTGTCTGATGTGAAGGGGTCACTCCACTAGTTTTTAGTTATTTTTTCAGAGGAAATTATTTCATATATAGCTGTAGATTTGTTGTGTCCACGGGAGAAGGTGAGTTCAGGATCTTCCTATGTTGCCATCTTGAACTAGAACCTCAGTGTTTTTCTTTTTAAATCATGAAAGCGTGTTGAATTTTGTTAAATGCTTTTTCTGTATCAATTGAGATGATTATTTGTTTTTTCCTTTCATTCTGTTAATGTGGTGTATTACATGGATTGACTTTTATATGTTGAACCATCCTTGCATTCTAGGAATAAATCCAACTTGGTCATGGGGTACACTCCTTTTAATATGCTGCAGAATTCAGTTTGCTAGTATTTTGTTGAGGATTTCTGCATAAATGTTCTTAAAGGATATTGGTCTGTAGTTTTTTTTTCTTGTCTTTGGTATCAAGGTAATTCTCCCTTCATAGAATGAGTTAGAGACTGTTTCTTCCGCTTCCACTTTTTGGAAAAATTTGAGGATTGGTGCTAGTTTTTTTTTTTTTTTTAATGTTTGTTAGAATTCACTGGTGAAGCCATTAGGTCCAGGGTTTTTTTTTTTTTTTTTTTGGGAGATTTTTGATTAGTGATTCAATCTACTTACTAGTTATATGTCTATTCAGATTTTCTATTTCTTTGTGGTTTAAGCTTGGCAGGTTTTGTGTGTTTAGGAATTTATCCATTTCATGTGGGTTATCCAGTTTGTGGGCATACAATTGTTCATATTATCCTCTTATAATCCTTTTTATTTCTTTAGAATCGGTAGTAATGTCCCCATTTTCATTCTTAATTTTAGTACTTTGAGTCTTCTCTCTTTTTTTTTTAGTCCATCTAGCTAAAGGTTTATCCATTTTTTGGATCTTTTTGAAAAACAGCTACAATTTGGTTTCATTGATTTTCCTCATTTTTCTATTCTGTTTCATTTAACTCTGCTCTAATCTTCATTATTTCCTTCCTGCTGATGGCTTTGTTTTATTTTGTTCTACTTTTTCATATTCCTTATGTTGTAAAGATAGTGTTGATTTGAGATCTTTCTTTTTTTTTAGTGTATTTATAGCTATAAATTTCCACCTTAGCACTGTTTTTATTGTGTCCCATAAGTTTTGATATGTGTGTTTTTGTTTTCATTCACCTCTAAGTATTTTCCAATTTCCTTTTTTATTTTTTCTTTGATCCATCAGTCACTAAAAGTGTGTTGTTTAATTTCCACAAATTTGTGAATTTTCTAGTTTTTCTTTTGCTATTGATTTCTAACTTCATCCTGCTATGGACTGAGAAGATACTTTGTATGATATCTATCTTTTTAAATCTATTGAGACTTAATTATTACCAAACATAAGGTCTATCCTGGAAAATGTTCCCTGTGTGCTTGAGAAGAATGTATATTCTGTTGTTGTTAGGTAGAGTGTTCTGTATATGTCTGTTCAATCTAGTTGGTATTGTGTTGTTCATGTCCTCTATTTCCTTGCTTATCTTCTGTCTGGTTATTCTATCCATTATTGAGAATGAGATAAAGAAATCTCCAACTATTATTGTAGAATGTCTATTTCTCCTTTCAATTCTGTCAATTTTTGCTTCACCCATATATATATATTTTTTGTTGAGAAAGACTAGCTAACCTCTGCTACCAACCTTCCTCTTTTTGTATGTGAGCTGCCACCATAGTGTGGCCAGTGACAGATTAGTGGTGTTGGTCCATGCCTGGGAACCGAACCCAGGCTGCCAAAGCAGCGCATGCCAAACTTAACCACTAGGACACTGGGGCTGGCCCTTTGATTCATATATTTTGATGGCCTGTTATTAGGTACATAAATGTTTTTGTTATATCTTCTTGCTATATCAAAACTTTTATTAATATATAACATCCTTTTTGACTTTTCGAAACTTTTTTAATTTAAGGTTTATTTTTTCTGATATTATATGTCCAACACTGCTCTCTTTTCATTACTATTTTCATGGAATATCATTTTCTATCCTTTCACTTTAAACTCTGTGTCTGGATCTAAAAGTGAGTCTCTTGTAGATAGCATATAGTTGTATCATATTTTAAAAAATTCTATTCTGTCAATCTCTGTCTTTTGATTGGAGAATTTCGTCCATTTACATTTAAAGTCATTACTATTTAAGAGAGACTTACTTCTGTCACTTTGTTATTTGTTTTCTATATGCCTTGTAGCTTTTTTATCCCTCATTTCCTGCATCACGGTCTTCTTTTGTGCTTTTTTGTAGTGAAACAAATTTCTTTTTATTTCCTTTAGTGTATATTCTTTAGCTATTTTCTTTGCGGTTATCATGGGGATTACATTTAATGTCCTGAAGTTATAACACTCTAATTTAAATTTATAACAGCTTAACTTCAAGAACACACAAAAACTCTCCTCCTTTAACATCTCCATCCCACTCCTTTCAGTTGTTGATGTCTCAAAATTACATCATTATGCATTGTGTGTCCAAAATATAAGATGATAATTTTTTAGTGGATTTGTTTTTAAAATTATGTAGAAAACGAAATGTTTTTGATTTTGGAGTTACAAGCCAAAGTTATAATATTAGTTTTTAGGCTAATAATTGTTTCTGTGTACAAAAAACCCCTAGGGTTATATACCACTGTTACAATAATACTAGCTTTTATAGTTGCCCATGTATTTACTTTTACTGAGATCTTTATTTCACCATAAGGCTTCAAGTTGTTGTCCAGTGTGCTTTCATTTTAACTTGCAGGGCTCTCTTTAGCATTTCTTGCAGAGTGGGTCTAGTGTTAACAAACTCCGTCAGCTCTTGTTTATTTGAGGATGTCTTAATTTCTTCCACACTTTTGAAGGACAGTTTTGCCAGATATAGCATTCTTGGATGACAAT
The DNA here is from genome assembly GCF_021613505.1 of Equus quagga. Taxonomy (NCBI): domain Eukaryota; kingdom Metazoa; phylum Chordata; class Mammalia; order Perissodactyla; family Equidae; genus Equus; species Equus quagga. The sequence goes on from NC_060278.1 coordinate 63,268,534, forward strand.
TTTTTTTCTTTCAGCACTTTGAGTATATCAGCCCACTGCCTTTTAGCCTCCAAAGTTTTTGATGAGGAATCTGCTGATAATCTCATTGAGGACTCCTTGATTGTGATGAGCCACTTCTCTCTCCCTGCTTTCAAAATTTTCTCTTTGTCTTTTGAAAATTTGATTATAATGTGTCTAGGTGTGGGTCTTTTTGATTCATCCTACTTGGAGTTTGTTGAGCTTCTTGGATGTCTTTCATCAAATTTGGAGTATTTTTGGCCATTAATTCTTCAAATATTCCCTCTGCCCCTTTCTCTCTCTCTTCTCCTTCTGGGACTCCCACAATGGGTGTGCTGGTCTGCTTGATGGTGTCCCACAGGTCCCTTAGGTTCTGTTCAATTTTCTTCTATCTTTTTTTTTCAAACTTAATGACTTCTATTCTCTGATTCTTTTTTTCTGCTAGCTCAAATCTGCCTTTGAATCTCTCTAGTTAATTTTTAATTTCAGTTATTGTACTTTTCAGCTCCAGAATTTCTTTTGGGTTTCTTTTTAGGTTTTCTATGTCTTATTGATATTTCCATTTTGTTCATACATTCTTTCCTTGACTTTGCCCATGTCTTCCTTTAAATCTTTGAGTATATTTAAGATAGTTGTCTTTGTCAAGTATATCTGCCATCAGTTCTTTTTCAGGGACAGTTTCTGTTAGTTTATTGTTTTTCCTTTGAATGAGCCATACTTTTGTTTCTTTGTATATCTTGTGAATTTTTGTTGGAAACTGGACTTTTGAATCTAATAATGTGCTAACTCTGGAAATCAGATTTTCTGTTCCTCAGAGTGTGCAGTTTTTTCATTTTTGTTTATTAGTTTTGTTTGTTGATTGCTTCAGGCTATCTTTGTGCTGTATTTCAGCCTGAGGTATAAACTTAAGGGCTTCTCATGTCTTGTCTGAGCCTTTACCTTCCCCTAGGCGTACACAGTGACTTTCTAACTTTCCCTGTATATGAAGTTGCTTTTGAGTGTCCTAGTCTTTAACGGCTCCCAAAAGGGGAAAAGGGAAAAGTGAAGGGAGAAAAAAGGGCATTCCCCCTTTAAATCCCCTTCAACTCACTTTAGCCAAAGGGGGAAGGGCTTGTAATAATGGGGAGGTGCAGGAACAATGGCTTCCTAGCTCTTTGTCTGCACCTCTGGGATAAGAAGCAGCAGTGATCAGAGCACCATCCCTGATCTTTGGAAGACAGGGTCCTTTTTGCCCACCCTGGCTCTCCAAAGTTGTGTGCAACTGCTTCAGGAGCACATGCACAGCTGCTGCTGTACTGAGAGCTGACATTGACTGAAATTAACCACAGTTTGCTGTCCAAGCTTTCCCCTGGAAGCATCAAGACTTCAGTAAACTCCAGAGTTCCAAAATAGTTAAATCATCCAGATTCTGCAAGCACAATTGTTGTCTAGGTGGGGACAGATTCCTGGTGCATCCTACTTAGCTGTCTTCTCAGAATGTTTGATTAGAGTTTTTAGCTTGTATGAAGAATTGACTTTTATCAAGTGCTTTTTCTGCATCTACTGATGATCTTGATATTTCTCCTTTTACCTATTATGTAGAAACTATATGCCACAGTTTCAAACCAACCTTGCATTTATGAGATAAACCCCACTTGATCACGCTATCAGTTTTTAAATACTACATTCAAGTTCCAAAATTTTGCACTGGATTTTGAATTTATGTTTGTGAGTGAGCTTGTCTTGTAAGCCATTTGGGTTTGGTGTCAAGGTTTTACCATTCTCCTGAATCAAGCTCTTCTTACATGCTCTGGGGAGGTTGTGTAATTGCAGAGATCTGTCACCTGACTGTAAAACCTTCTGGGCCTAGTGCTTTCTGTGTGGGAAGATTTTAATTTCTTATTCAATTTCTTTAATTGTTATGAGAAAATTTGGTCCATTATTCCTAAGCAAGCATTTCAAATTGAGTGTAACATACATTTGTAAAACGGCACAATTCACATTACAACTTGATGCATTTTCACAGTGAACACAATTGTGAAATCATCATCTAGATCAGTCCCACTATAGCCTGTCATGTCTCCACCTATGTGTGGCTGTTTTATCAAATACTTGTCTGCACCTATTGAAATGGTCTTGTGTTTTTCCTTTATTCTGTTAATGTGGTGAAACATAACAGGTGATTTCCAAATAATAGGTCAAGCTTGCATTTCTGGAATAAACCCAACTTGGGCATTCTATTACCCTTTACTTTACATATATTGCTGGATTTTACTTGCTACTGTTTTCTTTAAGATATTTGCATCTATGTTTATGAGGAAGATTAGCCTCTAATTTTCCATTCTCAAAATGTCCTTTTTACATTTAGCAATCAAGATTATGATGGCCTCATAAAGCAAGTTGCTGCATTTGTGTGTCAGTTTGTTGCCTTCAACTGCAAGAAATTGAGCATTAGACTAATAGTGTCTTTACAAAACCCACATAATTATTTCACATTATAAAAAGTAAGGAGGGAGTTGGTGCCAGAGCTGATTCAGGGGCTCACCATTGTCATCTGGGACCCAGGTCCTGTACATCTTTCTTCTCTGCCATTCTCAACCTGTTGGCTTTTTTCCTTCAGGCTTCATGGTTGCAAGATGACTGCCCCAACTCCAGGCTTTGTTTTCCCATACTATCTCCCCACCTTATCACATGGAAAGGCAAGCAGCAAGTGGATCCTGGGAGGTGAGATAGACAGATCGATCTTGGCTTCTCTTTTCTTTTCAACATAGAGAAAAAATGTCTTCCTCCAAAGTGCACAGAAGATTTCTCATAATGACTCGTTGGTCAGAACTGGGTCATATGCCCATACATGAACGAAACACTACCTAAAGAATTGGGCTCCTAAGTCTGGCTTGGACCATTCCTGACCCGCCCCTGCCCTCCTTGCCCCAATTTAAGGTTGGGTCCCTGCTGTCTAAACACCAATGAGATCCAGGTCAGGAAAAGGAGAAACATATGCCATCTAACTTTGTTTGCCACACTTGAGTCTCAGAAACTTTGGGGGCTGGTAACTGTCCATAGGAGAGCACTGACCCTATTCAAGCCCCTATTGTGCCTATAAACTGGGCTCCTGAAAATTACTTGAGTTCTCAGAAGTGAAGGTGGGTAATCCTATTTAATAATGTTAGTAGTATGGAAGTTAGGCCTATTCTGTATAGAAACAAGTGACTGAGGACTCTGCCTCTACCCTGAACCACACTGACAAACAAGATTTTTCTTTCAGAATGTCCCAAACCTCTTAATCATGGGTCTTGGATTGAGTTCACATTTGGTGTTAAATCTTTAAAAGGGTCAGCTCTATTTTTCACATATTTGTTAGCAAGGCTTATCTGGGAAGTTGGAAACCACGAGTAAGCACATTTCCATGAAGACTTGTCAACAAAGAGAGCACAATTGAATTCCAACCTGATGCGTGGAGCTGGTGGCCATCTCCTGTAAAGAAGGGCCCTGGTCAGTCTCCAGAGCTTTCCTCTTTTCACTTTTGTGTTGGCTTTTAATGGAAGCCAGGCAATTTGATGCACAGAGTCCAAGAAACAGAAAGTTCCAGCAGAAAAAAATTGTTTGGTGAGAGGCAATTTCAAGAGCTCTGGCTCAGTTCTCCAAAGGGTGGCAGGAAGGGGGCAAACTGCTCCGTCCTAGGAGCCAGACGACCTGCATTTAATTCTCAGCCCCATCACACACGACTTATGTGATATTGGGCACCTCTGAGCCTCACCCTCCTCAGCTGTGAGATGGAAGCATGACACCCAGAATGCCCATCTCCAGTGAGGTGATGACCACTAAGTCTGCCAGCTGTTGCTGCACGACCAATGGCTCCAAAGCTCAGTTGCATCTGCGGGCTGGGAGCTGGCCAATGGAGGCCAGGGTGGTTCTGCTCCACACGTCTCCATCCTCCAGCAGGCTGGCCTGGGCATGTTCTCATGGCCTTAGCAGCAGCACAAGAGGGTGAATGGAAAGACACAAGGCCTCTTGGGACCTCACCTTGGAGTTGGCACAACATCACTTCTGTCTTATTCTATTGGCTACACCCAGAGGCAAAGGCAGGGAAATACCCCCTGCCTCTGTAGTGGGGGAACCGCAAAATTGCACAGCCGATCATGGATGTCTAATCCTGCCGCTGGGAGGGAGTCAGCGTGGTGGATGGATTGCTGCTCCAATGACAAAATTGCTAGTCAATGGAGGAGAGGAACAGTCCTGTTTTATATACAAGGTGAGAAGAATGTTAATAAATATCGTTGAGCTTTATGTCCTAGGAGCTCTGTATTCCAGTCACTCTTTCTGTGCTGCTCATCACTTTATTTGAAGGTGTTTGACACCAATGGCGATCACTAATGGAGTCAGGGAGAGGGTACACATGGGAGGCAACATAGCTTGGTGGTTGAAGGTGCTGGCTTCAGAGCCAGAGCAGCTTCATTTCAGCATCCTGGCCTTGCTGCAACTACTCTGCATGACTTCAGGAGTGTCAATCTCTCCAAGGCTCAGTTTTGCCAGGCTGACCTGAGAGAGATCCAGCACGTAGAACTAATCTAATAAATGGTTATTGTTACTGTTGTTTCCGTGAGGTCTATCCAGATAGCCCCAGGGCCCACAGTGGGCATAAGCCCCAGGCTTAGTGAATTTTGTTGGTTGTTCTATTCAAGCTGGGCATGCCCAGCACCTTGGTTGACTCCAGTTATGTGGAGTCACATGTCAAAAACTGTTCTAAGGTTTTGTCACTGACATGTTTTCTGTCTCAATTTGTATTACCCCCAAGCTCCAGGGCCCATGGCTGTGGGACGGGGCAAAGCCCTGGACACCAACATGCTTGTCCATAAAAACGTGCTGTCGATGGAGGAATGGAGAGCAGATCAGCGGCTGCCAGGGGCTGGGGTGGGGTGGGCTGACCCCTAAGGGGCAGCATGAGGCAGTTCTTTGGAGTGATGAGACCGTTCTGAATCTTGATTGTGGTGGTGGTTCCATGACTGTGTATGGTTGTCAAAATTCATAGAATTGTAACCCAGAACAACGACTTTTACTGTATGTTAGTTTAAAACAGAAATTAAAGGATGAACAATGTGCTGTTGAGAGGCAGTTGAGCACAGGGCAAGAGTGCCCTCTGGAGGCAGACTGCCTGTGTTCAAGTCCAGGCTGGCCCAGGTCCCAGCTGGGGGACCTGGGCAACCGCTGTGTGCCTTGGCTTCCTTTTCTGTAAAAGGAAGGTGACGGGCCCTGCTGCCTGGAGTTGGAAAGAGATTAAATGTGTTTGGCCATTCAAGGCTTGTGGGCAGGTCAGTGCCCAGAAAGTGCCTTGTAAGGGATTGTTATCATCACGGGCATCTCCATACCCCGAGGGAGTGTGGTCTCGAGGTGGGGGAAGGAGGGGCAGACGGGGTGGAGGTTTCTGGCCCCTGTGGAGTGCTCTGCTGTCAGGCGGCTTTCTGTGTTCATGTCACACTGTAGTGCCAAGACCACTTTTGGGTGGGATGCTCTGTGTCTCCCCTGGTATCTCTCGTGTCCTGGACACATCCTGGACACGTGGCCTGAGCAGGGAACAGGGCTGGGCTGGTGGGTCCCTCCTGCGTCCAGTGGGCAGCAGGAGGCTGCTGATGGCTGCCACCCTGCCCCCCAGCCTCAGAGGCCTCAACCCCTGGTTAGGCAGGGCTGTTGCTGGGGGTTTTTCTGGTGTAACCCGGTTTGCTGGTCAGTGGTCACAAGGGAGGTGAGAGTGGTCACCTGGACTTGAAAACCCTCACTCTGCTTTCTGTCATGCAGCTGCTGTGCCGTCCGAGGGCTTATCTTATAGGAAGAGAAAACACAACCTCCGTGGCCTGATGGAAACTGGTCCTTAGGCGTTTTCCTGGTTAAGGGGCAGGAGACCGGATCTCCCGCCTGTTTGGGTATGTCTGAGGTGTTCTTTCTGGGTGACTCCTCTCAAATCCACCCTCAGCCCTGTGGTTCAGCCGCACCCTCTCTGGGTCCTTCTAGGCACACTCGCCCTGTCTGCTCCTATTTTGGGATGCAGCTCCCACCGTCTGTTTCATCCACCCATGCGTTTCCATCTGCTTTCTGTCTTCCAGAAATTGAAAGCAGCCAGCTCGCTGATGGCCTGCCTCTGATTCTTTTTGTGGTAAGAGGTTTCTTCCCTCTTAAATTCATTTGCTGACTTGGGAAGGAGGAGAGATTCGTGTGTGTGGTGAGCCTTGGACCAGAGGGGTCTCTGCTGAGAAGGCAAATGTACGTGGGGGGGCGGGGCACTGGGCAGTTTTTACATCCTAGCGTGAGTGACTCTGATCAGAGTGGTTTTGAAAAGGCGTTTTGGAGCTTGGAGAGCTGGAGAGGGCCAGCCGTGTCTGACCGGAATGCAGGAGGCAGTGTGAGGCAATGGGGCCTGGGCCGGGCCGGGCCCGGGAAGGGTGGCCAGGAGGTGGAGTGGCACTCAGGGCAGGAGCACTTGAGGACAGGCCCATGGAAGGCCGGCGTGGGGCTCCTGGGGCGGCATCCAGAGTGTTCTGGGCGAGCCCTTGTCCAGACATCAGGGCATTCTCTTTTTCTCCTTACCAGGCCCCCAGCTGATGCAATTGACCAATTTTATCGAACAGAAAAGTAAAGAATTTAGAACTCTAATAGGCAAACATCAGCCCAAAATGTTTTCACCCAAGCCCTTTATTCAAGAAACAAAAGAGGAGCCAACCCTGATGGCCTAGTGGTTAAAGTTTGCCACTCTCGCTGTTTTGGTGGCCTGAGCTCAGTTCCCAGTTGCAGAACCACACCACTCGTCTGTCAGTAGCCATGCTGTGGTGGCAGCTCACACAGAAGAACTAAAAGTGGGGCCGGCCTGGTGGTGCAGCAGTTAAGCTTGCACCTTCTGCTTTGGCGGCCTGGGGTTCACTGGTTCAGATCCCGGGTGCAGACATGGCACCACTTGGCAGGCCATGCTGTGGTAGGCATCCCACATATAAAGTAGAGGAAGATGGGCAAGGATGTTAGCTCAGGGCCAGTCTTCCTCAGCAAAAAGAGGAGGATTGGCAGCAGATGTTAGCTCAGGGCTGATCTTCCTCAAAAAAATAAAATAAAATAAAATAAATTAAAAAAAGAAGAACCAGAAGGACTTACAACTAGAATATACAGCTATGCACTGGGGCTTTGGAGGGAAAAAGAGAGGAAGATTGGCAACAGATATTAGCTCAGGCTGAATCTTCCCCGGCAAAAAAACCCAAAAGGGGACAGTCAGATGGTCCGCCTGCTAGATTCTCACTGTGAAGTCCTTCATGAAGCCATGGGTGAAGCTCTGGGATCCAGATAAGGTCTTCCGTGCTCCCCTGGGCAGGGGCGGGGGCAGATGCCAGTGAGTGGGGACGGAGGACTGTCTGGGCGGTGCTGGGCTGGGCAGTCGTGTGCCCTGCCCCTGTTTGATAATGCTCTCCTGGGACCTTGGCGTGCACCAGGCTGCTGTTATCCCGAGCAGCGAGCAGAGTTGCTGGAGCCCTGGGTGGGAGCGAGGGGCACGCGGAGTGGGGTGAGGTGACGGAGGCACACTCATGTGGCAGGGTCCCCAGACAGGCCATGGGCAGAGTCTGAGGTGGTCCCCAATGCTGTGGGTACCAGCAGGTTGTTGCCTTTTTCCCTTTAGATTATTACACTTTTTCTGACTTCTTTTTTAAATAAAATGATTGGCGGCTGTGGCTCCAACTATGATGTTTCCTTTCTCTTTCAAAACACTAACCATCAGGCTTCCTCACGCCCAACGGAGATCTTCCAGCGGAGGAAGCATGCTCACATCACAGGGCAGAGTGAAGTGTGGCAGGGACACAGCCACACGCCCTCCTGCTGTCCTCTGGGGGATGTGCTTACAGGCCCAACCCTCCCCTGGGACAGGTGCTGTCACGTGGTGGGGCAGGGAGAGCTCCTGCCCAGGTGCTCGGCCGCCCACAGCTCAGGCCTCTGTGCTGTGAACGGACACGCGGGTGCCCCAGGCCAAGCCAGACCTCGGTCTGCTGTGTCAGGAGGTAACTCAGGGCTCTCCGCCTGCTTGGCTGAGCATCCTTCCTCCTCAGCCCCCTCGGCTGACTGCTGGCGGGGGACCAGCCCGCCCCGAGGCCTCAGCCCGGGCGCCATGCTTTCAGCCAGATACTTCCTTCAGCCCCGCGGTTCGGGCTGTCAGTTGTGGTTGCTGCAGCCCGGGGGCCGTGGTCTTCCTGTAGCCCTGCAGGTTGCAGTCACCATTTTCCTGTCTGCTCCACTCTGACGCTCGCTGCACAAGCCTCCGCCGGGCTTTCTTGGGCTCTGTGTGCCCCAGGGAGCCTTAGTTTTATTTCGTCCATCACGTGCTGTCAGGGGACAGGAGAGGCTGCTCTGTGGCCTGGCTGCTCCTGCGTGGGCCCGGCCATCACCCGCAGACGCTGTGGTTGCCTCCTGCCCTGGAGATTTCTGCATATAGCCGCTGGCTGCAGCAGCCCCGTGGTGCTCGTCCATGCTGGGTGGCTGCCAGTTCCCCCACTTTATGTCCAGGAAGGTGGTGGTTGGCGGTTTCTCTGCTTTGTTCCTTGTCCAAGGTGGGCCAGGCACAGGCTTCAGCCGCACTGGCTGACCCCGTCCTCTTCTCCACGCTGGCTCACATCCTGATGCCCCCACAGCACTGAGACAACATGTACTTGTACTCCAGTGCCCTGGACCCCACCTGGCTACGCACTAGCTCTGACGAGAGAGGGGCAGGAGTGGAGATGGAGAGCCAGGCTCCTTCTCACATGGGGACCTGGGGCCAAACTGCAGGACCCTTCCTCTGCCTATAAGGGCGGCCAGGCCACTGGCAGGACATCTCCTCTTCCCAGTCCGAATGGCTGGGGGCTTGTTGCCAACACCCCTAGGGTGCACTTCCAGACAGGAGTCAAGTTCATGACCACCACCCTCCCACGGGGGCTCCCGGGGCCACACTGCGGCCTAGGCACCAGCCTTCAATAACATGGAGTCACCCCCCCATTCCAGGAAGGACTGCCTCTACTGGTCCTTAGATGGCCTTGACCCTGATGGCTGTGCCCTGCTGGGGGGACGTGTGGTGTAAGTGGGCAATGGGTGACAAAAGTGCCTTTGTCTCCAGGGCCACCATGGGAATGCGTGTGTGGGGCTTTACAAGTACTCTAAGCTTGGTGGGTTTCTCTGGGGCTCAGCTCTCTGTTCTAAGAATCAAAGAGACCTGCTAAGCCCGGGGGACTGAGGGGTTGCCAGGAGGACCTTGTCTGATCTCACTCCTGAGGTCGCTGGAACGTCCCCCAGATGCTGCTCTCAGTGAAGCAAGGGCTTCTGGTGAATTTTCCTCCTACTGCCCTCATTTATGGTGCCGCAGAAACATTCCCAGCCAAGAACCGCCTGCCCTGCTCTTTCTCCAAACTCTGGGTAGGAATGTGACCAGGCACCCTCCAAGAAATGTTTCCAAACCTCTCTGTGTCTTCTCCCTCTTCTTCTTCTTCTTCTTCCTTTTTTTTTTTTTTGAGGAAGATTAGCCCTGAGCTAACTACTGCCAATCCTCCTCTTTTTGCTGAGGAAGACTGGCCCTGAGCTAACATCCATGCCCATCTTCCTTGACTTTATATGTGGGACGCCTACCACAGCACGGCTTGCCAAGTGGTGCCATGTCCACACCTGGGATCCGAACCGGCAAACCCCAGACTGCCGAGAAGCGGAACGTGCGAACTTAACTGCTGTGCCACTGGGCCAGCCCCCTCCCCCTTCCTCTTCTGTGACCCCTTTTCCCCCTCCTCCACATGACATGAGCCTCCGAGGCTTGGCAGGGAGAGCGAAGCCAGTGGAGTCAGGAGTCATCGACCACCCCCTCATCTTCCTGCCCTCTCCACACCAGCCACACTTCTCCCTGGGGCAGTGGGCACGAGTGAGGGGCAGTTGGCCGGCTGGGCCTCCAGGAGAGCCAGGGGAGATGGGCCAGGAAAGAGCAGCTCTGGGGAATGTATGTGGCCGTAGGGTCTGGGTTTGGCAGGTAGCTCAGCGCAGCGCATGGCGAGTGGGGCCCAGGGAGGTGCGGCTCCTCCCTACCAGGGAAGTACCGGCTAGAATTTAGGGGGAGGTCGTCTGAAGGGGTCAGAGGGCGTGAGAGCCTGGACTGAGGATGCACTGGCTGGCTGGACAGTCCTTCCTTCTCCCTCTGGGCTCCTGAGGCGTCATGCACACAGGCTGGAGAAGGCCGGTGTCTCGACATTGCTCATCTGATGCCACAGTCTGTTCCTAAAATGAGAATTCCAGTCTGAGAGCACCAAGCAGGAGCCTGCTCCCAATGCTTTAGATGGGGAAAATTATAACGCATTTCTCGTGGACCCAAACCTCCAAACATGTCTCTAAAATGTATCTAAATCACCATAAAATGCTTATTCATAAGTGATAACCCCAAATAAGGCCCCTACAGGTAGCTGAAACACTGTATCATGCTTCCTCACGAGGGATTACCTACGATGCTAGGATGTCATAGGCTTAGCACATCCCTTCTTGGTCACCAGCTGCAGTGGCTTTATCACGGCTGTGTAGCAGGAGGTAACCCTGCTGCCCTTGCAGCCCTCAGCATCCTTGGAACCCTTGGAGCCAGCACCATCTGAGAGCAAATCTTCATCATGGCTGCAGTGACTACTGCTGTGTGAAAAATTACCCCAAAGCTGAGTGGCTTAACACAACCATTTTGTTACACTTCTCACAGCTTCTGAGACACAGCATTTGGGCAGGGCATGGGGAGCCAGCTGGACTTTGCTCCATGATGTCATGGCCTCAGTTGGGAGACCCCAAGTCTGGCAGCTGGGGTCCTCAGGAGGCTTCTTCATCCACATGTATGGATCCTGGGCTGGGATGGCTCACAGGCCAGGCTCACTGGGGCATCCGCCAGAACGCCTCCACAGGACTCCCTGTGGCAGGTATTCCTCACAGCATGGTGGCTTAGGGCTTCAAGAGGGAGTGCCAGCGAGCAAGGTGGGGGCTGCTTTGCCCTTTAGGACTCAGGCTTGGAAGTCACTGGCATTGCTTCTGTCTGTCGGTCGAAGCAGTCACAAGACCCAGTACTATGCTGGTGTTTTCACTTAACACTTCTGACACCAAATGTGTCTGGGACTTTTACCCACAACAACCAATTCTTTGATACCAACTAAGTGCAATTCAATTCTGACACTAACTACCTACCAGGCCTCCGGTACTTCTGACCAACTTGGCTACAAAGCAGGGGTTCCCATAACCCCCTCCTTAGGTTCGATAATTTGCTAGAATGGCTCACAGAACTAAGGAAGACAGTTTACTTAATATTACTGGTTTATTATGAAGGATACAACTCAGGAATAGCCAAGTGGAAGAGGTGAACGGGCCAGGGCATGGGGGAAACGGTGCGCAGAACTCCCAGGCCCTCTCTGGGTGGCCACCTCCCAGCACTTCCACGTGTTCACAACCTGGAAGCCCTCTGAGCCCCACCGTTTAGAGTTCTATGGCGGTTCCATCACGCAGGCATGATTAATTAAATCATTGGCCATTGGTGATCGACACAATCTGCAGCCCCTCTCCCCTCCCAGGAGGTTGGGAGGTGGGGCTGAAAGTTCCAACCCTCTAATCATGCCTTGGTCTTTTTGGTGACCAGCCTTCATCCTGAAGTTATCTAGGGGCCCCCAGCCACCAGTCATTCATTAGCATACAAAAGACACTCATCACTCTGGAGATTCTCAGAAGCTCTTGTGTCAGGATCCAGGACTAAGACCAACTCTTATAACAAAAGATGCACCTATCCCCACCATCACTCAGGAAATCCCAAGGGTTTTAGGAGCTCTGTGCCAGGAACTGAGGGCAGAGACCAAATATATCTTTCTTATTATGTCACAACATCACGCCCAGGTTCAGAAAGGAGGGACACGGATGCCACCTCCCGGTGGGAGGAGTGTCAGGGCCACAGCATGCGGGTGGGAGATGTGGTGCAGCTATCTTCAGAAGATACAAGCTGCCGCCCTGGCTGCTGGTGCTCTGTTCAAAACACAGTGATTCGGGCATTCTACCAATTGTATTTGGAAGGTGAAAACTTTTTGGTACTCTATTGTGTTAAAAATTGTGTACTGAATTTTTGGGATGTAAAAATAAAATTTTCTTGTGTAAATATCAGCTGACCCTCACTCAGATGGCTATGATAAAAAAAAAGACAATAACGCGTGTTGGTGAAGATATGGAGAAATCAGAGCCCTCACATACTAGTGGGGACCCAACATAGTGCAGCCGCTTTAGAAAACAGTTTGATGGTTCCTCAAAAGTTAAACACAGAAGTTACCCAGTTATGCAGCAATCCCCTCTCTGAGGTGTATACCTAAGAGAATTGAAAATACACGGTCACACAAAAATTTGTACACAAATGTCCATAGCAGCATTGTTCATAATATCCAAAAGGTGCAGACAATCCAGAGTCCACCAATGGATGAATGGATAAACAAAATGCGGTCTATCCATACAACAGAGTATTATTCAGCCATAAAAAGGAGCGAAGTACTGATTCACGCTGCAACATGGATGAATCTTGGAAACCTTTGCTAGGTGAAATAATGTTACAGGACCAGGTTTGTTTTTGCCCGCCGCCCAGAAAGCCAAACACCGAGAAGACAAGTTTGCAGCAGAGAGAGGGTTTACTCACAAGGCAGCCACGTGAAGAAGTGAGAGTATGAGTCTCAAATTCGCTTATCAGAAAATAGGGACTCAGGGATATTCATGGGATGGGGGGGCAAGGTGGTCTGAATGTGGAGAGAGAGGTGATTGGAGGTGAGGAGAGGTGAGGTCATTGATGATCTGCGCAAGCGTAGTCAGACTCCATGCTTCTTCATAGGACCCATGTTCACACAATGGCAGCGTTAACATGATCTGAGGGTGGAGTTTTTAGCCTCTCAACGTCAAAAGGTCACCTATTAGACATCTGTGCGGGCCCAGTTGATGGGTTGGTGGTCTCAAGTGGCCTGAAGTGGACAAGGGGTTCTAATTCCTGAAAAATAGCTCACACACCCATTACCATCGTGACCCAGGGTCCAGGGAGGTGTTATCTGTAGGAGCCTAGTGGGAGTCAGACAGCCTATTGCCGAAGCAGCCATTTAACAATGGGTGGGTTAAACAGCTAAAAGCTATAATCAGTAATTGCAAAAAGGAGAAAACTTTAGTACCTAGATACTTAATCATCAACGGCTGTTTCCTGGTTTCAATAAGCCGGACACAAAAGCCCACATATTGTGATTCCTTGAATATGCAAATCCATAGTAGACACAAAAGTAGATTACCAATTTCCAGGATCAAGGGGGGCGGAAATGGAGAGTGACTGCTAATGGGTATAGAATTTGTTTTGTGATGGTGAAAATGTTCTGGAATTAGTTGCACAACATTGTGAATACACTAAAACCCACTGAGTTGTTTTAACAGTGCGAATTTCATGGTATGTGAATTACAGCTCAATAAAAAATTGTTTCAAAAAATATTTTTAAAAAGCAGCTGAGTGATGTCTGTTGTATGAACTGGTTGTTAGAGTCAGGAGCCTGTCTACTGGGAGAGGCCCTGCAGGCGTTGCTGCAGACAAGTCGTGCCCCACCCTCGGCCAGGCCTCTGCAGGGGATGAGTGGGAGATGCAGCTCACAGTGGCCACCCGAGCCAACCTTCTACCTCAGGCCAGATAGGAATCTTGGGACCAGTTTGCTCAGCCAAGCCTAGCAGGTAGCATGGGCAAGAGGATGAGATGAACAGGAAGCAGACGCTAAAGCGCTGGGCCCTTCAAGGATGGCAATTTTGAGGGTGTGGTGAACCTGCCCACCAGTGATGGGTCCTAGGGAGCGCTTGGCCTGGCCAATGAGATCCTCTGCATGGGAACGTGAGGGCCGCTGGGCGCTGGGTGGAACGAGGTGGGTGTAGTGGGAGAGGAAGCCTGGGGTCAGGTGAGAGTCATGTCAGGCAGGGATGAACAAAGCTGTTCCAGGGACTCAGTCTGGCCACAGTCACTCTCCCCTGGGGGGACAAAGTTGGCGAATTCTAGGGGTGGGTGTCAGCACCCCAGAGGGTAGCCTGAAGTTGAGGACAGAGCTTCCACCCAAAGGAGGGTGGAAATGCTGGGCAGGGGACGAGGACGGAGCTCAGAAGGGACTGGCTGCCACAGTGGGGGAGGGAGTGAGGGGTGCTGCAAATTTGGGGGCATGCTGTGTGGTAGTCCATAACGCTGGGGTCCCCAGTGATCCAAGCCTGCTGGTATATGCAGCCCGAGTAGTCCCCTGCCCTGTGACTTGCTTTAACCAATATAATGCAGAGGAAATGACACTCCCAGGCCTAAACTACTAAGAGGCCTGACTGCTTCTGCTTTTGGGCTCTGGGGAGCCCTGAAACTAGTGGAAAGACTGAGGTCCAGCTATCTCAGCATCCAGCTGAGCCCAGCTTCCAACTAACCTTTTGGCTGAATGCAGCCACACGTGTGCCCACTGGTGAGACCAGCAGGAACGCTCAGCTCGACTTAGCATTGCTCTACGTCACTGACTTTTACGCTTGCTGAAACTGCCCGCTGCAGGCCTGTGCCCTCTGCCTCCAGGTGGATGGGCCAGGCCCTGTGTGAGCTCCTGCAATGCCCTCCTGTCCTTCTGAGCCCGTCTCTCCCAACTCCAGGTGGCTTCCCCACACATGTGCTCAGCCTGTCTCACCTGAGGCCTGGGGCCACTGCAGGTCTCCGAGCGCATCGTCGTCTGCTCTGCGCTCTCCTCGCTGAACTCCGAGCTGCCGTGTGCGGGGAGACCCCTGGACTCTGCGGGCGCCCCCTGCACCGCGGCCCAATGCCGTCTCCTGGCCGTGAGCGCTTTTCCCATCTCAGCCATCCTGTCTTCTGCTGCCTGATGCCCAAGTCTTGCAAATAGTTATGTTACAGGCTCTTAACATCAGCCCTGATAGCAGTTCCCCACATTGAACCCAGCGTTTAGGGGGTTAAAACTAAAACCCACCACCCCCTTTCCTGCTTCTCTAGCTCCACTCACATGTAAATAACTGTTTCTTTAAACTTGGACTCTTTGAGCTTTACAACTAAATGGGAGTTACAAATTGTTAAAAGCCCAGGTGGCCTGGAGTTGGAGGCACACTAAAGTTTAGCTAATCATGTGTCCTTGAGTTTGCCAGGAAAGCTGCTGTCTCAAGAGTATCAAGGAGCGGAGGCTTCCCAGACCTCAACTCCTCGACTCCCTCCCGGCGGCGCTCGAACCCGCCTCAAACAAGAAGACTAGACAACGACAACCAACGGCTTAGGACGCCCACCTGCCATCCTCCTATCTCACCCTCCCCCCGCCTTGCTGCAAGCAGCCTCTCAAGGCCAAACGCAGGCTGGTGGGAAAGCACAGAGCTGCACAAGCTACATGTTCCCCCCTCCCCTACCCAAAACCCCCAATAAAAATCCCTGTCCATTCCTCATTGGGGAGCTAACAATTTTTGAGGCATGAGGCCTTGCTTTGCTCCCTGTGCCTGGCATAGAAAAAACCTTTCCTCTTCCACTCAAGACTCTGTTCTCGTTATTTGGATTGGCGTCGGGTTCAGAGACCGAACTTTCCGTTACAGTTACTGCACATATTTTGTCCTGTGTTTTGGCTGTTTCAGGTATGGGTGGGCGGGGGTAGAAATCTGAGCCCTGTTGCTCTGACTTGCCCAGAGGTGTTAAACGTGCTTCTCTCTGGTTCCCAGTGAGTGCGAGCATCTCCGTGATTTGCTAACCTGAAGCTTCCCATTGTGTGAAGTGCCTGCCCTTCTTCCTATGATGTTTCGGGTCCTTTTTCTTATTTATTTGTAGGAGTTCTTTGCACAGTTTAGATATCAATAATTTGTCAGGTTACAAGTTTACAAATGTCTCTTTGCAATCTGTCATCTGTCTGTTGGTTTTGTGTAGGGAGCTTTATTGAATCAAAATACTTAATTTCAGTGTTGACAAACCTATCCGGGTTTTGCCTTATTATTATTATTTTTTTTTAGGGAATATTTTTTCAGTCATGGATTACGCTGATTTCCTACATTTCCTTCAATTAGCTCTGTTCCTATTTAAGTATTTAATTCGTCTGAATTCCACATTTGCTCAGGAGGTAAAGCGGATAGCTAGCCATTCTTTCTACAAATGCTTTTTCTAATGCATTTTTTGCCTACTCATTGCTTTCTGTTGTCAAATTTATGGCCTATCCAGCCCCTCTGTGTGTGTGTCTGCCTTGGGGTCCATAAGGTGTGCTTTTGATCTATGTATGTATTTCTGCACCAGCATTTGCATTTCATTCATTCATTCACATATTTACTAAGACGTTCAGACTTTCCTTAATGTTTGGAAGGCAAAGTCTCTGCTCTCTGCCTGGCCCTTCCTTCACCCAGGAGCCTTCCTCAGCCAGAGGGCTGAGCTTCTTGGGGGTGTGTGTGTATGTGTGAACAACTTGTATTTTGGAATAAGTTTAGATTACAGAAGAGTTGCAAAGATAGCACAGAGAATCTCTATCACCCTCACCCGGTTTCCCCCATCATTCACATCTTCAATTACCATGGTACATTTGTCAAAACTAAGGTCATAATTCTCATCGGCACAGCGCTATTAACTAAACTCCAGACTTGGTTCAGAAGTTGCCAGATTTCCCATTAACGTCGTTTCTGTTCAAGGACTCCATCCTGGCCACACCGCCTTTAGTCCTTTTGTCCCTTGCGTCTCCTCTGGCCCATGACCGTTGCTCCGACTTTCCTTGGTTTTCGCGACCTAGACAGTTTGAGCAGTACTGGTCAGGGGCCTTCAGAGCGCTCTCCAGGCTTTGTCTTGACAAATAAAAATGGCAAGCAATAGGATATATTGGAGTATATGAGGAAGCCATTTGGTGTAAACCTAATTCAGCCTGACCTTGTCTTTCCAAAAGGGCCTGACCGAGGCCATTGAGCATGCATTGTATATCTGCTTTAGACATTCCCCATGGCAAGAGCAAAGGCCCTTGAGATAAAGGTGTAACTTCCCTCCCCCTCCCAAGGTTGGCATCTCCTTAAAGATTAAGTATCTTTCCTTAGGCTAGAAACTGATCGCTGCGCTCACCTGTGACCGCCCAGCTTGAGACAGTAGACTTGCCTCCTGCTACGCCCACCGAGATAGCACACCCACTACCTGCTGTGTCCATCAAGCGCTGTGCCGACAGGGCAATCTTGTGACTATTGTCGGGGAGACATTTCAATCATATGTGAAACACCCTCTTTGAGGGTATATAACTACCCTGTGTACCCCCACTTCTTTGGAGTGCTCAGTTCCTTTGTGGAAAGACTCTCCCAGGTTATAATCCTAAGATTTAAGCTCAGAATAAACTCACCCAAATTTTCATTTATAGATTGGTTATGGATTATTTTTGTCGACAGTCTGATGTTTTTCTCACATTAGACTGGGGTGATGGCTTTGGGAGGAACACACAGAAGCGAAGTGCCCTTTTAGTCACATTCTATCAGGGGTCCTGACACCCACCTGGCATGACTAGTGAGGCTGCCCTCGGCCACGGGCTCATGTAGGTTTGCCAGGTTCATACTCTGTTTGTCAGGAAGCAAGTCACTAAGCCGAGCCACACTCAATGCTGGGTGGAGGGGATTAAACTCTGCCTCTGGGAGGGGTAGTAGCAACATAAATTATTGTCTTTTGAAGGGAAGATTTGTCTCTTTTCCTCCATTTAGACTTATTTTAAATATGTTCACTTTAACTCCTGATCAGGCATCGCCGGCCAGCCTGCCTGGTGTGAGGCCCCCTCGCCCCACTGTGGATGCCTGCAGCGTCTTCCTGCCTGCACTGTTGCTCCATCCAAGGCCTGTCCTAGCCCAGCTCCCAGAGTCTTTCTACAGCTTAGCTCTGACCACATGGCCCTGAGTGCACACAGTTTCGTTGGATCCCAGCACCCAAGGTTGTGGATGTTGCCTTGCAGTGGTTTCTGGTTCAAACATATTTTGTTGGACTTGCACAGAGTTTAGATACTTTACAAATTAGTTTCCACATTTATAAATCCCAGCATTACCTGGGAACTTGTTGGAGAGCAGATTCTTGGGCTTATCCTGGACGTGCTGTACTGGAATCTCAGGGGTGGGGCCTGGCAACCTGAATTTGAAAAGCCCCCTGGTGGTTCTGATGCACAAGAGTTTGAGACCCGCTGTTACAGATAATACAAGTACAACATTACTGACTTTGATAATGCTTTCCTTGGTTGGAAGCTCTAGGGAGCAGGTGGTTTGATTAATCTAGAGCTGGGATCAGTCTAGTGGTCCTGCAGGTGCATGAGGGGTGTTGGTGGGGCTGTGAGAGTGAAAGGCTTGTGCCTGAATGGAAGGTTCTGTGTGCTGACTGACACTGTCCGCTTGTGGAGCACTGTGGCCATTAGCATTGAACTCCTCCTCATCTCTTTCAGTAAACGCTACTTTCAATGCCTCGTTATTTTCTTGTTGCATAGTAGCCTTGAAGGTCCCTCTGCTGAAAATGATGGAGCCTTTACTGCTGCTCCTTGTTCTTTTTTTTTCTTCTGTGTGTGTGTGTGTGTGTGTCTGGATTCAAATTACTGCCTGTGGTCATTTGCTTTAATTCTGAAGAATTTCCTTTTGTATTTCTTGTAAATGGGTCTTTTAGCAACATATGTTTTTGTTTATCTTGAAATGTCTTTATTTTGCCTTCATTTTTGAAAGATAGTTTTGCTGGATCTAAAATTCTTAGTTGACAGTTTTTTCTTTCAGCACCTTAAATATGCTGTTCCAGGGCCTTCTGGCCTCCACTGTTTCTGAGGACAAGGCAGCTGTTAATCTTACTGCGATGTCCTTGTGCATGAGTCACTTTTCTCTTACTGCTTTAAAAATTTTCTCTTTGTCTTTCAGCATTTACTATAATGTGTTTTGATGTGAATCTCTGTTTTTATCCTACACAGAGTTCATTGAGCTTCTTGAGTGTGTAGATTTATGTTTTTCATCAAATTTGGGAAGTTTTCTGCCATTGTATCTTTGGATATTTTTTCTGTTCCTTTCTCTCCTTCCTTTCCTTTTGGTACCCCCATTAAGCATATGTTGGTATGCTTGATAGTGTCCACATTTCTCAAAGGCTCTCTTCATTTTTACTTCAATCTTTCCTTCTGCTCTTTGGATTTGCATAATTTCCACCATCTACAAATTCACTGATCCTTTCTCATGACAGTGCAGATCTACAGTTGAGCCCCTGTAGTGAGTTTCTCATTTTGGTTTTTGTACTTTTCCTACTCTAGAATTTCTATTTGGTCCTTTTTTTTAAAAAAAAATATAAACTCTGTCTCTATTCATATTCTCTACTTGATGAGATGTTGTCATCAATATCTTCCTTTACTTTTAAAGCATCGTTTCCTTTAGTTCTTTAAGCATATTTATAATGGCTGCTTTGAAGGCTTTGTCTGTTATATCTGACATCTGGCTCCTCTCTCAGGCAGTTTTTATTTCCCACTTTCTTTCCCTGTATAAGGATCACTCTTTCCTGGTCATTGCATGTCTCATACATTTGTTGTTGTTGAAAACTGGGCCTTAGGCGATACATTGTAGCAACTATTGACACTGTTCCCCCTCTCCTCTCTGGAGTTTGTTTTTGTTGTTGTTTATTTGTTCAATGACCTGGCTAGACTCTGAGTCTATCAGTCTATTAAGAAGTCTATCTCTCCTGTGGTGTGGAGCCTTTGGTGCTGTTCCTCAGAGGGCACAGCCTTGGGCAAATGCACTGTCACTCAAGGATGATAGTGGTTTACCAGACTCTCTTTGACTCTCTCTTTCCTATTCCATCTAATAATGTAGCTGGCCTGTGGTTTAGCTTATTGTTTTCATAAAGCTACCAGATTTCTCTTAATTACTTATCCAATATTGCCATTGTTTTCTAGAACACCCTTAGACTTGGACTTGCCTACACTGTGTTTCAAATTAAGTCAGTTCCTTTGGGGATTGCTGTTAAGCCATCCGTCCTTGTGGCCTGCTCTCCCCCGGGCACAGTCTCTGAGTCACTACTCTCAGGGTTGGGTGGGAACCTTAGTCTCTGGTCTTCTTCACTTACCTTTCCCAGCATGAAGGGTAAGCTGGGGGGAGGTAACTGCGGGTAAGGTGGTCACGGCACCAGCATTCTCAGCCTTCCACTCCAAGGATAGGGTCTCTAGCTTATGAGTGGGGCTGAGTGGAAGAAGGGAGCTCTTGACCTTTCAGCCACACTCACCAGGAATTTAGCCTCTACAACTCAGAGGTGGAGGGGTGAGAAATACTGGTATCCTGCCCCTCCTAGTGATGCCATACCCCTTGATTTGGTATCATCTCCCTTGATTAGGGGCTGAAGTGGTCAGGAACCCCATCTCCTTGGCTGCATCCTCTGGAGTGCAGCTTCCATCAAGCCTGGCTAGGGTGCAGGAGGGGGAATTGGCTGTGGCTCAAGGTCCACAGATTATGGCAATTCTTACTGAGATTTAGTAAATTTTCTTGAGCAAATATTCTTTCAGTTCCTCTATGCCCTTAGGGCAATTTCCAGAGACTTCAAAAGTTGTTATTTTTAAAAATAATTTTACCACCTGTGGTTGTTTCACCAGGGAGCAGGTCTACAGGCTCCTCACACTTCTGTTCCAGAAGTGGATTCTTTCTTTATCTTTTTGGGATTGGTTCCTACTTTTAGTGCTTTCCTTGTCTTGCATTTCTTTTCTCTCAGGTGTGAATTCTGTGTAGTTTTGTTAGCTCTGCCTTCCAGCTGACTAATTCTCTCTTTAGCTATTCTGCTATTTAACTCATCCACTGAGTTTTAAATCTCAATTAATATTCTTTTCATTTTCAAAATTCCATTTGGTACTTTATTAAAACTGTATGTTCAATTTTGATAGTCTCTTATTCCTTCACTTTTATTTATTTAAGCATATTTATACTTTTGAATTTGATAATTCTCATGCCTTCAGTCTTCGCAGTATAATTCTCTCTCCTCACTTTTTTGTTGTCCTTGACTCTAGATTGAGTGGCTTGTTCCCTCAAATATTTAGTGATTTTTTGAAAAAAATTACAATTGATCTGTGGGGATGCTTTGTGCCTCTGGTGTAAAACACCTCCACAAAAGATATAAGTTTGCTTCTGTCAGGAGCCTGGAGGTTGTTAATCTAGGTCTGCTGTAACCTGGATTTTCAGCTTTTATTTTTCCTCAGCAGAGGCAGTGTGATTTCTAACTCCAAACCACTGGGTGTATTGTCTTCTTAGCAGAGACCCCCCTTTTTTTTTTTTTTTCAAAACTTCAAGATCTTTCCAGTGGCAGAGATGACTCAGTTCCACTCGCAGTAAGGCCTAGCCTGTTCTCTGGCAGGTTCTGGTGTTGGGTGGGCTCCTCACCTCCCCCCAGCTGCCTGTGGATAGCCTTCCACCTCAGCCAGACCCCATAGTCCCATCCCTTCACCACAGGGGCTCTTGCAACTGCTTCCCTCCTTGCCAACCCTCCTTGCAAACCCTCCTCACCCATCTCTGACATAGCTGTGTGACCTTGGGTTGGTTTTTTAGAAACTCTGAATCTCAGTTTCCTCATATGTAAAGTGGCCACATATCAGTACCCTAATGGCAGTTATTTCTTTTTTTTCCATTTATCTCTTCTTTTATATCCATTTTCTCTCACTTAGAGTGATGGTTAGCCAAGACCATTAGAAACCCTAAACTGTGTATTAAATTAGATAAAAGCTCTACTTACCATGTAATAATGGTTTCTTTGAACCTATTTCACCTTTTGATCTGTTCTGCTGTTTTTTTATTGCCTCTCTGATTTTCCAAGAGGGCAGATGACAAACCAAAAGGCCTCAACATAAAAATGTCTCTTGATAGCAGGTGTAATAAATCTTCAGCCAGAATTCAAGTAACTCTTGCCTTTAAGTCATTATGAGAGAAAGGTAACTAGCATGACACAAAATGACAACCCACTCAAATGCAGCCCTTTGAAGGTGTTCTGAATGTTGGCATTTAAATACTGCTAGAGTGTCTTCAGATTGCTGGAATCTTCCCAAGACTGGGGGGTTATGTATTTTGAATGTTTCTCCAAAGGTAAAATACACTGATTGCCCGTCTATCTTGAGTCCTGTACGTGTAATGAATGCCTTTGCTTCTATTGCCAGATGCTCTGAAAGGGGATAAGATTTTAATTAGCAGTCAACAAAATTCCTTTCCACTTTTCATTGTAATGGATCTGCAATCTGTTACGTCTACCTGCTCATTATTCAGCATGGCTTAAAATGTCAGTGCTTCCTTGGGAGTCACAGGCTCTGAGAAGTTCAGAGAAGTGTGCCACTCCTCTTCTGAATGGCAGTTCCCTCTCTTCCATTTTCCTCCAAGGCAATTTTTTTCCTACAAGAGATGAAGATATGGCAACTTCTCTCTAGTTCTGAAGACTTCCTTCAGGAGCTCGGGCGTGGCTCACTTGCCTGTACAGAAAAGCTCCCTTGTTCTTCTGGCAGCTGGTGCCACAACTTCCGGAAACAGCTTGTTAGGATGCAGGCTTGCTGTGCCTTGAAGCTTCTCTGCCTCATGAGTCTGATTGGAAACGTCTTTCACAGACATGCTTGCACACTGATGAGCCATGGGCTGGCTTTGGAATGACAGTCCCTATTGCTATAAATGGCACCTGAGAAGAGACTCAGCTAGGCAGGAGGGGGCACTGTAACGTGCAAAGGAATGGAGGGAGGAACCCTTTCACCCGTCCATCCATCCAAACCTTCATCCATCCAAACTCCATCCATCCTTCCATCCACTCACTCATTCATTCATCTTTCCATGCATTTAGGCATTAATCAATTAATTTTTTCTTCAGTGAGCATTTGAAACCTCTGCACCTGGTGCTGGGGTTATAAAGACAAGACCTGGTCTTGCCCTCAGGTTGCTCAGTCTCATGACTGAGGTTGACGTGTAAACAGAGATTCATTATACATTGTGAAAAGTGCCATAATAAAGTGCATTCAAATGGAGAGGAGAGTAGGGGGCAAAGTGATGAGAAAATGCTTCACAGAGTTTATATTTATGCCAGGTCTAGACCAAGGGGACTGAAGCCAGGTTGGAATTGCAATCCCTACTGTGGGTCTGGTATGGACAAATGTGTGACATGTGGGAGGATGTCCTCCTTGTGAATGAGAGAGGCAGGTGGGATGGGAAATGTGTGCAGGCACTGGATCTTGAGGGACCTCTAAAGCCTTGCTACAGAATTTGTGCTTTCTCCTAAAGGAGATGGGGAATATTACGCATCATTCTGGATGTCTTTTGGTGAATGAGGATATGAGCCCAGGTGAGAGGTTATTGCCACTGTCCAGGCAGGAGGTGCTGACAGCCTGAGCTGAGGTGGGCAGTGTGGTGGTCAGCAGAGGATGCTCTCTGGGAAGCGGCTTTGGCAGAAGTGAGGAAGAGACATGGGAGGGGTGTAAGACAGAGCTCAGGTATTTAATTCTGGAGCCACCTGGAGACCTCGGAAAATGGGCTGCAGGTGTGATGGATGTGGGTGTGAGTATGGCAGGTGGATGATGTGTGTTGGTGTATGGTTTTAGGGGTCTTTGGGATGTTCAAGTGGAGAGGTCTCATAAATAGTTGGAAACATTTCTGAATTCAGGAGAGTGGTGTAAGCTACAAAGGCACAGAGGTGATAGGGACAGAGACCTGGTGGTGACGGTCAGTAGAGACATGTAGGTGATGGGCAGCAGAGACACGGAGGTGACTGGCAGCAGCCAAAGAAATTCTTTGGATGCCCTGTGAAGAGGTTCTAGCTTATTAATTAATATTTCTAATAGCCATGTCACACTGTTGGTTCATATTCAGCTTGTGGTGAGCTAAAAGGTAGGACTTTTTCACCAGAACTGCTAGTAATTCAAGTCTCCTTCATTCCATTTCTGGATGATGACTGATCCTTTGAGTTCAAATGTGGGACCTCACATCTGGTTGGTTTTGGTCCGACACCGGCCTGTGAGGACCTGTCTGATTTGCTGCCCCATAAACAAGCCGTCCCTCCCAGTCCAGTGCTTGCCATGGTGGGATCTCCCGCAGTTGTCCACCTCAGGCTGTTGATAAGCATTGACTGGAACAGGGCCAGGGACAAGGAGTGGTGAGGCCAGAGAGGCTCCCCTCCAGGCTGCGAGGTTGGGCCCTGTTGTGTCTTCTTTGGGTGTGATCTTCACCCCGGGGAGCTCACGTTCCCCCATCCCAGCACCTCTCACTTCTCCACCTGGGGCACAAAGACGCCACTTGCTCAAGGGGAAGTCCAGGTTGTTGTGACAGTCCCTAAACGAGTATGTCAACAGAGGTCACAGTTCATGTGCTGTTAGCTGTCCTTGATGCACCCAGTCTAACTCCGATTTTTGTCGCGTTTCCTGTCTCTTGAAGAATTCTAAAGTTGCAAGGAAGCGAAGACTCCTATTTCCTTTGGAAGGAGGAAACAGGAGCAGGAAATTCCCCCACCTCTCTACAAGGGGCTGTCTAAACCAAATTACAAGTTATTTTTTTATTTGTGAAAGGATGGTGAAGAATTTAGAAAAATTGTATAAGTGGCAAAAAATCTTTTATTTCATTTTTCTTAAACGTCAGCTTTTCAAAAATTGATAGACAAATTAGAAGGGGAGAAGTATGTGTGTGGGAGTCCCAATTTGAACGATGTGAGGCCTGGTTCCCATACAGCACACTAGGGTTCCAGGTTATTAAGACACTCCACGAGGCTCGCCCCCTAGTTCTGGGAAAAAACAAGGCATTGAGTACTTCTGTCACTTGTTCTGCTCTGGTTATGGAGGAACGATGGTAAAATTGGCTCACCCCTTCTGTGTGGCCAGGGTGCCTCTAGAACCAAGGAGGCTGTGAAAACAAAACTGCCTTCCGAATTTACCAGCTTAATTGTTAACATTCGCCAGTTGCAAGTAAAAGTTTTGGTGACAAGAACTATCTCCTTGTGGTTGGGTAGCAGGTTAAAAAGCTGTAGATGCAACGTACACCGTTTCTTCTGTCTGTGTGTCCTCCGGAACATGAGGTGTGCAGACGAGGCAGCCCTGGCAGAGAGGGAGCTGTAGGGCCTGTCGGCTCCACCCCGCCCCCATCCCGTTGCGTCCAGCCTCTGGACCACTCAGCTCATCTTGTTTTGTCCACTGGGACCTGGGCAGAGGTATGGGGCCACTCCCGACCACTTTGGGGTGAGGGGCAAGTCCCTTCTCCTCCTTCTGGAAGTGAGGGTGGTGATGATGGCGGTGTTCCTCCCCTTGTCTGTGAGCACCGAACAACAGTGATTAACCTGCCTAAGAGCTGTCGGCTTCTCCTTACGACCATGCGCTGGCGACACTAAACAATGTGAGTGGTAACGTATTACTCTGGTTGATCTAAGTTCTAAACAATTGCTTTGATTATTGTTGAGTTTCAATTATGTATGATAGGTATAATTTACATATATTATATAAAATATGTTATGTCCTATATTATATGTGTATGCTATATATGTTATATAGGTGCTTTAAATTAGTGTGTATTTATTACTTATTCTTTAATAGACATTGCTTTCTACTGGCTGATGACTGGAGAACTCTCATCTATAGAGGCAGCTCCCCACACACCTAGATTGAGCTACATACTTTTGTTTTGAGAGTCAGGTCACAAACATTCAGAGTCATCCAAGTTCCCTTCAGATGCAAATCGCGTCTTCAAACCTCCGTATTCCTGTGCTTCAACAGTAGATCCTTTCTCTTTCTTTTCTTTAAATTGAGGTAACATTGGTTTATAATACTATATAAATTTCAGGTGTACATCATTATATTTGGGTGGATTGGCCCCCCAAAGGCTAACTACCATCTGTCAGGGCACACGTGCCCTTTTTCTACTTTCACCCTTGCCCTCTCCCCCTTCCCCTCTAGTAACCACCCACCTGTTGTCTGTATCTATGTGTTTGTTGTTGGAGTTGTTTTAGCTTCCACATATGAGTGAAATCGTACAGTATTCGGCTTTCCCGTCTGACTTATTTGGCTTAGCATAATATCCTCAAGGTCCATCCATGTTGGAAATGGCATGATTTCATCTGTTTTTTAATAGCTGAGGAGTATTCCATTGTATATACACCACATCTTCTTTATCTAGCCATCAGCTGATGGCCACTTAAGTGGATTCCAAGTCTTGGCTACTGTGAATATGCTGCAGTGAACTAATTTTCAAACTAGTGTTTTTGTGTTCTTTGTATAAATACCCAGAAGTGGAATAGCTGGGTCATATGATTTTTCTATTTTTAATTTTTTGAGGAGTCTCCACACTATTTTCCACAGTGGCAACACGAATTTGCATTCCCAGCAGCAGTGGATGAGGGTTCCTTTTCCTCCACATCCTCTCCAACACTCGTCATTTCTTGTCTTTTCAATAATAGGCGTTCTGACAGGCATGAGGTGATATCTGATTGTGATTTTGATTTGCATTTCTGTATTAGTGATGCTGAACATCTTTTCACTTGCCTGATGGCCTTCTATATATCTTCTTTGGAAAAATGTCTGTTCAGAGTCTTTGCCCCCTTTCTTTTTGTGAGCACGATTGGACCTGAGCTAACATCTGTTGCCAGTCCTCCTCTTTTTGCTTGAGGAAACTTGTTGCTGAACTAACATCTGTGCCAATCTTCCCCTATTTTTCATGTGCGACGCTGCCACAGCATGGCTTGACAGGCAGTGTCAGGTCTGTGCCTGGGATCCGAACCTGAAAACCCCGGGATGCTGAAGCTGAGCATGTGAACTTAACCAGTATGCCACCGGGCCAGCCCCTCTTTGCCCATTTTTCATTTGGGTTGTTAGTTTCTTTGTTGCTGAAATGTATGAGTTCTTTATATATTTTGGATATTAACCCCTTATCAGATACATGATTTGCAAATAAATATGTTCTACCAATTGTTAGGTTGCCTTTCCATTTTGTTCATGGTTTCCATTGCTGTGCAGAAGCTTCTTAGTTTGCTGTAGTCTCATTTTTAAATTCTTTCCCTTGCCGAGGGAGACGTGATATTTAAAAAGATACTGGCAAGACTGATGTCAAACAGCATACTGTCTATGTTTTCTTCTAGAAGTTTCATGGTTTCAGGTCTTACATTCAAGTCTTTGATCAATTTTGAGTTAATTTTTGTGTATGGTGTAAGATAATTGTCTACTTTCATTTTTTGGCATGTGACTGTCCAGTTTTCCCAACACCATTTATTGAAGAGACATTCCTTTCTCCGTTGTGTGTTCTTGGCTCTTTTGTTGAAAATTAGCTGTCCCTAGATGTGTGGGTTTATTTCTGGGCTCTCTATTCTGTTCCGTTGATCTGTGTATCTGTTTCTGTGCTAGTACCATGCAATTTTGATTTCGATACCTTTGTAGTATATTTTTAAATCAGGGAGCGTGAAACCTCCAGCTTTGTTCTTCTTTCTCAGGATTGCTTTGGCTTTTTGGGGTATTTTGTTGTTCCATATAAATTTTAGGATTCTTTGCTCTATTTCCATGAAAAATGTCATTGGGACTTTGATAGGGATTGTGTTGAATCTGTAGATTGCTTTAGGAAGTATGGACATTGTAACTATGTTAATTCTTCCAATCCAAGAGCACAGAACATCTTTCCATTTCTTTGTGTCTTCTTCAATCTCTTTCAACAGTGCTTTATAGTTTTCAGTGTACAGGTCTCTCACCTCTTTGGTTAAATTTATTCCTAGGTATTTTATTCTTTATGTTGTGATTGTAAATGGGATTGTATTCTTGGTTTTTCTTTCTGCTATTTCATTATTAGTGTGTAGAAATGTAACTGATTTTTTATGTTGATTTTGTACCCTGTGAATTTACTGTATCTGTTTATTATTTCTAACAGTTTTTTTGTGAATTACTTAGTGTTTTCTTTATATAAAATCACGTCATCAGCAAATAGTGACAATTTTACTTCTTCCTCTCCAATTTGGATCCCTTTTATTTTTTTCTCTTGCCTAATTGCTCTGTCAAGGACTTCCAATACTATGTTAAGTAAGAGTGGTGAAAATGGGCATTCTGTCTTGTTCTTGTTCTTAGAGGGATAGCTTTCAATTTTTTATCATTGAGTATGATGTTAGCTGTGGGTTATATATGGCCTTTATTATATTGAGGTACTTTCCTTCTATATCCATTTTATTCATAGTTTTTGTCATAAAAGGTCCTGAACCTTGTTGAATGATTTCTCTGTGTCTATTGAGATGATCATGTGATTTTTATTCTTCATTTTGTTAATGTGGTGTATCATATTGATTGATTTTCAGAAGTTGAACCATCCCTGCATCCCTGGAATAAATTCCACTTGATCGTGGTGTATGATCCTTTTAATGTATTGTTGGATTCTATTTGCTAACATTTTGTTGAGGATTTTTGCATCTATGTTCATCAGTGATATTGGGCTGTAATTTTCTTTTTTGGTGTTGTCCTTGTCTGGTTTTGATATCAGAGTAATGTTGGCCCTATAGAATAAGTTAGAAAGTCTCCTCTCCTCTTAAACTTTTGGGAAGAGTTTGAGAAGCATAGGTATTAAATCTTCTTTGACTGTTTGGTAGAATTCACCAGGGAAGCTGTCTTGTCCTGGACTTTTGATTACTGTTTCGATCTCCTTACTGGTGATTGGTCTATTCAGATTCTCTATTTCTTCTTGATTCAGTTTTGAGAGGTTGCATGATTCTAAGAATTTATCTATTTCTTCTAGATTATCCATTTTGTTGGCATATAGCTTTTCATACTGTTCTCTTACAATCCTTTCTATGTCTGTGGTGTCTGTTGTAATTTCACCTCTTTTGTTTCTGATTTTATTTATTTGGGCCTTCTTTCTTTTTTCTGGGTGCGTCCAGTTAAAGGTTTGTCAGTTTTGTTTATCTTTCCAATTCTGTTTCATTGATCTTTTCTATTGTCATTTTAGTCTCTATTTCATTTGTTTGTGCTCTGATTTTTTTAAATTTCCTTCTTTCTACAGATTGGGCTTAGTTTGTTCTTTTTTTCTTCTACTTCCTTTAGGTGTATTGTTAGATTGTTTATTTGAGATTTTTCTTGTTTCCTAAGGTAGGCTTTATTGCTATAATCTTCCATCTTTGTGCTGCTTTTGCTGTATCTCATAAATTTTGGTATGTCATATTTTCATTATCATTTTTTCCCCAGATATTTTTTGATTTCTCCTTTGATCCAATAGTCATTCAGTAGCAAGTTGTTTAATATCCACATATTTGTGGCTTTTTCAGTTTTCTTCTTGTAGTTAATTTCTAGTTTCATACTGTTGTAGTCAGAAAAGTCGTTTGGTATTATTTCAATCTTCTTAAATTTATTGAGACTTGTTTTGTGGGCTAATATGTGATCTATCCTGGAGAATGTTGCATGTGCATTCAAACAATGTGTGTTCTGCAGTTTTTGGGTGGAGTGTTCTGTATACATCTACTAAGTCCATCTGGTCTAATGTGTCATTTAAGGCCAATGTTTCCTAATTGATCTTCTGTCTGGATGATTTATCCACTGATGTAAGTGGAGTGTTAAAGTCCCCTACTATTATTGTGTTAGCGTCAGTTTCTCCTTTTGTGTCTATTATTATTTGCTTTGTGTATTTAGGTGCTCCTGTGTTGGGCACATAGATATTTACAAGTGTTATGTCCTCTTGTTGGGTTGTTCCCTTCCTCATTATGCAGGGCTCTTCTTTGTCTCTTGTTATGGCTTTTGTTTTCAAGTCTATTTTATCTAGTATAAGTATTGCTACCCCAGCTGTCTTTGCTATTTGCATGGAGGATCTCTTTCCATCCCTTCACTTTCAGTTCGTGAGTGTCTTTAGGTCTGAAGTATATCTTTTGTATGCAGCATATATATGGGTCTTATGTTTTTTATTCATTCAGCCACCCTATGTCTTTTGATGGAGCATTTGGTCCATTTACATTTAAAGTAACTATTGATAAAGTAACTTATTCATAAGTATTATTGCCATTTCATTGCTTTTTAGGGGATATTTTTGTAGTTCTTCTCTCTTCCTTTCTTCTCCTCTTGCTCTCTTTCCTTATGATTTGATGGCTTTCTTTAGTGTTGTGTTTGGGTTCCTTTCTCTTTATTTTGCGTGTATTTATTTTAGGTTTTTGGTTTGTGACTATCATGAGGTTCATATATAATAACCTGTGTAAATAGCAATCTATATTAAGTTGATGGTCTCTTAACTTTAAGCTCTTTAAAAGCCCTACACTTTTATACCCCCACCCAAGTTTTATGTTTTTGATATCATATTTTGCCTCTTTTATTTTTTGTATCCCTTAGTCTCTTACCACAGATGTAGTTGATTTCAGTACTTTTGTCTTTCGCCCTCCATACTATCTTTATAGGTGGTTGATCCACTATCTTAATTATGTATTTGCCTTTACCAATGATATTTTTTCTTTGATAATTTTCTTATTCCTATTTGTGTTGTTCTGTTTTCTACTTAAATAAATTCCTTTAACATTTCTTCTAAGCCTAGTTTACTGGTAATGAAATCCTTAGTTTTTGCTTGATGGGAAAACTCTTTATTTCTCCTTCTATTTTGAATGATAAACTTGCCAGGTAGAGTATTCATGACTGTAGGTTTTTTTCCTTTCAGCACTTTGAATATTATCATGCCAATCCTTTCTAGCCTGTACGGTTTCTGCTGAGAAGTCAGATAATAGCTTTAATGGGTTTCCTTATGTAACTTGTTGTTTTTTCTTGCAGCTTTTTGGATTCTTTATCTTTAATTCTTGACATTTTAGTTATGTGTCTTGGTGTAGGCCCCTTTGGATTCATCTTGTTTGGTACTTTCTACTTCCTGTACCTGGATGTCTGTTTCCTTCCTCAGGTTAAGGAAGTTTTCACCTATTATTTCTTCAAATAAGTTCTCTGCCCCTTTGTCGCTCTCTTCTTTTTCTGGGACACCTATAATGCAGATGTTAGCATGGTTGATATTGGCCCAGATGTCCCTTAGACTGTCCTCATTCTTTTTATTTCATTTTTCTTTTTTCAGCCTGGGTGATTTCTTCTACTCTTTTATCCAGATCCGTGATCTATTCTCCTGTGTCATCTACATTACTGTTGTTTCCCTCTAGTGAGTTTTTTTATTTCCAGTATTGTATTTTTCAGTTCTAATTGGTTCTTTTTCATATTTTCCAATTCTTTGTTGAAGTTACCACTGAGTTCATTTGTTCTCCCAAGATCAGTGAGCATCCTTGTGACTATTAGTTTGTACTCTTTATCAGATAGATTTTTTAATCTCTGTTTTGTTTAGTTCTTTTTCTAAGGATTTGTCCCATTCCTTTATCTGGAACATAATCCTTTGTCTCCTCATTTTGCCTACTTCTCTGTGCTTATGTCTATGTATTAGGTAGATCAGCTACATCTCCCTATCTTGGAGATATGACTTTATCTAAGTGATGCCTTATGGGGCCCAGCAACATGCTCCCCTCTTGTCACCTCCCCTCTTGTCCAAATATTCCAGGAGTGTGCCCTCTCTGGGCTGCATGTACTCTTCTGTTGTGGCAGGGTTGCTATTGCTGCAGGCACAGGGGTAGGGCAGGTGGCTTCCTGGACCTGGTGTTTGTAAGGCTCAGCCATGTGTGATGGCTATGGTCAGTTTATTGGGCATGGCAAGCACCAGCAAAGCTGGCTGTGAGGTATAATTGTATAAAACTACTGCTGTTTTGTTGTTAAGCAAGTCAGGCTCCCAATGTCTTGTTGCTAGGCTCAGGGGCTCACAATTGCTACAGGCCTCTGGTGTGGCTCCCTCTGGCGCATGGCTGTTTTCCACTCTCTTTGGGTGGGCCAGGTCTCTGGCCAGATCTGGCTATGCTGTCCCTCCATACACACCTGCCTCAGCATCTGGGTGGAGCTGGCCCCAGGTGTGGCAACACACAATGTTTTTAGGCATTAGAAGTCAGGGCAGATCCCCTGTGTGGCTGTTTGCAATGGCTAGCAGCACAGATACGCTGGGGGCCCAGCCACCGCACTGCCCATGGGCCCACATGCCCCATCAACATGGACCCACAGCCCTGCCCCAGTGACTCAGACCCACTCACCCCTCCTTAGAGATCCCACACACCCCAGCTACATGGACCCACAAGTTCGAAGAGGGCTTGCTGGTGGGCAGGGCTGGGCCTGGAGCAGGCTGCCTCTCCTGCCTGGGGTGCTCTAGTGGGTGGGGCAGACCCCTGTGCTAACAGGCTAGAGGAAGGGATCCAATGGTGGCTGTCAGCATCTGTGTCAGGGAAAATAAACTAGGTCACAAAAATGGCTGCCTCCTGTGTTGCAGTCCCTGGGTGGGTGGGCTCAGCCACCTCTTGCTTCTCCAGGATGTTCTATGGGCTTAGTAAGTGAGTCTCTTGTACCAATGGATTACACACTTTTCTATCTGGTGTTTTCATGCTGGTTTCCTTTTCGAGTGAGTCTGTGCGTGGGCCTTTAAGAGCAGGTTCTCCTTTCTCTGAAGTTCTAGTTTTCCTGAGCATATTCTCCATTGGTTTTCAAAGTTGAGTATTATGGGGTCTCGTCTCTCCTGTGCTTGATAAAGGTTGGGCTGCCTAACGTGGAGCTCAGATCCCTGCTCCCCTAGGAGCACCTCCGTCCCTCTGAGAGTGCTACTGACTGCATGGCGCCGAGGCTAGGTTGGGTCTGTCCTCAGCAGGACTGCACTCTGCCCCACCTCATGTCGTCCGTGGTTCTGGAAGTTCTTTTCATCCAGTTTCCAGATCTCTGTCAGGGGTAATTGCTCCACAGGGAGCTGTAGGTTCGCTGTGTCCATGGGAGGAGGTGAGCTCTGGATCCTCCTATGCCGCCATCTTCCAAACACCACTGTCAGAAGATTCTAAATTAAACACAATAGCAAAGTGTTTGTAAAGATAAATGAGTAGAACTTGAGTTACTTCAATTCTGTCACGTGACCACTCAGTGATGTGATCATTGGAGCCTAAATTTATGTTTAAAATTTAAAACAGTGAAATAGAGAATTATTTTTGAGGTTTTTTTTTCTTATTGGTAATTGCAAATTTTAGTTCTTACATGAAATATTTTGCTGAGTTTGAACAATATTTTTACAGTAGAAATTTCTGCTTTTATTAAAATTGTTAATCATTTTAAATCTAAAGAACAAATAAACAATAATGATTACTGATTATTACATGATTATTATTATATGTTTTAGTGAGAAAGATTCACCTGAGCTAAGAACTGTGCCAGTCTTCCCCTATTTTGTATGTGGTACACCACCACAGGGTGGCTGACAAGTGGTGTAGGCCCACACCCAGGATCTGAACCTGCAAAACGCAGGCTGCCGAAGTAGAGTGTGTGAACTTACCCACTATGTCACAGGGCTGGCTCCAATGATTGTTTACTTTTATTTATTTATTTATTTATTTATTTATTTTGAGGAAGATTAGCCTTGAGCTAACTACTGCCAATCCTCCTCTTTTTGTGAGGAAGACTGGCCCTGAGCTAACATCCATGCCCATCTTCTTCTACTTTATATGTGGGATGTCTACCCCAGCACGGCTTTTGCCAAGCAGTGCCATGTCTACACCCGGGATTGGAACTGGCGAACCCCGGGCCGCTGAGAAGCAGAATGTGTGAACTTAACCGCTGCACCACTGGGTTGGCCCCTGGTTGTTTACTTTTAAAGTCAAGTATCTAGAGGTATAATTTGCATAAGATAAAACTCACTCTTTTAAGATGTACAGTTTGATAATTTCTCTTGGGTAAATAATTAGGAGTGAGATTGTTGTGTTGTGTGGTAAATGTATGTTTACTTTTATAAGGAACTGCCAACCTTCTTTCCAAAGTGTACTCTTTTGCATTCCTACCAGCCATGTATGAGAGTGTTAGTTGCTCTGTATCCTTGCCAACACTTATCATTGTCAGTATTCTTAATTTTACATTATCCTAATGTAGTATGTAGTGGTAACTCATCATGGTTTTAATTTGCATTTCCCTATTGCCTAATGATGTGGAGTACCTTTCTTTTTTTTGTGAGGAAGATTGGCCCTGAGCTAACATCTGTTGCTAATCTTCCTCTTTTTTTTTTTTTTTTTGGCTTGAGGAAGATTGCCACTGAGCTAACATCTATGCCCATCTTCCTCTATTTTGTGTGGGATGCTGGCTCAGCATGGCTTGACAAGCAGTGCTAGGTCCTCACCCAAGATCCAAACCTGAGAACCCCAGGCCACCGAAGCAGAGTGATACTTAACTGTTATACCACCAAGCTGACCCTCTGGAGTATCTTTTAATGTGGTTATTTATCACTTTATCTTTACCATATCTCTACTTAAGTGAAGCATCTGTTCAAATCTTTTCCCATCTTTTTGAGTTGGGTTGTTTGTTTTCTTATTCTTGAGTTTTGAAAGCTCTTTATGTATTTCAGATACAAGTCCTTTATGAGCTATGCAGTCTTTTATCAGCAAATATTTTCTCCCAATATGTAACTTTGGATTTTATTAGTGCTGTCATTTTGATAAATAAAAGGTTTTAATTTTGACAAAGTCCAATTTATCAATATTTTCTTTTATGGATAATGCTTTAGGTGTCTTTGCTCAGAACTTGCCTCTTAACCCAAGGTTACAAAAATTTTTTTCTTATGTTTTCTTACAGAAGTTTTGTAGTTTTCTCTTTTATATTTATGATTCATTTCAAATTAATTGTTATATCTAGTGCAAGGTATGGGTTGAATTTTGTTTTATACATATTGTTGTACACTTGTTCCAGCACCATGTGTTGAAGAGACTGTCCTTTCCCTATTAGGTGACCTTGGCACCCTTGTCAATAAATAATCATATATGTGTGGTCTCTTTCTGGACTCTGTTCCATTGATCTATATGATGTCCTATGCCAATACCACGCTCTCTTTATTTCTGTAGCTCTACAGTAATGCTTGTTATTGAAATAATTTTATTGTACAGATGAAGGAGCTTTAAAAAATGTTCTGCTCTGGATGTCAAATATGCTAAAGACACCGTTGACAAGAAGAGATGAGTAAGAAGCAGGTGCGAGATTTTTAAATGGGAAATCTGTAACCTGGCTCCTCCCTGTGGTCCCTTGGGCAAGAACCAGAGGTCCTTCAGCCTGGTGAGGAGGACTGTGGTCCCCCACACCACAGTGAGAAGATCTGCCAAGAGCAGAGTCTGGCTTGGCCACTGGAGGTTGGTGCTGGGGTTGACCCTGGGAGCTGTGGGCACCTGTGAGAGAGATGCTAGGCTGGAGTTTTCACTGAGGAGCAAGAGATGCTCCATGTGATGCTCCCTGCCATGAAATCAATGGAAGATTAGGGTTTGATGAGCTGCCAAGCAGAAACTTCTCCTGCACCGGACTGTAGAATGAGCTGTCAGACTCTGGTGGCCATCTCCCAGATACTGGCTTGAGAGAATGGACAGTAAATCAATCGTCCATTCTGCAAAAACCTCATGTAAGTAGCTTGGGGCTGTAGTGAGGAGGGAGATCCATTCTGGGTTTGCTGGTACACTTGGCTTGAATCACATGTCAGAGGAACACCTTTCGGTTATCTTCAAACCATTTCTGTTGACCCAGAGCTTCCTGTGTAAGACAGTGTGGTGCACATCAGAGCGCTCAGCATGGTCAGTGAATGGCACAGCTGCAAGCCTAGTTGGCCAGAGCAAGGGCCCAATGTGGTGAAGGCCATAGTTTCCATTCTTGAGCTGACTTTGCTCCTCATGAACTCACCTGCTCTGCTGACTTGCTGGTGGTACCGTTGGTGCCACTGCCCATGTTGGTAAAGTAATTTAGCCACGTCCCACAAAGCTGCTGCACCTGGTTAAAAATGTGGGCTCCTTATCCACCACCTGCACCTCAGGGCTGGGCTGAAAATAGCCACATTTTAGGTTTTAAACCAACAACCTGCAGTCTGAGTGTCAAAAACCTGTCATAGTATGGCCCATGGTCAGACTCGATTTATAATGAAGGAATCCAAGTTTTGTATAATCGCCAAAGAGAGAATTATAGCCAGTGGTTCAGGGATTCACAGACAATTGTTGCAAGAAGGCAGAGGCTGAGCCAGCACAGTTAGGGAAAGTGCCACAGAAGCAAAAGCACTGAGGTTGTCCACTGGCAGCTCACAGGCCATATTTGGTTTGTGCTGGTGCTCTGTGTTGCTGTGGTTTTTTTTTTTTTCTAGTACAGTATTTCTTTATAAAACTTTAATTGGTTGCCAAACACAGACACTGAGCACTTTGGTTAGAAGTCTGGATTCCCCATTCCAGTGTGGCACCACCTGGCTCTAAGCAGCCTGTACTCTTTCCAAGGCCCCTGCCCAGCCCCTGTGACCTCTGGGGTCTGGACCCTGAGGCAGGACCTGAGCGGGCCTTCAGGAATGAGTGGAGACCACCTGGGAACACCTGGGTAGAATCTTGTATTCTTGGCTTGGGAAGACGCTTCAAAGCAAGATATGAAAGGCAGAAGCTATAAAGAAGGAGATTTGACTATGAGTATTCACATCTCTGCACATCAAAACACCTACCCAGAACTGGGAGGCAGATGGTGAACGAGGGAAACATTTACTCAGATGTTAAAAGAGAGAGATGAGCACTGAAACACGGAGCAGAGCCACGCACAGGGGCTGCATCGCGTGCATCAAACACAGTTGGTTCATACTGAGAAATTGTTACTCTTAGGAAAAAAAGGAAGGTGACAATGAGGTAGTATCTTTTTTGTGTGTGTGTGAGGGAGAGGGTTGCTGAGCAGACATCTGTGCCAAGCTTCCTCCATTTTATTTGGGATGTCGCCACAGCACGGCTTGACAAGCAGTGTGTGGGTCTGTACCTGGGATCCGAACATGCCAACCCTGGGCCACTGAAGTGGAGCGCATGAACTTAGCCACTGTGCCATGGGACCGGCCCCAAGGTAGCATCTTTTGTTTGACAATTGGAAAGCTTTATAAACAAATAAACACTCACACACACAATCTTGCACAATGTGGGGAAAGGACACTTCCCATCCTGCTGGTTGTAACATAACTTGAAAGACTCCTTCTGGAAGGCAATTCTGCAACTTGTATGAGAAAGTTTTCCACTTCTAAGAATGCATCTTTAGGAAATATTTTAGAATAAGCAAATTATTACAGTTGTTCACTGAAGGCTTGTTTATAGAAAATTGGGAAGAAGCTAAGTGCCCGACAAGGAGGAAATAAATTGTCATTAGCTGATGGTTATTAAGTCTCACTAAGCACTTTGAGTAAATTACCCCTTTTAACCTCCACCACAACATTGTGAGGTAGATGCCATCATTACCTGTTCTGCTACAAGCCCGGCTGGGCTAGGGTGGCAGGATATCGTGCCACGAGACCGAAGAAATGACCTGGACACTGCGAATGAGACATGTAGATTTATTGGGACTGACTTTCAGGGAACGTGTCCAGTGGCGGCCGGCTGGACGGAAGTGTGCACCTGCAACCGCCCCCCAAGAGAAGCTTGCTTAAGTAGGCAGAGGAACAAAGGCTGCATGCTTGCCAGAGGGCTGTCCCTGGTACGACCAGAGTTCTCAGGACAGTAGCTCACGTGGAGGGTCTCTGTGTCCCCGTAAGACACGATGTGCCTCTCCTGGGATAAGGGAGGATCCAGGCTGGCCAGGCAAAGATTGTCACAAATACTGGTAGCTGGGCTACCTGCCCAGAGGGGGCCAGAAGTACACACGGTTGCCATGGGCCTGGGGGTTTCTGCTGAGCAAGCAAGGCCCAGGTCCTACATTACCCCACCTTACAGATGAAGAAACTGAGGCACAGAGCAGTGAAGGCAGCCAATAAGCAGCAGAGCTGGCGTCTGATGTAGGCAATGTGTCCCCTGGGCCTAGAATTTCACACCACACAGACCCCCTCCCAAGCATCATGCTGCATCCCTTGAGTGGAATTCCATCAAAAGTGGTGTTGCAGAACACTTAGTGACTGAAAAGACAGATGGGAGATGTTCTTAAGTGAAAACAGGTATAATCCAGCATGTACAAAATTGTCCTATTTTTTACCAAAAACCCTCATCTCTGTATGCATAGAAAGATGAAAGTTGTAAACCAAACCAGTCTAGGTATGGCTACGTAGAGGTAGGAACACCTCTAGGTAAATACTGAGGATTTTTATCTCCTTTTATCTTGTTCCTATTTCATAAACATTGTATTAAAACTATGTATTAAATTTGAAGTAGGAAAAATTACCTACGAAGTTAAAGTAGGGGTTTGGTTGGGGGGAGGGTATCGTTTGGTGGACTGTGGTCGACAGAGCTCTGTGGCTTTGGAGAGACTGTTGGCTTATTATGAAAACGACTGAAGAGGAGCGCTCTGGGACTAGGCTTCCTGACTTCTGTTCTGTTACAAGACGGTGCTCTTGAAAGCAGGTCTTCTCTCTTGTCCGTCCTGGGCAGTGCACACGTTGGGCAGTGCGCCTATGACGGACCCCCACCAGGTATCAGTGGAAGGAAGGCAAGGAGGCAGGAAGAAAGGAAAGGACGGGAAACTGAAGGAACTCTCCTTCAGATAAATCGGTAGCCCCCTTTCTAGTGGTCAAAGTTTGCTTCTGATGCTCACCCTTGCTTGGCTGGCACAGCCTGCCTCCTGTCCAGCTGCTCTTCCATTGGGCATTGCCCCTGTCTATGCTCTGAGCTGGCCAGGCTTCTCCTGGCCTTCGATCCTCCTGCCTTGCTCCCCGCTCCAAGCATCCCCAGTACCCCCAGTGTTCATTGGATCCCAGCCCTTCTCATATTCTCGAGGTCTTTGGCTCCTATCTTCCCCTCTCCATCAGACTTCATCATCCTCGATCATCCTCATCAGGGTCAAGCAGGTCTCATATTGAATAACCCTCCGAGTCCTATATCCCCTGTTTTCTCTCTGTTTTCCTGTTTTCCAAGGGAAACTCCTTTGACCTTTGATCTATGTGGCCCGTGTCCACTCGCTCCCTTCCCAATCTCCCTTGAACGGTCGAATCAGGCTCTAGCCCCCACCACCCCGCAGAACTGCTCATGTCAAGTCACCCAGGGCCTCCATCACCAAATCCCTTGGCTGGTCCTCCCTTTGGCAGGTGGCTAGCTCTGGAAGGCAGTGGTTGATCCCCCTCCTTTTGAAAATGCCGGGTTCCCTCTTCCCTCCCAGCCTCTT
Source organism: Equus quagga (assembly GCF_021613505.1). NCBI lineage: Eukaryota > Metazoa > Chordata > Mammalia > Perissodactyla > Equidae > Equus > Equus quagga. Next base: position 63,307,593 of record NC_060278.1, read on the forward strand.
CTTTTCATTCTCCTTTGCTGGCTCCTCCTTAGGGCTTAGTCCTCAGCTCTCTTCTCTTTTCCTCCAGCTTCCCTCTCTTAGCTGTCTCACCAGCTCACTGCCGTGAACGCCCCCTAAATGCTGGTGGCTTTCATGCTGCTGTCACCACCTCCCTTCCCTGAGTCAGCCTTGCATCTGCCGCTTGCTCAGCATCTTGCTTGCTATCTAACCAGCTTCCTGAACCTAACTTGCCCAACATGGAAATCTTGCCTTACCACCTCCCCTATGAAACCTCCCCAACACCACTCTGTCACAGGCTTCCTCATCTCAGTTCTTAACACTACTGATTATCCAGCGTTTCATATCAAAAGCCTGGGAGCCAGCCTTGATTTTCTCACTTTGTTCCCACCACTCTCTTGATCCGTGAGCACCACCCCTGAGCTCTGCCTTCAGAACACCTCTTGCACCTGGCCCCTTGCCCCCAGCCAAGCCGCTGTGGTCTTTCCTGAGGGGGCTGTAAGAGTGCCCATGTTCCTGTCCCTGTTCCCGCTCTTCCTCCCTTCAAGTTCTTCCCCTCTCAAGCCAGATTGAGTTAATTAAGCCGCAATTCCATTAATTCACTACCTGCCATGCTCCCTGGCCCCTGTGGCCTCCCATCTCTTCCAGACAAACCCTAGTCTCAGCAACTTCAGGCTCTGTGACCCAGCGTCTGTCCACCTCTCGGCACCATCTCTGCCTACTTCCCTCAGCCTCACAGCCCCAGCCACATAGGCTTGGCCATTTCTTCACATACTGAGCGTGTTCACACTGTCCCACAGTGCTTCCTCCCACTGCCTCTTCCCTGATCTTCCCATGTGGCCAGCTCCTTTTCTTAACTCCGGTTTCCACTCCCAAGTCACACCCCGAGAGAAGCCTTCCTTAGCAGACGTAACGAGTGCCCTGCTCTGGCTTTGTGGATTCAGTGTAACACATAGTAAGAGGTCAACAAACATTCCTTGGACAGATGAATGGACATGTGAGTATTGCCTTTTGCTCTTTCCCAGCACAAGCCTGTCTGTGCAATGAGGATTCCAGTCCAGTGTCCTGGCTGCAACTCCAACTCCCTGTGGGATCGAGGACAGAAATCACTGTCGAGTGGGTGTGTAGTGGAGGCTTTGGGACAAAACACTGATGAAGGGGGTCTTCGTAGGTTCACAGAGGTGCTTTACCCTCTGTGGTTGACCTTCTGAGACAGCCCCGTGGCAGCAGCCTCCAGTCAGGATTTGGGGACTGTACCAAACAGGATGCTGCTCATTTCTATGAATTTTGTGCAATGAAGCTGGTTTATTGAAAGCCTGTTTTCAAGCGTCATCTAAAAGGATGAAATGCATTTCTCTGCTCTGATCTCCCCGAGGAAGGGAGACTCTGGGTGGGCTTTTCAAGTCCCCCCAGACCAGAAGTTAGGGCCACGGGGCCTGACTGGGCCTGGGCCTGACCAGTATCTGCCTTCAGAAGGGTTTGGTGGGGGAACATGGCTAGTTCTAGCTGGGCAAAGGGCCTCAGAGCATCTGACAGGGGCTGGTGGGCCCCGAGATGCTCCAAACGACTGGGACTGGAGGGTCCAGAGAACATGCTCTCTCAGATCTGGCAGAGACTCTGGCTCTACCCGGCCTGTGCCCAGGGTCTAGCCTTCTGGAACGTACCTGTGGACCAGCATTGGCCTAGTCAGTCTTAGGAGGGGTGGTGGCCATGGAGTCGCCTCTGGCCTGGTGGGTTTGCCTCTGTGGGATCATTTCCTTGCCGAGGATGCATCACCTGCACCTTCCATCTTTCGCAGCTCAAGGAAAGCCCTTCGGGTGCTGGGGAGGTGACCTGGGAGGGCACCTTAGTGAGGTGAGCGGAGCTCAGAGGTGACACGGACGGGCCACCTGATAGTCCCTGGTCCATGCCCTTTCTCTCCTAACAGAGGCGCTGATGCTCGAATTCCAGGATCCTGGGTTTTATGCAGCCCTGGGAGCCTCTACTGTCTCAGCTGCCAGTTGTTCTCAGGATCCCAGCTTAGCATTTGGATGATATTTATGCCCAGAGGGAGAGAAATTTACTGGGAAACATGGCTGGCACAATTGCTGAGGGCTCAGAATTTCCAGAAAGTCACTAAGAGGGCCAGAATTTCCTTGTTGTCTGCAGTTGTCTGGCAACTGAACTGGAGGGCGGGGTTGCTCAGCCTGGCAAAGGACAACTTGGGGGTTGGATGGTGGGGTCAGGTTTGTCCCCCATCCCCGAGCTGTGGGATTGTGGGAAAATCTCTCAGCTCTCAGCAAATATTCAATGACATTCTGAGGTATGAGCAGACTGCCATGCGTTCATTCATCTTGCCAAGGAGGGCCAAGAGGCTTCTCACTCAGTGCCTCAGGTTTGAGTGGTGACAAACCCAAGAAGGCATCTCTGAGAGGACTTTCCCCTTCTCTGTCTCACTCTCCCACCCCTCATCCTGGGATCACAGCCTCACACAGCTTTGACTCAGACTTGGTTTTTGGAGGATCCAGGCTACAACAATCCAGAAAATGTGTCTCTGATCTTTCTTCCATGTTGAAAGCGCTATCATAGCTGACCTGTACCTTCAGAACAAGGTGCTAGCGTTATTGCATGGCCTACCAGGCACTCCCGGGCCCGCCCCTGCCTGCCTCCCTCCATCATCACCCCGTCTGCCTCCCTCCATCATTGCTCCTGTTTCCTCCATCATTGCCCCGTCTCCCTCCATCATCACCTGGTCTGCCTCCTTCCATCATCGCCCCGTCTCCTCCCTCCATCATTGCCCCTGTCTTCCTTTATCATCACCCTACCCACTTCTCTCCATCATCACCCCTTCCTCCCACCATCATGACCTCCTGCCCTCGCCAGCATCACTCCTGCCTCTCTCAGGGAACCTGAAACTCCAGTCCAAAGGGACGAACAGTGAATTCCACCTGGGCTGTGAGTGGCAGGGATCTCAGGGGAGTCTTTTTCAGGAAAGAGTTATTGAAGAGTCTTTTTGTGTCTGTAGAGGTGTGGAGGTCATGGCATAGGGGTTATGTATCAGGGTTGGTGTAGGGGTTACGGTATAGGGCTTCTGGTGTACAGGTTATGTACGGGGTTATGTGTAATGTTAGGGTGTAGAGGTTATGATGTAGAGGTTATGATGTAGGGTTTATAGTGTAAGGGTTATGGCATAAGGGTTATGGTATGGGGATTATGGTGTACTGGTTATGGTGTAGGAGTTATAGTACAGGGGATATGGTACAGGGGTTATGAGCACAGTCAGACTGTGAGACTCAGTTCTAGTTCTGCTCTCTCATAGCTGTGTGACTTTGATCAAATTAATTAACCTCTCTGTGCCAAAGTTCCTTCATCTGTGAAAACAGAGTACTGATAACATCTACTGTATAGGATTGTCATAAGGATTTAAAGAGCTATCCCATGTACTATGCTTGGCACTTGGCAACTGCTTGGTAAATAGTCATTCTTTGTATGTGCGGAGTTTGTATTCTGGAATGTACCCCCCACTGCCCAGCTGTTGAGGCCGTTCACTCACTCAACAGTGTATGTTGGTGCCTCCTAAGGGCCGAGGACTGTGCAAACACTGGTGGAATTTTCATCCTGATGAGTAAGACTGACGATTAAGTGAACACTAACAATCGTGATCTACGAGGAGCCATGTGCCGGGTGGGGTCTCTGAGAACATGGATTAGCCAGCAGTTCTCAAAGCGGGGTCCCTGGATGAGCAGCATCAGCACCACATGGCACTTTAGAAACACAGATTCCTGGGGCCCAGCCCAGACCTGCTGGATCGGGGCTCTGTGCTGAGGCCCAGCAACCTGGGTTTTAATTAGCCCTCCAGGGGGTTCTGATGGGCTGTGAGAACACCTGGTGTGGGAGGACTGTGCCACCGAGTTATCACATGACCAGATAAGATAGGATGCGGCTTGCTTGCCCTGTAACCCCACTTTTCCTGCCCTGCACCCCCCACCCTGACGTCCACCCTCACTCTTGGAGATGCCGTCGACTTGTCCCAGCTCTCAGGCTGTATTTGACACTCTGTCCACCCTCTGCCGCTGCCCATGTCTGCATTCTGTGACCAGAGTTAGTGGCTGAGTGCCCCGGGCCTGGCACCTCCAGGAATGTCACACGTGCTCCTGGAACTTGCGTGGCTTGGACGAGGGCTCCCTCCCACCTGCTCCTCTCAGTGAAGAGGCGTCTGTTTGCGCTGCAGAAACACTCAGGTTTCTGTGCTCTGCAGTCTCGTGTGGAGACATACGAATGGCCCAGGAGTCCGTGGGTCTGATGAAAAGGAGGAACGAGCCACCCTGCGAGGGGGAGGCGCCGCCGAGGCTGCTGGCGGGCTCTACCGGGAGGCCAGGGAAGGCCGGGTGGGATCCCCCAGCTCAGTCCTTTCTCACTGTGCACTTGAGTAACTAAAGTGGGACTGAAGGAAGCTCCCAGAAGACAGTGGGGTGGGCGGGCCTCACAAATCCCTGTGGGTGTGCAGTCTTCCTCTCCTTGTGGTCTTTTAACAAAGCGCGGCAGAACTTTGCTCTCCACAGCAGAGGGGAGGATTCATCCCGGTGCTCCCACCGCTGAATACAGGGGGTGCTCCTGTGTGCCCCAGAACTCCTGGCTCCCGAGGATCTGCACCAGAGGCCTGGGGAGAATCAGAGAAGCTCCTGCACCGGAGGGAAGGCAGTGGGATTTCCCAGGGTTAGTAAGATGACAAGATAGCTCCTCCGCTTTTTGGACAGAAAAGCTTATGCCCCCCTGTCGTCAGGGCCTCACAAACGCTGGGAGGAGGAGAATTACACCTGTGTCCGTCCACAGGGGCAACCGCCTGAGGCAGGTGCAATTTCAGGAGCTCTCTGTAGGCTTACTCAGCTGTTGCTGACCCTCAGGGGTTGATACGGGTGGAGGGCTCCCTGGAAACAGACCCTGGGATGAAGATTCACAGGCAGATGATTTCTACGGAAATGCTCCCAGGGGAACCAGCCAGGAGGTGGAGGAGGCTGGGGGGAGGGGAGGGGCCAGGCAGTGTGGGGCTGACCCCGGGGAGCTCTGGCGAGGGGCTTACACCAGACTGTCAGGCACTGAGACAGCATGCTGGATCTTGTATTCTTGAACTAGTCCATTGCCCGGGAAGATTCGGTGTTGTCTCCAAGTTACAGGAGAAGAAATAGAGACCCTGCAAGCTTAGGTGATGAGCCCAAAGTCACCCAGACAGCTAATTAGTGAGGAGCGGGCATTTGAACTAGAACTATTGGGCTCCAAGACCCACGACTGCAGATGTAGGGAAAATAAGGGTCAGTAGTAAAGGTTTGCTTGTGCATTGGGGTGGAGAGGGTGCGGGCAGCAGCGCATGAGAACAGACTCTAGGCCCCAGAACTGTGTTTGGCCAAGGATCTCACCATGCTGGAAATGCCCTGGGTCTTGGATAAATACCCTTGTGATCACAGCACTGGCCCTGGGCATGGCCCAGGGCTGCCCATTCATCCTTGAACTTCCTATAATAACGTATTCTCCAAGTACCACAAAGGCTATAAGAGATCTAAACCAGAGGCCAGGAGTCCTGGCCTGTATCTGTCTTGCCTCAGCTGCTGTGTGGCCTTGGGTGAGTCACCCCCCTCTCTGAGCCTCACAGGTTCCTTCTGTCCTCTCAGATTCCTTCTGGCTCTGATGTTGGCCAGCTCTGGGAGATGTGAGCTGGTGTGGAAGGTGTGGTCTTGGCCCACTGAGCTTTCTGTTGCCTGCTTTGTCCCACACCGTCTGGTCTGTATCCTTTCTGTCTTTGGCCTTGGAAGTGGAGTTAAGCAATGACCCTGGTTCAATCTTCTCTCGGAAGATATCGGTCATCTCTTTTCTAGTTGTCACCCACCTTCCTCACCTGCCACACTGACACAAGTTAAAGGCCAACTTGGTCCCCAAGGCAGAGTTGATTAATGCTTATACTTTGATTCTTGGGGAAGATAAACCAACAGAAGGCACAAAGATTTAGGTGGATGGAGCTTTAATAATAATAAAAAACCCCAGGCATCCCCATTCCTCCACTAAGCCAGCTCAAACTGACAAACATGTCTGCTAGAAGACAGACCAGTGGGATGGTTTGTCCAATGGAGGTCCATGATTGCGTGTTGACAACGCCTGGAGCACCGTGTGCTCCGGGAAGCCCTGTGGCCAGGTGGCACTAGCAGGTGGCTGGAGTGCTTTCTGAGAAGAGAAGCGGCTCACCCTGGGCTCCTGTGGATGTACCAGGTGTGGTTTCAGAAAGGAAAACCTAACAGTCAGCTATGCAGTCATGTGAGCTGGGCTGACTGCCTACCAAGCCAGACGGTTTCTGGAGAGGGTTTCATTATTAACCTTTGATTTCACACATACATTCAGGACATCTTGCTCAAACAAGGGCAATAAAAATCACATTTCCAAAGAAAGAGAGCACTGTGTCTGGGGGAGAGGACAGGATGACGACAGGAAGCGGAGGGTCGGGTCACACATGCCAATTTTCTGCAGCAGAAGGACACCACCGGGGACATCATCTTGCTCAGGCATTTCCGCTGTGTCCTCTGCGTCCTAATGTTTTATGGAAGTGCTGAAGGAGACGCCAAAGAGATGGGCTGAGCGGGCAGGGAAGAGCATGTCCTGGGCCTCCAGCCATGCCCCAACAAGAACACTCACTGTAGACCATCCACGTACGAAAGGCACCCACTATAATTTCTCTGCATATAGTTACAGTAGATCTGCTAATTTGACCTTTATATATGCAGGGTTTTGTTTGAAAACACAGTTCTGCTATTAAAAACTTTAGAAAACCACTGAACTCGTTTAATCCTCTCCCTTTACACCAAGGAGCTGGAGGCAGGAAGAAGCTCATGGAACACGGCACAGGTTACCCAGGGGGATGGGGACAGGTGCCCCGGCCTCGTCAACACGCGGCCAGTGGGGAACCAGACCCCTGACAGCGTGCCCCTGGGGCTGGGTGTAGTGACAACGGGGGAGGGGCTGTAGGTGGGCGTGGAGCCGCTCCTCCTGGGCCTGGGTCGGCCTCTGAAGACCCTTCCTAACTACAGAGTCTTGTCTTTTCCCTAAACTTTTCCTAAATCAAAATCTGTTCTGTATCTGTCCTTTCAGACTTCCAGCTTTTGTTTCTAACCCTTAAAATACCTGCTGTGCCTTTTCCATGTGGTCCTAAAGCTAGCATCATTATCAGCTCATTTGCTCAGCACATTACAGTTTACGAATGGCTTTTACAGGGACTATCCCACTCGAAGTTAAAGGTAGCTCCATGAAGAAGGTGATGATGTCCCCGATGCAATGGTGGGGGCGAGGCGACTTGCCTAACTTCACAGTGGGTAGCAGAGGGGGACGGGTGCTGCAGACGCTTCCACTTAGGCTTCACACGTGCTCCACGGCAGGCCGAGGGCTCTCTCCTGTAGACATGGTTGATTATTCAGCTAATATCTATGGAGCGTCTGCTCTGTGCCTGCCGCTGTTGCAGACACTGGAGATACAGCAGAGAAAAAGGGGAGTACTTGAGCTCAAAGATCTAAACACCAGTGAGCTAGTCTGAAAAATTCTATGTGTGGCCCAGAGTTCTCGGTGTTACTAACTTCGGAAGGTCAGATCTATGAGTCCCAGTGTAACACTGTCCGCCCGTCCCTCAGATGAACACCAGTTTGCATGCACACATTGCAGGTCCTGGGGAGCTTCATCAAAGCTTGTGCATCCTCAGTCGGGGGTATGGTTGCTATGCTCTTTAGACATTTGTGCTGCAGGAGAAGATATCCTCTTGGAACGGATCTTGGAATGTGTCACAGAACCCAAGTGCAGGAATGTGTCTGGGCTTGAAACTAAATGAAATGAAACCCGAACCAGAGGCGGGAACTGCCTTGTTCTCTTTCTTGCCAAGTATCCTCTTGTTCTGTTCGAAGGTGGGCTTTCTTCTGCTGTCTCCTAAAGCTGGTTTCCTGCATGTGGCAGGAAACCTGAACTCTCAGTGCGGCACATTTGCATTGACAAATTGAAATGTCAAGCAATAGGATATATTGGAGTGTATGAGGAAGCCATTTGGTAAAAACCTAATTCGGCCTGACTTTGTTTTTTCCAAAAGGGCCTGACTGTGGCCGTTGAGCATGCATTGTATATCTGCTTTAGACATTCCCTATGGTAAGAACAAAGGCCCCTGAGATAAAGGTGCAACTTCCCTCCCCCTCCCAATGTTGGCATTTCCTTAAAGATTAAGCACCTTTCCTTAGGCTAGGAACTGATTGCTGCACTCACCTTTGACCACCCAGCTCACCTGTGACCACCCAGCTCGAGACAACAGACCTGCCGCCCTGCTGTGTTCACTGAGACAGCAGACCTACCTGCTGTGTCCATCAATCACTGTGCTGACAGAGCAGCCTTGAGACTATTCTAAAAGGGACATTTCAATCATATGCGAAACATCCTGTTTGAGGGTATATAGCCACCCTGTATACCCCTCCTTCTTTGGAGTGCTCTGTTCCTTTGTGGAAAGGTTCTCCCAGGCCATGGTCCTCAGATTTTAGCTCAGAATAAACTCTTCCAAATTTTCATTTATAGATTGGTTATGGATTATTTTCGTCGACAGCATCTTGTGGCTTCAGTCCCCCAGAGAGCTCAGCAATGTCTGGGGCAGGGGTGGGAGACCCACCTTAACCTGTACACACATGCACACACACGTGAGCACATATGCACACACACGTGAGCACACACACAGGTAAACGGTGGGTCAGAGGCACAGGGAAAGTTTCAGAGGAGAGGAGGTGCTCGAAACACAAAGATAGACTGTTGCCTGGTAAAGTGCACTCTGCACACTCCACACCAGCCCTGGCATGTCCTCACACTCAGAGATGTGGGGAAGAAAGGCATGCACACTACAAAGAGGCATTCAGAGACCTCCAGGCGCCAAAGGCCCCTGACAGGCTGCTCCATAGACCAGGGCCCAGGCAGATGCTCGGTGGACACCCAGCTTCCGGAGGGCAACTGTAGGTAACAAGACGCCATGTGGCCCAGCACAGTGCTGTTTCACAGGGTCAGCTTTCTCCTAATGACAGGAGGCAATGTGGTATGAACCGTCTGGTTACTGATGACACTGAAGCAGGTCCCCTCCTGGCGAGTCACATCAGACTCCCCACCAGAAGCAGCTGTCCCACAAAGTGAAGTATGTTTGCAGCAAAGAGGAGACCCAGGGGAATCATCTCCAGAGTCATGGTGTCCCCGAACCACGGGAAGCAGGAACCTTTTATTTGGGATGGGGAATGAATATTCCCAAGGGAGAGGTGGGAATCCTCTTGCACAAGCTCAGTTTGAAATCGTGCTTCCACACGCACTGCAGGTGATTGCAATAAGGCCTAATCTCCTCCTGGAGGGCTCTTACCCTTCAAAATAAGGCAAAGGTCACAGGTGAGGTCTTGCGGTGAGGCCTGGTCCGGTTCCAGGTGGTTGCTGGTGGCATCTCCTTAACATAACAAAAGGAAAAAAACAATTTGGAACAACAATTAAATGCTTCTAAACCCACCCTTGAGTTCCTCTGGTCAACTAGCTCGTGACAGCCTCTCCACCTCCTTTGTGATTTTTCAGGGACATCTGTGCAAAGATGAATTATCATTTTTTCAACGATTCTGAGATGCACACATTTTAAAACACATTTTAGCATCTCCAAAGTCAGGATAGGCCGTAGAGTCAATGGCATGTCGTAGCTTTCCTGGCAGAGGGTTTCTTACTTAGCAGTACATAAAATTGTGGTCTTATGTATTGACAGAGTTTCAGATTCAATGAAATGTGACAGTTGCAGGGGCAAATTTCTTTGAAAACAAAGAATGCAAACGATGTAGTTGAATGGGCCAACCTGGCAGCCAGAGTAGGTATTACGGCTTGAGGCAAATGGGTTTCAGAGCTGCAGGGGAACTGGCCAGAAGGGACGGATGCTCATCTTCAGGGTCCTGGTACTGGAAATAAGCTAGGCTTGAAGTTGAGCATGGCACATTTGGGCTAAATGTAAAGAAAAGCCCCCTTGTCTTGCTTTACTAAATATTGAAATCAGTTTAGAAAATGATTGTGGAGTTCTGTTGTAAAGTGACTTCTAACCGCAGGACAGACCCTCCGTTGTCTGGGATGCTGTAAGAGGGCTTTGCCCAACAGTCCAAGGGTAGGTCAGTGGACTTTCAATGACAGCGCCTTTGGCTACAATAACTGAAAATGCTAACTCAGATTGGCTTCAGGAGGAAGATAATTTATTACCTATGTAAAGGGCAGTCAGTAGGCAGATTCCAGAAATCCTCATTAAACTGTTGAGTTTCCCCTTGCTTGTTCAGTTAGTTTTTTCTTTTAAAAGATTGGCACCTGAGCTAACTATGCTGCCAATCTTTTTTCTTTCTTCTTCTCCCCAAAGCCCCCCAGTACATAGTTGTATATCCTAGTTGTTGGTCCTTCTGGTTGTACTGTGTGGGATGCCGCCTCAGCAAGAGTAGTAGCAGTGCCATGTCTACACCCAGGATCTGAACCAGTGAAACCCTGGGCCGCTGAAGCAGAGGGAGAGAACTTAACCACTCAGCCATGGGGCTGGCCCCTGCCCAGTTAGTTCTAATTAAACTGTCAATTTTTCCTAAGGTAAAACAAAAAAAGATTTACTGTGTTCTTTCTCAGGAAGGAAAGTGATTATGTCAGCAGCTACAAACATAAGTTCCTCACCCACCACACAAGAGGGGCCAAATAAAAATTGGAATGCCAGGCTTATAGCAAGGGAAGGGTTTTTATTTCGGGTGATGTCAGCCAGGAGAAGAGATGAACTGGTGTCTGGTTTTTCTGTGTCTGGATCTGTGTATCTGTCTGTCTCTGTGTATCGGAATGGGAAACGTGCTGTCTGTCCCCAAGTGGAGCCCACTGGGGCTGATTCTGAGTATATAGTCTAATTATAGTTATAAGCCAACGTCTAAAAGAGATGATTTTCTTTTGTAACACTGTATGGCCACAATATTCTTTTAAACTCTGGAGAGAAAATGATAAACAATGGATCCTTAAGTTGGGAAACTTTTGGAGAGCTCTTGTCATAAACAGTTGTTTTATTGGTACCTATGAGAAGACCAAATTAAAGGGGAAATGGAATGACTAGTCTTAAGAACTTAATCAAACTTGAGGTCTCAGTTTCTTCTCATGCGTGGTCTTACAGATGCTAATGAAAACATTAAGTTAACAAAGAGAAATCAGAAAGGGAAGAGTCACAGAGCTCATACCAACAGGATGGAAATCTTTAGCTAGTTATTAAAAAGGAAAATGGGATAAATAGGACAGACATAAATAAAGTTAAAACAAAAGTTTTAATAAAACACTGCCTACGGTTGGGTAGGCTAAATGATCCCCCTGTTGCCCCCCAACGTTAAAGGACATCAGACAGGCCTGTTCTATTCACCTCAGTTTGGAAAAATTTAAAAAGTCGGGAGGGTGAAATCACAGTGAGAAACTTGACCAGCAATTGTTTAGGGCAGCAGTTAGGCTGCTAAGGCTGGTAAGACTTTAAAGATTAAAGTGTTTAAGCTAGTATTCTGTGAAGAGGTTATGTTGACTTTGCCTGGGTTTTTTTGGAAATAAATGTTATGACTGGCTAGAAATGCTTCCCCTATGCAATATCATAATACTGGAACTTGTTATGGAATTCTAATATAAGTTATAATTAGAAGCGTAAGAGTGGGTAAAATTAAGATAAAGTTTTGTAGAAGTTGGTATATTTAACAGGACTTTATGTAACATGATTATATCTCTTTTGCCTGATTGTGTTATAGATTATGTTGTGGGGGTAAACATTATGTCTCACTGGGGACCGTTTCCCCTGCCTGATACTGTAAGAGCGTAGAAATCTACCCTTCAGGCAATGTTAATTAAACATGCCAAAGGACAGCTCACTTTAAAATGGGCCAATTTCAGTTCACCCAAACTGATGTATTTACATATGCAGTTGTACAAAGCCAGCTACAACAACAGGAAACCTATTTTAATTTTTTGAGGCTTCTAAATAAAATCAGGAATATGTTACTGCCTCTTTAAGAGAGAATAATTAACTAATTAGACGTGCCAACAGCGGAAGCCCAGTCTGCGTCTCCTCTCACCTCTCTCGCTGAGCTTCGCTTCAACTCCTCGAAATTCCTGATCTAAGGAAGACAAGTGAAAATAAGTGCACCTTTGAGACAATTTGAAATTGTAATGGCCATTCTGGGGAATCTCTGTTTCAGATGAGCTCACCTTAGGGGTCACCCTTAAAAGAGGGCATTCAACATCTCTCATAATGGAATGCGGTCTTTGATTAATATACAGAAGCTTCTAAAAGAGAGAATTATTTAACATAATATAAAATGATCATTGATGAATGAAAGCCTGTTGAAGTTTGCTGGTTTGATTAAAATAGGCATGTCCTCTAAGTTATCAGCATTGGACATGATGCAGGCATACAGCCTGGGTTCACTGGTCAAATGAGCTCGTTACTCTGTTACAAAATTTGTCAGCAAGAGTAGTAACTTAGAATAATAGCTGATTTTGTTTAATGTCTCATGAGGTTTTTGTAGGATCTAAATATAATTATTGAAGATAGGTAAACTGAATAAATGTAGAAGGATGAGAATTTTTGGAGAAACTTTTTAACAATAATTATGTATTATGATGTATGTACTTAAGATGATGGCTAACTGCTTTGATGTCACACGAAGTCTTTGGGAATAATCTAAACATAATTGCTAAAAAGAAATAATTTAAATAGATAAAAAAGGGGAAAAGTTTTTGAGTACAATAATTATGTTTTATGGTATATACGCTTAAAAATAACTTCCGATATCTTTTTGGTAACTTAAAACTTTAGAGTTTTACTAAGTTAAATGATAAAATCTGTTGAGTATGTCGTTTGTTTTCAGATAGGATGGGACACTGAAACATTATTGCCAAATATGTCTAAGTTTATCTACTTTTGGCTTCTTATTACAGAGAAACTAAAAAGTGTTTAGGTCTATTAGTAAACACGGCTTGTGTTTTATTACTGTAGTGTGACATGTTTCTAAAAATTATAAAAAAAGTTTAAAATGTTAATATAAAAGACAGTTCATAATTGCTTTTTAGCTTTTACTAGGTTCTATAAGGGTTAGAGATTCTAATTAAGATACATAACTAAAGCTACTGAAAATTAATTTAAAAAACCATCTCCATATTCAAGGAAAGTAAAATGTATGTTTTCAGTAAGAAGGTATAAAAATTAAAGTATTTTTGCTTGCTGGGTTAAGAAAGATAAATTTGTCCTAAAGTACTAGAAGGAAAGAAAAAACCAGGGACAAATTCTAAATATAAAAAGTAAGTGATACAAGTTTGTAAAAGTAAAATCCTGAGGAGTTTTATGCCTGGCCAAGTTGGCTAAGATTAAACTAAATCCAATTTAGTAAATGAGTTTTAATGTCAAAGTACACTGGTACAAAATTAAAACTTGGTCTTTTTTTTCTTAAAAGGATAATTTCTCCAAACTTTGAGGCTGTTCTTGGTAAAAAATTATGACAGGTTTTTCCTTTGAGTAGTCTACCAGAATGATAGAGATTTTATATTTTATCAAAATAAATTTCCTATATTGTTTTTATCAGGTCCTTAATCACAGATGCTAAGGTTTTTCTTACAGCTATTTAATTCTCTGCATTCACCTAAAATTCTTTAACTGTCACCATAGTTAAAAGGATAATTAAACATTGCTTCGTGGGGACCTATGATATTGTATTGGCAAATGTTATTGATATAAATGTTTTAAAATTATATAACATTACTAAATTCTGATCTGTCCTGGTTATCAGTCATAGGTCTGATTATTTTAAAGTGTTAAATGTCACCAATTAGCTAAGTTCTTTGTCAGCTGCCATTTTGGGGTCCTTTTGTTTACAGACAGTTATTGTTTTACTCCGATGCTTTTGCAAAATACATTGCATCTTCAGAAAAATTCACGGAAAGAACTCTAACACTCTAGAGTACAGACTTCCAATAAACTTTCGGATTATAAACTGGGTTGGGTAAGAAATTACAGAATTGTAACTGAAAAACTGATGGCCTCACGAAAGTGCCAGCAGAAAATCAAGAGTTGGTTACATGAAACTAAAGACTGATACGGATGATTATAATTTTTGTGACTTTTCTTTGAAATATTGCTGATTTTTTTGGTGTTTTGTTTTTGCAGATTTAAGAAAACCTTTTTCCCTTAAGGAACCTATGTTTGTAGCCAGTAACAATTATGTTAACCTGTCCTTGCCCTGGACCTCCATGGGGCTGTCAAGGACACTCCTCTGACCTGCCACCTGACCCGCTCAGGGCTCCCGGTGGGGGGAGGGGAGCTGCAGTCATCACATCCACACAGGGCAACATCCAGAGGGAGGAGGGGAATGTCCTTGCCCACTGTTAGCATTTTAGGAGAATGGACCACTCCGAGACTCACAGCCAACTTCATCTTATGTTTCGTTGGTCAGAACCATTCCCAACACCATCTCCTGTTCTCTCCCCTTCTGGAACACTCCTGCCTCACCCCTCCTCTCTCCCCTCCTGGACCTCTTCCCCCTCACGCCTCCTCGCTTCCTCCTGGACCTCTCCTGCCCTCCCTTCTCTCCTTCCCTTTCCTCTCTCCATCTCCATTTGACTGCCAACCTCTGCCTCCTCTCCCCTGGATGCTGCTGGAGGCTGTGTTCTGGAGGCAGTGGTTGGGATCGTGGCTCCGGATTCCTCCTTCCCTGGTTGTTCCAGGGCGGCCAGTTCTGTTCTGCATTTCCTTCCAGCTTAGCAGCTGTTCCTTCAGTCCTGGTCGGTGCCTGATTCCTGCTCAAACTAGCTAGAGAGGTTTCTGATACATGCATCTGATCATGACTGATAAACAAGAACAGAAGAAGGAATGAATTTTTCATTTCCTTCTCTTTCCTTAAGACAATATTCACCTGCTGTAGATTTCTGAATGTTTTACCAAAACACAACAAGCAAAGTGGGAAGTCTACCTTGAAATCTGCATCTAAAACTAAAATTAGGAGAAGTCCCATAGACTAACTCTCTATCTAGATAAGAATTTAACTGCTTGTGAATTTTAGTGAAATCACAAAAAGAAGGAAACTCCATACATTTTCTACAGAACAGATGCCCAGTTGGAAAAGTGCCAAAGGACACAAAAAAAATGTTCGATGTGGGGGCCAGCCCTGTTGCCTAGTGGTTAAGTTTGGCGTGCCCCGCTTCAGAGGCCCAGGTTTGGCTCCTGGGCACAGACCTACACCACTCATGGTCAGCCATGCTGTGTCAGCAACCCACATACAAAACAGAGGAAGATTGGCAACAGATGTTAGCTCAGGGCGAATCTTCCTCAGGGGAAAAAAAAATATGTTCAATATGTTGTAATATAAACACATCCCAAAAGGCCTCTTAATTTCAAAAAGAAGCTCATCATGATTACCTTAATTAATCAGTTCTGATAAAATGTGATGGTTCTCTATAATCAAGGCAGTACCCACCAGCTCAGGAATATTTATTGAAGACGTCACGTATTACTGCCTCAAGAGTAAGAAGTGTGCTGATCTGTGGGGTTTGTTGGAGAGTAATCACTAACATTTAAGTGACAGGTATTATACTGAGTTTTCACATGAATTTTCTCATTTAACCCCATAAACAAGCCCACAATAAAGAAACTGACATCTAGAGAGGCCACACTTGCGGTGGGCAGAGCTGGGATCTGAACCCTGGGCAGAGTGACCCCCAGCCCTGCATTTAACCACCGAGTGCCACAGCCCTCCAAGGGTGCTGTGTGCAATCTTCTCTGACCCAGCACCTGGTGCTGAGACCCGGGGCCTACATGTCTGGACCATCTTCCACGTTCTGTCTCCCTGATTAATCTCTGGCTGCTCTCCTCTCAAGAGGGGAAGCTCACAATTTATTATGCCTTTTGGCTTATGACCCTTTTATTTTACTGGAATTTTAGGAATTAGAGAAGGCAAAACAGTCTTTGCCTCCTTAACCATTCCATTCTTGCAGACCCAGTGCACTGGGATACAGTTTCAGAGCGAAGTGCATCCCGTTTGGGTCTTGACACGAACTACGAGCATCTTTCCCACCTTGTGGTTCCCAGTCAAGCCCCAGGTAGCACTTAACAGTGACACTGTCTGAACTGGAGACTTCAGAATCTGGGCTTTCAGATGCCAATTTCCCTGGTTGCTATTGGGGGAACGCTTCCTGAAAGACTGGCATCCAGGACCACGGTGGAGGGTGCCTGGAACAATCTGCCTTAGTTTTCATTTTACATTCAGCAACATAAACCAACAAAGAGAACAGAAGTTGCAGACTCAAAGAGTTTTACAACTTGGATTGTTGCATTCAGAAGAGACGCTGGTAGACCTGCTGGCCCCTGGGGATTCTGGACCCACATCCGTCTCCTGCTCGAACACAGGGCTGAAGCCCAGGCTCTCAGGCAACCATGTGGACACATGCTGCCACCTGTGCAGATGCTCTGTACAGTCTGGTGTCTGACGGGTGGGAAAGCACCAGCTGTCGTCAGGACAACCTTGGTGTAGAGGAGGGGCTGGCGGGGTTATGTTCTTTCGGAGTTCACTTACCTTTTGTCTGCAGGGTAACTTGGATTCTTTGCACAATAGGGTGTTCTCCTTGAGCAAACAGTGAAGAGCGCCCCCGTCAGTGGGTCACAGTCAGTCTGGCCTGCTGTGGGTTTGGAGCATCTCCTGGTGAATCCTTCTCTCTGGGGCCATCAGCCATGGCAGCCTCCGGGGGTGTGGCAGCTCTTCGGTCTCCCCCAGCTCACTTAAGTGGGTTTATTCTCTAGTTTTCATTTCCACTTTCCTTAATTTAAACATCTGATCTATTAGACAAACATTTGTGAATGTCCTTCCACTTTCTTCCCTTCTCTGGGATGTGTTTGCTTCCTGGCCCCCTGGCCCCCAGCAAGGTAGGGCTCCTTCTGTGCCCTCCCAGGGCCCTGCCTTTGCCTGTTCATGAAGCACTTATGACACAGCCCAGGGTGCCTGGTTACTGTGACAACACCATGGCCTCCCTGTGGGGCTACTTCCCACATGGCAGTCCCAAATCACAGTCCTCCTGCGTGGGTGCCTCCAGAGGGCAGGCCCACAGCACGCTGCCTCCTCACCACAGACAGAGGAGGTTGGGAGACATCGGACTTTGGATTTCATGTTGGAAAGTGAGATTTACCCCATGAGAAGTAATGCAAGAAGAAGACGGGTGTAAGCGACGTGGGGCATCCGACGTGTGTGGTTGGCAGATGTCCACTAACTGCTATTCCTCCTTCTTCTCCTTCTCTCCTCTCCTTCTTCTAAACAAAGCTGAGGATCTCGCAGGCTCCAGTTGCAACTAGTATTCAGGCTGTCTCTGGTACACTGACGCTGGACACGGGCAGGGCACTGACGCTGGATATGGGGCAGGGCAGGAAGGGTGGCGGTTCCTGTGGCTGGGACCCAGTTTTCAGGAACATCTTGGCTTCCTGGGTGCTGATGAGCAGGAGCCCGATGTCCCAGCTCCCTGTGCCTGTGAGGAAGGCAGGAGGGCACAGTGGGATCCAAGGATGAGCTGGTTGGAACACCTTCCTGCTTACTGTAAGATGCGGGTGGTTCAGAAGCAGGAAGGCGATGCTAGTAAGTCACCGTGGGCCATTTTGTAGTGATCACTTTCTATAAAATAGGTCACTGCCTTAGCCCTAAATCTGTCTTAGTGGGCTCGGGCCACCATAACAGAATACCACAGACTGGGTGCCTTAAACAACAGAAATTTGTTTTTCATAGTCTGGAGGTGGAAAAGTCC
Source organism: Equus quagga (assembly GCF_021613505.1). NCBI lineage: Eukaryota > Metazoa > Chordata > Mammalia > Perissodactyla > Equidae > Equus > Equus quagga. Next base: position 63,325,395 of record NC_060278.1, read on the forward strand.
AAGATCTAGGTGCCAGCAAGGCAATTTCCATTCTGAGGAGTCTTTTCTTGACTTGTTGATGGCCACCTTCTCACTGTGTCCTCACACGGCAGACAGATGGGGAGAGCTCTCTCACGTCTCTTCTTATAAAGGCACTGATCCCGGCGTGAGGGCCTGACTCTCATGACCGCATCTAACTCTAATTATCCCCCAAAGGCCCATCTCCAAACACCATCACATGGGAGACGAGAGCTTCAGCATGCGGATTTTGGGGGGACACACACATTCAGCCCATAGCAGTTGTGATGCTGTGGTGTAGACGTTATGTCTACACCCTCTGGAGCCAAACTACCTGGTTTAAATCCTGCCTCTGCCCCTTGCAGGCAATGGGACCTTAGACAATTTCTTAATCTCTCTAGGCCTCAGTTTCCCCAACTGTAAAATGGGGATGATAAAAAATAAACCCTCCCTTGGAATAAATAGTAAATGCTAACTGAGGCTCTGTTAAATAAACCATAATATCTACTCACATAGGTTTTCACAGTCAATAAAGTTGCCTAAAACCCTATGAAGCAACCTAGTCTTCATCTTGTTTCTTTCCTCAGGGAGGCAAAATTTGGTACAGATAACCCTCCCTGGCCTGGGAGCTAGACTGCTAGCAGAGAAACTCCCAGCTGTAGTCTTGGTGACAAGGGCTTGCCTGGAACAACTAGGCCCATATTTTTTTCCATGGACTATACATAGTGTGTTAACAGTTGAGCACCTCTGCCTGTGTGTGTGGGTGTCTGCACATGCACACACCTCCCCAAAAAGGCCCAGGCATCACCATGCTGGGGGCCTGGCACCACCACCAAGTTGTTGGAGAAGCCTTCAATCCGAGATTTAAGTTTCTGTGCTACCTGGACCCTCCCTGCTCTTCTCACCTTCTCCATTCTGTGTTGTCCGGCCTGTGACCTGTGACCTTGGACTTCTGTCCAACAATGGGTTGGGGTTCTGAGCCTCAGGGTTGAGATGCTAAGTGCCACGGTCTCCTGCCTGCAGTGCTCAGTGTGGAATTTCTGAACAACTGGGCTCCTGTTGCTTCTAGTAATTCTATATTTTACACACATCTGTATACACAGGAACTGCAGGGAACACGGTCCCCTGGGCGACTTCCTTCAAAAGAATTGGGACCAAGGCCAGCAGCACTGCTTTGTCCCTGTGCCTACTGTGTGCCTCCGGCCCTGCCTAGGCTCAAATCCACGAAAGCTTAAGGAGCATGTGATTTCAGGGGGCAGGTGCATTCGTTTCCAGCAGCTGCTGTAACAAATTACTGCAAATTTAGTGGCTTAAAACAACACAAATTGGGGGCCAGCCTGCGGCATAGTGGTTAAGTTTGCACGGTATGCTTCAGAGGCCCGGAGTTTGCAGGTTCAGATCCTGGGTGCAGCCTAGCACTGTTCATCAAGCCATGCTGTGGAGGCATCCCACAGAAAATACAGGAAGATCGGCACAGATGTTAGCTCAGCGACAATCTTCCTCACGAAACAAAACAATGCAAACTTATTATGTTATGATTCTGGAGGTCAGAAGTTCAAAATCGGTCTCAGTGGGCTGAAGGCAAGGCTGGCTCCTTCTGGAGGCTCTAGAGAAGAACTTGTGTTCTTGCCTTTTCCAGCTCCAGAGGCTGCCCAGCTTGGCGTGGCTAGCCACCCTCTCCTCCACCTTCCCAGCCAGCAGTGTGGTGTCTTCCTCTCTCTCACCTCTGCTTCTTTCGTCACGTCTCCTTCTCTGACTCTGACCCTTCTGCCTCCCTCTCATAAGGACCCTTGTGGCTACATTGGGCCCATCCTGATAATCCAGGATAATCTCTTCATCTCAAAATCCTTCATTTAACCACACCTGCAGAGTCCCTTTGCCATGGAAGGCAACACCTCACAGGTTCTGGGGGTTAATATATGGACAACTTTGGGGGGCCCCAATTGTGTCTGCCACCAACAGGGGGCTGTGTCTCTTCCTGTGTAAACAGACACTGCCCATGGGCCAGGCATCATGTCGGGGTTCCACGTGAATCCTTTAATTTAGTCCTTCTAAGGGGCTCATGAATTGGGCATATTCCTCACCTCCATTGCACAGATATAGGAGCCAAAGCACAGGGAGGCCAGCTTCCCAAGGTCATACAGATGTGGGGGTCAGGTCAGGACTCAAACACACCTAAGTCTGTTTCAAGAATCCCTTTTCTTAACCACAGGCTCCAGTCCATCCCCCCAAACCTCCCTGCAGCCCAAGGTGGGCCAGCCTTCCCAGAAGGTTCCTCTATCAAGCCACCTGTCTTCTCTCACCTCCAGCGCACCTCCTTGCCTGGGGTTGCCTTCGACTCCTCAGGGTGTGTATTAGTTACCCACACTGCATAACCAATGGCATGAGCTTCGCAGCCTGAAACAACACGCAGAAGTCTGGGTTCAGTGGTGTTCTCCAACCCAGGTCTCACAGGCTGAAGCTGGGCTGTTGGCTGGATTTGGGGGAGAACCGACTTCCAGGCTCATTCAGGTGGGTGGCAGAACCCAATTCTTGGTGGCTCAGGTCCCCATTTCTTTGCCGGCTGTCATCTTGAGGCTGCTCTCAGCTCCTGGAGGCCACCCTCGTTGTTCTATCTTCAAAGCCCACAACGGCACCTGGAATCCTTGACACTTGGAATCTCACCAGCTTCCATTTCTTCCACTAGTTGGAAAAATCCTCTGCTTTGAGAGGGTGCATGAGAATAGGTCAGGTCCACCTGGATGATCTCCCTTATGCCATAGAACCTAGTGTGGTCACAGGCATGACATCTCATCACGCACTCAAAGGGGGGTCATGGAGGTCACTTCAGAATTCTGTCCAACACGGGGCTTATCGGCGCATCCAATCCTCTCTCCTCAAACTCATTCCACTTTAGTTCCCAATGCCGAATCTTTCTCTTCACAAGACTGGCTGTGGAGGTCAGAGGGAATCAAGTGAAATGGCTGTCGAGAGAGATGCGCGTCCTTCCTGAGTGGCTCCAGGACGGCTGCAGACATCAAAAGACTTGGATGGGCCATGGGGTTAAGAGGTGGTTTCCTGGACATGAGGATGGCTTTAGCGGATGCTCTAGAAAACCCCGTGAGTTCTCCTAGGATATTTCTGTGGAATCTGGGGTTGGAGGTCAGGACTGTCAAAATCCTTTCCAAATTGCACTCAAGTCTACATTTTACCCTTTCCTCAAAATATTTAGCTAGTCCCTGTAGGATTTTCTAGCTGTATGTCATGGGAAGTAATTCAACTGCCCGGTGGCTCAGTTTCCCCACTGGTAAAGCGTGGATGACCATCGTCTCCACCTCATAGGTTGTTACAAGGATTAAACAGAGTCAACACAGGCAAAATGCTTAGAACACACCAGCTCGTCAAGTGAGTGACACAAAAAGGAAGCACACTTCTAAGGGAAAGGTCAGAAAGTGCTCAGTTTCGAGATGCAGCTGGAAACTGGTACAAATTAACCAAGCGGAAGGGATGCCTTACTGTGAGAGCAAAGTCACTGTCTTCAGCGATGGGGAACCTTCAGGAGAGTCAGCGGAGAGCATCCGAGTCAGGAGACGGTCCCGAGGCTGGCAGAGCGGGAAGCCCTGGCGTCCAGGCTGCAGTCATGTCGTGTTTGCAGGTGGACCTGAGATTGTCACCCAGGGCACCCTGGGGGAGGCGATGAAGGCGCTCCCCCGCCCAGCCTTCCTGACTGACCCACGGCGGGAGGAGCAGCAGCAGCCGGTGGGCCAGGCCCTGAGCAGCACCCTGAGGCCGCCCGGCAGCCGCCACCTCTCGCAGGCAGCGGGCTTCCTCTTCCCTCTTCCGCTCACTCGGACTGTTCAGATCTTGTGCGCTCCCTGGAATTTTTATTGAGACTTTCAGATTTTTCCAGTGACTTATTTCTGATGGCTTCACCAGAAGCTCTGTCACAACTCTAGAGATTGGTGCGGCATTGTTCCTGAGATATTTCTATGTTTGCGACGTGTGACTGCTCGTTTTACTTTGGAAAATTTCTGGACTAAAATTTTTTGGCTATCCTAGAAAGTGGAGAAATTATAAACATGAGTGTTTATACTGAAATTGGAATTGTGTGGGTGAGTGTGTATACGTGTATGTGCATATATGTATATCTTTTTGTGTATGAGTGTATGCACAAACGTTTGCATGCACATGTCCATGTGTGAGTGTGTATGCATGTGTGTGCTCCTGGCCCCACACATCCGTTCTTCCTTGCTCCACCTCTGTTCCCATTGGGCTGGGCTGGTAAGGGCCTGAGTTAGTCTTGTCAATTTTCACAAAAGTCTGTCCACCCAATCTTGCTCATTTAATTGTTTTTTGAGAATAGGAGAAAATACCTACCCGCAAGGCCTTTGTTGGAGACGAGAACTTGAAGGGCAGTGTCCACTCTGGATGAGAGAAAGGCATCTTGGGGGCGTTTGTTGGACACGCAGACCCTCCGTTCTTCCGGGTGCGCTGGGCCGAGCGCCTGGAATGCCCAGACTCCTGCCCAGCTGTGGTTGCTGCGTGGAGCCCGGTGCCGGCCCAGCTCGTTCCGGGCGACGGCGAGGGGAACGACCACGGGGCCTGTGCCCGCAGGCGCTTCAGGCACGCTGCCCGGGGTTTCTCCCCTAGTAACGTAGCCCCTTGTAGGAGGCTCACGTGACACACTTTTCTCCAGCCCTGTGAGTTGGGAAAGGCTTTTGCTAAGGAGCCAGCACAGTCTACTTTTGCAGAGTTCATTTTGTAACTGATTGTGGTTTTCTCTTTCTTTGTTCACCAGGGAGCTGAGAGAAAACTTTACGTTCAGCTTTAGGAACTGGGTTGGACATTGGAGCACGGACGGCTGACCTGCCTTCAGTTTCCACGCTATCCTGGCTCTCCCACGAGTTGAGAACATTTATTCACATTTCCACCATTTTTGTGTACTGGTGTGCTCTATCAAATCCTTGGCGGAATGAGTCAACAGCAAATGATAAACAATTTAAAGCCCTGTGATTTTTAATTATAGGCCAGTGGGCTTCAGACACCTTGACAGGAGGAGGACAGGACGGAGCACTAAGGTGGAGCTGAGCTGAGCACAGAGGGGGTGATGGTGGGTCACAGCGTGGGGTCAGGAGTCTGGAACTCTACCCAGGCGCTCAGTGCCCACTTAGAGGGGAAACTAGCCACGACTGCTCCGTTCCTGAGGTGGAAGCACGGCTGCCAGCTCTGGCCCCACCTCTTTGCAGCTGGCATGCATGTTGCCTGTGTCACTTGGGGTACATTCCCTAACCTCTCTGAGCCTCCGTTTTCTCCTCTGCAGAATGGGATCAGTGACAGAGTCGGCTTTATAGAGGGTTGTGAGTCTTGAATGAGGCTACTTTGTTGGGTGCTGAGCAGAGGGCCTGGCACCAAGCACTGGCTGTCATAGTTATTATTATTATTAGCGTAATCACCAGGCCCAGAAATTGTGTGTAAACGGAGGTTGGGGGTGCTGGAAATGAGAACTTGACTTTTGAGCTTACACTATTTCTTACCACAGGCTGTGGGAGGCAGAATTCAAAGATGCCCCCCAAGATTTCCCACCTAAAACCCAAGGCCTTGAGTAGCCCTGCGATGATGGCACAGTGGATGGCAGGAGGGTTCACACACGCGGATGGGACCAGGTCACCAGCGCTGGATTGTAATCTGGAGGCCTTCCAGGCAGGCCTAACCTCACCATGTGGGCCCTTTCACACAGAGAACAGTCTCAAGCTGGGGCGCCGTCACGAGACTCACAGGCGACGGGCAGGCTCTACATCCCTGGCCTTGGGGTGGTGTGGTCATGAGTAAGGACTGAGAACGCCCTCCAGAGCTCAGGACAGTCCTTAGCTGATGGCCAACAGGGAAATGGGGACCTCAGTCCTACAGCCACTGGGAACTGAATTCTGCCAACAGCCTGAATGAGCCTGGAAGTGGGCCTTGCCCAGAGCCTCCAGATAAAGCACAGTGTGGCCGACACCTCACTTAGCCTGTGAGAGCCCAGCCGTGCCCTTAGGACTGCAGAGCTGCAGGAGTGTGTGATAATAAATCAGTGTTGCTCAAGGCTGCTAGGCTTGTGTTTGTTACCAGTGTAGGTAACTAATAAGCTGGGGCATTCCCACGTGGGGCTGTCCACCTTCCAGGCACCGCTGGAGGAGACGCTGGGCAGGGCAGACACACCATGCAGTGGGTTCTTGTCCATCTCTGGAAGACGGTTGTCCCAGACTGGCGTTGTCAGTGGCTGTGACCCCGGCTGTGGGCCAGTGAGGCGTGGGTGCTCCTTGCTGCTGCAGTGGTCAGGGGCTCCCAGATGCAGACGCCAGCCAACAGGGAAGGGACTCATCTGTGCTAAAGAGAGCAAGAGCGTAAGGTGACATAGCTGCAGGATGCATGGGGACAAGGCGCTCTTGCCTGACCCTGGAGGCTGAGCACGACAGATGAGCATGGACAAGGACAGCCTGCTGGAGGGGTCCTTCTAACATCTCTTTAGTTCAGCTTTCCACTGATCAGGGAGGCCCTTCTGGTGAAATGTGTGCAGCTTAAACCTGAGACTATAAACCTAATAGGAATTTGGTTCGCTTCACAAGTCAAGATAATTGTACTTTGAAAAATGTTTTCAACGTAACATTAATTTTGACCTTTACATAAAGTGTGATGCGTGTGTTTTAAACGTGGCCTCCTGCATGGCGCTTCTGCCATCAGTGCACCGCTTCTCTGGGTTGCAGTGGCAGATGGTTCTGGGTCTAAGATAAGCAATCACTTATTTTCATGCTCTCGAGGGCTGTGTTATGGTGAACAGACATGTTATGAATGGGATTTTCTTGTTTTCCTTAAAGGGCCTCAAGAACAAAGGCCATGGGGAAGGCCCTGCACTGTGTTAGGTCCCTCTACTCAGAACTCTGCAACCGTGATCAAGGGGTTAAAAACGAAGAGCAAGCAAGGCATCAGCCCATCAGGTTCCTCCCCACTCCTCTGCTTCCTGTCCTTGGAAGGGTTTCTGATGGAACTGGCAACACTTTCCTACAGCCTTTGATTTAAGATCCTCTCTGTGACATATTTAAAAACAGATTAAAGACGTACTTGAACTCCCACTGGATCCACTGTGTTTCTGAGTCGATTCAGCACATTTCCCCTCCCCGCTGTGAGCAGGTATTTAGTTTACTTTCCTAACCTCAACCACATTGTTCTGACAAAGGAGCCCTGACCAGATGCTGCCCCTGCAGAAATTTAAAAAAACAGATTAATGGAGTTTAAAAAAAAATTGAAGCAAAATTCACACAACACAAATTCACCATTTTAACCATTTTAAAGTGTACAATCCAGGGGCTTTTAGTACATTCACAGTGTGGTGCGACTATCACCACTATCTAACTACAGAACACTTTCATCATCCCCGAAAGAAACCCACGCTCATTAAGCGTCACTGTCTATTCCCACCTCCCCTCACCATCTGGCAACCACTCACCTGCTTTCTGTCTCGATGGACTTGTCTTTTCTAGACATTTTATGTAAAACAGAATCAGAATACCTGGACTTTTGTGACTGGCTTCTTTCACTGAACATAATTTCTTCCAGGTCCATCCACGTTGTAGCATGTGTCAGTACTTCACTCTTTTTCATTGCTAAGTAATATTCCATTGTATGGCTAGACCACATTTTGTGTATCCATTCATCTGCTGATGGACATTTGGGTTGTTTCCACTTTTTTTGCTGCGATGAGTAATGCTGCTATGACCATTAGCGCAGTCACTCTTAGGACAGCTCGCCTGAACGTGAGGAAGTGACGGTTTTCCTGTGTGTGCGCTGCTTGCCTTGTTTTGCAGTGATCGGGGGGTCTTCCCTACACCAGTAAGCCCCCAATGACAGGAACCACATCTCACTCACCTTGACTCCCCTACAGCTGAGTGGGGCATTAGCAGCCTCACGTAAGGCTTGCTCCAGGGCATCAGTAATGTGACCAAGAGTCATTTTTTCTTACTTCATTTCCCTGATCCACTTCCAGGCCGCCTCTGGCCTCCTGGTCTCAAGATGTCTCCCAGCACCTCCTAGGGTCCCAACCTTCATTTCTGGCATATGGGAAAAAACAGGTGTCATTTGAGCTCTTATGGAAGAAGGGGGAAGCTCTTCTTCTCTCACAAGCTCCTCCTTCTCATGGTCTCTGGTTGGGTTAAATGTCACTGCAAGGCCACCATGGTGGTTAGGGGGAAGTCAGTGGGATTGGTTCCCATCCCTGAAAATCACGGGTGGAGAGAGAGATCGTTGAGAGGGTGGATTCCACAAAGGGAGTCAGGATGTTTTGGTGGAGGAGCAGGGACTAGAGGCCGGGAGGGCGCTGGCGCAGAGCCACTATGTGACGTAGGTGTTTCACTTAATGCCTGTAACTGCCCCACAGGTTCAGTTGTACAGAACAGAAGCCAAAGCTCAGAGGGGCTCAGTGGGTAGGTCTGCGCCTCCACCGCAGCCCCTTCTGAGTGGAGCTGAGGGCGCGCTGAAGGCTAAGTCAGTCATCTACAGCCCTCAGCTCATAAGTGGCGGGTCTGTCCGAATCATCTTTCCCCACTATACAAGAGTTTTGTCATTTGAGGATTTCTTTTTAAAAAATTTATTTGTTCAATTTATTAAAATGTGTTATTTCAATAAAATATATAATTTTAAATATGATTAAAGTAAAACTCACTCTTTCTGGTGTATCGTTCTGTGCCTTTTGCAAGATACGTGGAGTCATGTAACCATCGCCGCAGTTGGGCTACAGATCAGCCCGCTCATCCCCAGATTCGCTGGAGCTGTGGGTCCCTCCCCAGTCCCCACCTGGAAACCGCTGCTCTCTTCTCGGTCTTCATCGCTTTACTTTCTGAGGATTCCTTTTTAAACATCAAGAAAATATCACATAAACAGCATGATAGCATTTAGAGTTTCCAGACAATAGTGATCCAAACCGCTCCTGGATTCAGGTAGAAAGAGTGCGTTAATCGGTCACGGCACCGTCGACGCCTTTGACAGGTGGCGCTATTCATGTGTGTGAGGCTCTGTTCTTGCATTATGGGTTATTCCTGGGGCACATATTGATCCACAGCCCCTTGCAGTGATCCACAACCCACAGCTTGGTGACCATGGGTGTCCCGTCAAACCAGGGGAGCCGCACAGGCTGAGAAGAAAGCAAGGATGGACCTGGCCCCTGCCGTCCTGGGGAGCTGGCTCTACAAGGCTGGAGCAGCTTTTGCAGCCCGGTGTGTGCACGTTGTACAAGTGCAAATAGCAAGGAGCAAAGAGAGAGAGATGTGGGGATTAACGACCCATGCTAGTTTCATTTTCACTTTTCAGATCAAACATCACTCTATTTTCCATGAGGAATATTAAAGACAAAGGACGTGTCAGGTTGGTGAGAGACCTACTGGAGGGTCTTTGTGTTCATCTTAGTGATAGAATAGATATGAGTTTGTTGAAAAGAATGTGCTCTGGAAAAAAGATGCAATTAATAGATATGTCCAACAGAAGGATCCATGTGCTCTAATCGCAACCCCCGAGGCTTCGGTGGTGAGCACAGAGGGAGCACCTGCGAGCTCCAGCTGGTGCCGGTGTCTGGCAGGATGGCAGGGGCAGCCTTCTCTACACAGCTGGACAAGCCTTGTATTGCCAGGCGCTCCTCTGGCTGGGCAAAGTGGAAAACATTTAAAAGAGAAGAGAAGGGAGTTTTCATTTCTACTTTGTCATTGTGGATCAAAGACGTTGTGTGACACCAGAATGCCCTGCCCCATTTGCTTCTTTGTGATCAGATCTTCAGGCGCCCGCCTCTCTGTCTCTCTCACACACGTAGCTTCTCTGAATATTTCTGCCATCGTCAGGAGTTCCCATTCGTGGTCTGCCACTCCTGACCCCTGGTCCCCTGTCCCCGCAAGGAGGGGAGGTTATTAAAAGCAGATTCCTGGATTCTGTATTAGTCAGCGGGCAAGCCTGGAATTTGCATTTTTAGTAAGCAACCAGAGGGCTCTGATGAGGATGGGCTGCAGATTACATGGACCTCTGGGTAACCATTTTAGAGATGTCTCTGATTGTTTAAGTCCATGAATTTTCCCATTTTTCTGCTGCATTTACCTGCAGGGGCTGATTACTCAAAAAAAAAAAAAAGTAAATCTTACAACTGGGTGGTTTGGGCACACTGATTTATAAGCGTGTCCCACTTTACACAAAACCAAAGCACAGAAACCTATGTGTACCAGATGGATATGGCAATTATTGTTTGTTTATAAACTATAAACTACACTCACCCTTGAGTCTTGCCAGCCTCGGTGTCTTGATTTCTGCCCTAAGCAAAGTTGTGAGCAAGGGCGTGGGGCATGAGGCAAAGGCAGAGGGTCCCACCCATCTCCCCAGCCTGTGTTCTGGGGGTCCAGGATGGAGGTGGTCTGGGCTTCCAGGCTGGGGCATGAGGAGTGCCAGGCAGGCTGGGGACTTGGAGACCCCACTCCAGCTCACTCATTCCTCTTGCTCTCTTAGCAAGGAGGTGTCTGGTCAGGATGCGACCCACGGCGGATGTGGAAGGCTGATTCCCCCAGCCCCCCACATGACCCAGCCTGCCCAATCAGGGTGTCTCTGCTACCCCAGCCACAGGACTGGTTCAGCCGTGGGCCAATCGGAGGTTCTGGGGAATCTTGCTGGAATCCCCGGGAAGAGGCACCTCGCTCCCCCAGTCATGGCTGTGGGAGCATGTTGCCCACTGGGGAGCCCGCCTAGATGCAATCTCCATGAAGCCTCGCAGCCCAGAGGTGCAGGAAAGAGGCAGGTTTCTGAAGCCCGGCTGGGAGAGAAGTACCTCCTGCCCTTCTGTGCTCTGTCTAGGCAAGTGTAGGTTGGGTGTGCTTGGCCAGCTCCTGCAAGGGTGCCGGTGGATGACTCATGCCAGCCTTGAGCATACGCCTGGTCCTTAGGGGTTCCGTGGTAATGCCTCAGTGTCCTAGGATAGACAGGGGCACTTACATTCCCCCTAGGGATAGCTGGGTTTCTCTCCATGGCTATACTTGAAAACAACAGCAGCAGCAACAACAACAACCCTTTGTATTTCGAAATAATCTCAAAGTTAAAAAAAAAAAAGCAAGAATAGTACAAGGCCCTTTTCCCTCTGAACCATTTAAGATTAAATTGCCGACATGACGATCTAACACTCCCAAATAGCTTGGTGTGTAATTTGTGTGATTCCTACAAACAAGGACATTCTCCTCTGTAAACACAATGCAGCTACATCAAAATTAGGAAATTATCACAGATACATTAACACCCATGGTCCTTAGGCCCCATTCAAGTTTATGCAGTTGTCCCAATAACGTCCTTTATAGCAAAAGGATCTGGCTCAGAATCACAGGTTGCCTTCAGTTGTCATGCCCCCTCAATCTGTGCAGCTCTTCAGTCGCCCCTGACTCTCACGGCCTTGCCACTTTTGCAGATTACGGATTAGCAAACTTCTGTCTGATGTTTCTTCATACCAGGACCAGGCTGTGCATCTTGAGCAGGAATATCACAGAAGTGAGGCTGTGTCTGCTCATGGTCTCCTTACAGGTGACACGATGGACTAAACATTCATCATGGTGATCCTTGGCTTTGCAGCACCAGCAGAGGGCCATTTGCACAGAAGGTCATGGTGCCAGTCATGGGGGAGCAGGGAGGGTGAGAATTCCAGCATGACCAGTAAGACCCACTGCCAGGGACTCTAGTTCTGGGAACAGGGCAGGGATGGGGTCCTCATCCCCAGAGACAGGAGAGTCATAACACTTGTTCCAGACTTCCACTCGTGACTCTGCTGCAGACTCGCTGTGTGACCCTGGGCACACTGTTTCCCTGTGCTACTTCTCCATTCCTTCGCTATGAAGTAGGGATGGCACAGTGAGTCCTCCTTACTTTGCAGCCTGGTGTGTGGGTTGCACATTTGAGCAGGAGGTTTGAGTATCAGAAAGCCCTGGACAAACACACTGCCCAGGCCTGTGCTTGGGTTTCTCCACTTGAGGTTCAGCTGGAATCTTGGGGCCTGTTCACACCCACCATCTCGCACTTCTGCTGACTTTGGTTCCCACCCCAGATGAAAGCCTTCTGGGAGAAGAACAAAGCTAGGGGACTGGCGCTACAGACTCCAAGACTTACCATAAACCTGCAGTGACCAAGACATGTGGTTGGTTCGTCCAGTGAAAGAATGGACAAAGAGGTCGGTGGAACAGACTAGAGCACCCAGAGATAGACCCACGTGATTATAACCAACAGATCTTTGAAAAAAGAGTAAAAGAAATACGATGGAGCAAAGATAGTCTTTTCAACAAATGATGCTGGAATAACTGAACATCCACATGCAAAAAAAAAAAAAAAGAATCTAGACACAAACCTTACACCCTTCACAAAAATTAACTCAAAATGGATCACAGACCTAAATGAAAAACTATAAAACTCCTTGAAGGTACTCTAGATGACTAGATGGGAAAATCTAGGTGACTTGAATTTGATGACGATTTTTTAGATACTACACCAAAGGCTTGAGCCATGAAAGAAAGATTTGATAAGCTGGACTTCATTAAAATTAAAAATTTCTGCTCTATGAGAGACACTGTAAAGAGAATGAAAAGTCACATACTGGGAGAAAATATTTGCAAACATGTCTGATAAAGAACTGTTACCCAAAATATTCAAAGAACCCCCAAAACTCAACAATAAGAAAACAAACAATTCAAACAAAAAAGTGAGCCAAAAACTTTCATAGATACTTCATCAAAGAAGATATATAGATGACAAGCATATGAAAAGATGCTCCACATCATATGTCATCAGGGAAATGCAAACTAGAACAACAATGAGATACCACTACACACCTAGAACGGCCAAAATTGAGAACACTGACAACACCAAATGCTGCTGATGATATAGAGCAATGGGAACTCTCATTCATTGCTGGCGGGAACGCAAAATGGCACAGCTACTTTGCAAGACGGTTTTGCAGTTCCTTACAAAACTAAATATAGTCTTACCAAATGACCAGCAACCACACTACATGGTATTTATCCAAAAGAGTTAAAAACTTATGCCCACACAAAAATCTGCACACGGGTGTTTGTCACAGCTTTATTCATAATTGCCAAAAGTTGGAAGCAACCAAGATGTCCTTCAGTAGGTGAATAGATAAATAAACTGTGGTACATCTGGACAGTGGAATGTTAGTCAGCACTAAAAAGATATGAGCTATCAAGCCGTGAAAAGACATGGAGGAAATTTAAATGCATATTACTAAGTGACAGAAGCCAATCTGAGAAGACTACACACTGTGTGATTCCAACCATAGGACATTTTAGAAAAGGCAGAGCTACAGAGATAGTAGAAAGATCAGCAGTTGCCAGGGGTGGGGCAGTGGGCATGAAAAGGCAGAACACAGAGGATTCTTAGGGCACTGAAAATACTGTGTGATACTTTAATGACGGATACATTTCATTATACATTTGTCCAAACCTACAGAATGTACACCACCAAGACCGAACCCTACTGTAAACTATGGACTTCGGGTGATAATGATGTGTCAGTGTGGGTTCATCAGTTGTAATTAATGTACCACTCTGGTGGGGGATTTTGATAGTGGAGGGAGGCTCTGCTATATGGGTGATCCCTGCATCTTCTGCTCAATTTAGCTGTGAACCTAAAACTGCTCTGAAAAATAAAGCCTGTTAATCAAAAAAGAGAAGAGAAAAAGCCCTCGTGCATCCCAACCTAAGACATCCCCGAGTTCTGGGGAGCCCTGTGACATCTGAACACACTGCTACATCTCCGACTTTCCATGGGATATTCCCGCCTCCTTTGTGCCATGACCAAACCCTGGCCTTCCCCCGAGGGCTTCATTTCCTCCGCGGCCCTGCTGGTCAGAGAGGGGGTCATGTTCCCCCGGCTCCCACAGTGGCACACGGGGCTCCCTGCCCACCTTGTTGTGCAGACTCTAGCTTCCTTGAGGCTTATCTGATTTGCTGGTACACCTCCCTGCTCTCACTGACAGTATTGTCACCAGGCTCACAGTCCCCACTCTCCTCTCCAAGTCACCCTACGGTGCTGCACTGTCCAGGTGGACAACCTTGCGTGCACGCTCCTTCAGCTCGAGTCACCTTCATCTCCGCTTCTGTCCCCTCTCCAGAGCCCCCCCAGCTCCTGACAAGCTTAGCATCTGAAATATGCCACTCTAGGCTCCCACTCTATTACGCAGCCTTTCTTCCAGACCCGAGGCCTACCACACTGAGACCAACTGACTCTAAACATGTCCATTTACTCCAAACCCAGGGGCCTCCCGTCTCTAAGAGAAGAGGGTGGTTGACTCCCGGCTCCACCGCTCACCACTGTGAGGAGAGGGCAAGCCACTCAAACTCTTGGTGTCTCCCTTTCATCATCTGTGAAATGGGGATGATGACAAAACCTCACAGACATTTGTGAGAAGTGAGTCTGGGGCGGTGTCAGAGCTCAATAGTGGAGCAGCTGTGCTTCCCGTCCTTCCGTCGCCCACTTACCAGCTGCGCCCGTGTCCTTCCGTCGTCTCCACACGAGGTCTTCAGTCTCCTTGCCTGGGGGATTGCCCACGTGCTGGATCCAAGAGGAGCCCGTGACGGGGACTTGCTTGGCCGCTGCTGATGAATCCGATTGGGCAAGTCTGTGCTCTTGGCAGCTCCAAGAGTCTTAACTCGCAGAGGGAAACGCCAAGGGAGTTTTTTTTTTTTCTCTCTGATGGTCTGGTAAGAAAACAGCATGGAATTGGGTTTAACTTTCAAATGTCCTGTGAAAATGAAGTTAACAAGATCTCCTTGAGATTAGTTACTGACATCTTGTTTCTTTTTTTTAAAGTGTGATTTCCTCCAAATTACACCACGGCAAACTTCCCAGGGGACTCTTTCAAACCGAATGCCTCTCAGGCTTTTTCCGTTAGGTCCCCTGCAGGGCACAGAAGCATTAGGGGGTTTGGAATTCTGGAAGCTTAGGACTTCTGACAGCCTCTCCCTGCAGCGGTGCCGCTGGGCTGGCTGCCCGCAGGGTGCTGACGAGTCTGCAGCTCTCTCTTCTCCCGCACTGGGAGCTCACCGGATCATGTGCACCTGAGTGGGGATGTCATTGGTTCCTTCAGTGAGCCCAACGGTCATTGTAGGAAGAGAGAAGGCTCATTTCCATCCATTTCAGTCTGGATTGGGTACTGGTTATAGCACAGAGAATAACTTAATGCTCCAAAGAAAAAAAGAAGACAACGAAAGACCTCCACACCCTAATTGGGCACACAGGCATTCTGGAAGGCTTGAAACTCAAGGTACAATAAGCATAATGTTCACTCATTTTGCTTTTTTATTTTATTTTTAAATTTTAATTTTTTTCCAGAGATATTGAGATATAATTGACATGAAACATTGTGTAAGTTTAAGCTGTGTAACGTGTCCTTTTACTATACATCGCAAAAAGATTATCATCATAGCATTAGCTAACACTTCTATCCTGTCACATTGTTATCATTTCTTTTTTGTGGTAAGAACAATCAAGATCTATTCTTTTAGCAACTTTCAAGTATATAATACAGTGTTATTAACTATAGTCAGCATGCAGTACATTAGATCCCCAGAACTTTAATCATGTCCTAACTGGAAGTTTGTGATATGGGCTCAACACAAGGTTGACGTAAGGGAAGCCATATTGTAGAAAAGAGCCCATGTTGTAACTTTGGATGACCTCTGACTAACTAACCCAGCTGGATTTGCACCCTCCAGGAGATCCACCTGCTCTGTAGTTTTATGACCCCTGCTATTGCATGTACTTCCCAGCTGCGATAAGATGATAACTTTGTTCTTTTGAGTTCCTTTGAAATGTGATGGCCCCCAAACAGAGAGTCTATGCTCACAGCTGTCGTCAATAAAAACTGGAAGATCTGGTGTGGCCACTCCCAGTCTGTAACACCAGAGGGTCAACGTTCCCACACCCTCCACTATGACCCACTGGCTTGTAGAACTGCTTCAAGATTCTGTGCCCCCTTAAGATGGTTCTTTTGGACGTTAGTCGACCATCTTCTCCCTTGCTAGCGAGCTGTAATAAAATGCCCTTTCTCTGCCACCACCTTGCCTCCTGAGAATTGGCTTTGTCTCACGTTGAACAGATTGTGCTCTTTGTGCGGTAACATTTGTACCTTTTCACCAACGTCTCCTCATTTCTCCCACCCACTAGCCCCTGGTAACCACCACTCTACTCTCTGCTTCTATGAGTTTGGGTTTTTTTAGATTCCACATATAAGTGAGATCGTACAGTATTTGTCTTTCTCTGTCTGACTTATCTCACTTAGCATAATACCCTCAATGTCCATCCAAGTTGTCAAAAATGGCAGGATTTCCTTCTTTCTCATGGCTGAATAACATTTCTGTGTGTGTGTGTGTGTGTTTGTACCTCACATCTTTTTTATCCATTCGTTCATTGGTGAACACTTCGGTGTTTCCATGCCTTGGCCATAGTGAATAATGCTGCGATGAACACGGGGAAGCAGATATATTTTCAATATCCTCTTATCTTGTTTGGATATATACCCAAAAGTGGAATTGCTGGATCATATGGTAGCTCCATTTTTAATTTTTTGAGGAACCTCTATACAGGTTTCCCTAGTGGCTGCACGGATTTACTGCCCCACCGACAGTGCACCAGGGCTCTCTCTCCTCCACGTCCTCACCAGCACTTGTTATCTCTTTCCTTTTTGATGATAGTTCAGTTTGATTTTGAAAGGACTTAGCAAATGCCTTTTTGTAATCTCAAAAATGGAGTATTTGCTCTCCTCCTACTCAGGTTCCATGGCCTCTCTTTGAGAAGCTCAGATTCTTCAGTGGTTGCTTTTGCAGGAACCATGTCCTCCTGTCTTCCTTGCTGAGCAAACCCTGCTTTTGAGCCCTGGAGCTAAGTGCCTAGCCCCAGGGGGTGACCATGGCTAGTCCGAGCCTCTAGGGCAGCACCACTTTGTCTGCCAGCCTCCTTTAAATCCAGGGGAGATCCATTTCTGGCTGATGAGTCTTAAGATAAAGTAGACTCCTGATGGCTGCTGGGAAATGTCTTTGCTTCTTGATAATTGGTGAGAGAAGCACTGAGAGAAGGAATCTTGCTGGTTTGGCTAGCCCACGTGGTCATGATGCCTGGAGTGGTGGCAGCCATCTTGGGGCAAGGGTCACAGTCCAACACACGAAGAACGGGAAACATCCTTGCACAGCTGAGATGACACCAGCAACTGCCCATGCTTAGATGTCTTGTTACATGAGCAAAATATACTCCTACTTTTAAGCTACTAGACCACTTTTCAGGTGCTGACAGCCAAAGTATTCCTGACATTAGGTGCACTCTGTTTAGCTGGTGTATGGCAAAGGAGGGTGGGGGTGTTATTCCTGGAAATGTGTGAATCCAGTAATACTCTAGGGTGCAGTTGGCATCGTCCCCATGGAAATGTCTTCCTGATACTGTCGTGTATTTCTTAAGCTTAACAATGAAGCATTTCAGAGTCCCAGGCAGGGACTAGGGGGTGGGGAGGACAGACGTGAAAGTGAATGAGGTGTGGAGGATTATTGGGATTGATGACTCTTTCTGGCATCTTTAGAATGGCTCCATTGACAGGTCTGTGCACGTCCCCTGATGCTCATGTGGCAGCTTGTATTTTTCATGCATGGCCACAATAGTATCTCACCACAGACGCTTTTCTAGAATCTTGCCATCAAGAGATTGAATATATGGCCCTTTCCTCTGATCTGTGTAGGCCTTTCTGGTAGCTTCAAGCAATAGACTCTGGAGGAAGGGACGCTGTGTGAGTCAAGGTGAAGCCATACAATTGCCATCCATTCCTGCTTTGTTCCCGTCTGATGCCTTCTCTTGCATCCTAGCTACCACGCTGTGTGGAAGCCCACATGCCCTGAGGAGAGGCCCACCTCGAGGGGGCTGAGGCCTCCAGCCCTGGCTGAGCTCCTGGTGGAAGGTGAGTGTGCCATCTGGAAAATGAGCCCTCTACCCCTGCCTGGTGTCCCCAGCTGATGCCACACAGAGCAGAGATAAGCCACTCCCCTGTGCCCTGTCCACACTGCAGGTTCATGAGAATGACAAATGGGTGGTGTTGGTTTAAGCAGGAGTGACCGGAAAGGTTAGTCGTTTACCTTGGGAAAACTTGTGCTCTAAAACCCAGAGTGCGTTTTAACCATTAAATTAATCTTATGTTTGCTTATTCTTTTCAAAAGCAATTGTACTGTCTGCTGCAAATAGAAGTCGCCCCTGGAAAATAGAATGTAGATGGTAGGAAGAGAGACCACGTGGAGTGAGGCATCCAGCAGCTGGCAGCCTGATACTCAGTGGCAGGAGGACCAGAAGCTCGCGCTGCTCCATCCGCCGACTGTGGGAGGTGAACTCGCGTTGGATGGAGGATCCCCAAGTGGAGGGCCCCCAGCCTGCCCAGGTCCCAGGTCCTCTGCTGCCTGTCACCTCTGCAGGCTGATTCCTCAACAAATGCTTCCTGGACCTACATGCTCGAAACACGCCAGCCTCCTTGACACGCCCGCACCCCCCAAATGTGCCTTTGGTGCCACCTGCCTCTGCCGGCACCGTGCGTTGGCTGTGCGCTGCCTCACACCTGCCTGTGTCGCTCTCAGGGGTCACGTCTGAGAGATGTCCCTCCCCAGGAAGCCCCACTGCACCCAAGCCGACCTGGCTGTCTTCCTTCTGTGCTTGCGTAGTCCCCCTCGCCGGACTCCCCAGCTGGACCCTGGACTTCCTGAGGTGGCCCTAGGCTCTGGGGCTGGGGCTTCAGTGATTGGCCACATGGGCAGTGTTGATGGACTGGGGCATGGGCACGGCCCAGGGCACAGCTCTGGCAGCTTGTGAGGGCCCAGGGCTGCCCCCTGGGGACATCGGGGGCTTGAGAGAGGGCCCCTGGACAGTGCCCTGTGGGGAATGAGGCTACTGCTCCCTGAGCCCCATGCCA
Source organism: Equus quagga (assembly GCF_021613505.1). NCBI lineage: Eukaryota > Metazoa > Chordata > Mammalia > Perissodactyla > Equidae > Equus > Equus quagga. The sequence goes on from NC_060278.1 coordinate 63,344,359, forward strand.
TCCTGTGTCTGTGTGAAGGCTGTGTGGCCCGTGCCTCTCTCCAGGGTCAGCTCCTCTTTTAGTGTCCTTAACAATCTCCCCTGGAGAACACTGTGATGTCCTGTGTGCTAAAAAGAAGCCTGCCCTTTTTCTGAGATCTGCCTGGACCCCGAAGATGAATCTGCCACTTTTTGTCTGTAATTCTCTAGAATTTTTAATAAGTTGGGCTCTGACAGGCCACGTTTACTTCCACAAAGCTTAAGTCAAGAAATGACGTTCCTCCATCAATCCGCACAGGTTTCAAGCCAGAAGCGGGCTGAGGTCCCCTCTTCTCTGCTCAGGTCAGCTGCACGGGGATTAGCCATCTTGAAACAAGACGTAAGATGCTGCAGGTTTACTGTGACTGATGTTTCCTAGGAAGTGGGCACTTTCTTCATGCTAGAAATCTTTATATTTATTCCTAAAGCCACAGGATTTCCAGGATAAATGAGACAGGAAAGTTCTTGTGCCATGAGGTGTTTATCAAGTCCTTCTGTATGGAGCCCCAGCCTTGACCAGGCAAGGAGATTAGACAGAACACATGAGTAGACACGTGTTCACAGGTGCATGCGCACATGCACACACAGGGCATACACAGGCACAACGCACTTACATACTTGCACACACATGCATGCACACACTGCACCCAGGCCAACCTGGCTGCCTTTCTTCTCTGCTTGCATAGCCCTGTGTCCCAACAGGTGCATTCACACATGCACAGACATACACGCACACACACAGAGAAAATGGAGAGCACATCTGTTCAACAAATATTTATGGAGGGCGTACCAAGGTAGGTTAGGCTCTCAGGAAGCAGCCTTGGGATAGAGGCCAGCATGCAGGGGGTACTGAGCAGTGCTCTGAGGACAGTACCCGAGGAGGGGGAGGCAGGGTACAGCTGGATGCGGGCCTCGTGCTGGCCAATCCCACAGGCGCTCTGCAGATGAAGGGTGCCTCAGAGTTGCCCTGAGTTGGGTCAGAATGGCCAAGCCTTTCTATTCCCACCTGAATGAACCACTGGATGTGTGATGTCCTGGGCCGGCCACGCCCCTGGGTGAGGCGGCTCTCTGCAGCTGAGGCATGTGTAGGAGTATAACAATAGTAACAATAACAGTCCCTTTCCTGAGCCAGCAGATTCTGGAGGTCACGTGAACTGCTCCGCTTAAATTTTAGTTTAGTTCCTTGTCCTCTGTTTCATTTGGGACATCCATCGTTTAGCCAACAGGACAGAGTCTGGATGGCCCGGCAGTTCTTAGCTCTAAAACAGGTTGTTGCTAAAACCCTTGTTCATCCTCTATCCATACACAGCATGGTCACCTGCTCACAACGTCAATGTGACTTGTTTCTTCATCATGTACTTCTATTTTTTAAAGCTGGCAGAGATTAAAAAACATGGCTGGTGGGGAAGTGGTGTCCCCTGTGGCACTTGTTTCTTCATCATGTACTTCTATTTTTTAAAGCTGGCAGAGATTAAAAAACATGGCTGGTGGGGAAGCGGTGTCCCCTGTGGCCTTTCTGCTTCTCTTGTGGGGCGTGTGGTCCAGACGGCCACCCGGGAGCTGAGAGAGTGCTGGCTGCCTCCGGCCCAGCGTGGATTGAGGGGACTCAGTCTCTGCCCACTGGGCTCTGGAGTCAGCATGCTTGGAAGGAGGGATAAGCAGTTTCCTCACTGATCCCACATCCTCACGCTTGATGGGCCCCTCTGGGAGGTACAGGGGGCCTCTTTGCACACACGGGCACCGGACAGGTGGAGCGCGCTGGGGCTTGTCTTCAGGCCCAGGTTCAGGTTTCTGCAGCATTTTTGTCCAGGCTTACCCTTCCTTTTTCCCGTCCTATGACCCCTGACCCTGCCAGTGAAAAGCTGACACAGAGGCGTGAATTCAGATCTGCTTCTTCCCTCTCCCAGGGGTATCTGCGTTGTGAGCCTCACTTCTGATTGTGGGAGGGCTTTGGGGCTTCTGACACCCTTACATGGAGCTGAACCACAATGGGTTTGCTCGAAACAGCACGTGTTTGTGCCTGCTGCCCTGGGATTGTTACTAACGGCAACTCTTTCACTCTCTCAAAAGTGTCCTGATCAGAATAATAATGCTGTCGTCCCTCTACTCACAGATCATCTCAGAAGAGCTGTGGAAGCTGTAGGGTAAGCACATCATCCCTGGGGACACAACATTGAGATGTAGACTTAGAAACGATCCTGGCTTCTTTACTGCCAACTCCCCAGGGCCTGAGCAGCATGGAGCAGGTGCTCCATAAGCAGAGTTGGGAATTCCTCCCTTGGTCCCACTTGGCAGATGAGCAAGCTGAGGACAGGATGGTAACATGGGCCCCCCGCTTTTCTTGGATCTATGGCTCTTCCCCTGCTTGGTGTGACTTCAGGCACGTCCCTGTTGGGAGCTGGGGCTGCCAAGGGGCTGGGGGCTCAGCCCCAGCAAGGCTGCGTGTTCTGGTCTCGATGCCTCTGCAGTTACAAGTCTGCACCCATGGACACGACCAGCCCAGGCATTCATCAAAGGCACGTAATTAGGCCCCCCAAGCGGAATCCATTGAATGTCTGCACAGAGCTGGGGGTGGGGTGGGGGGGTCTCTCCTCATTGATGCAGAGTAGCAAGCTCCTTGAGATGCAGGAGAAGTCGTTAGTGGAACAGCATCTTTCAGAAGACACATGCAGGTGGAGAGACTTAAGATTGTTTGGCCCAATTCCCTTTACTTTTCTTCCTGGGTCTAAAACCAAACCAAACCAAACAAATCTTGACCCAATAAAAGAAACCTGGACCAGAGACTCCCCAAGTGACCTGGATGCCACAGGAACGAGTCGTCCATGGTACCCTGTGGAGAAGTTAAAATGAAAAGGAGCCAGAAGCACTGAGGATGAAGAATTTCAGCACCGGGGCACGCGCGCCGTCTGGCTGGTCCGGGCAAGGGGTCTCTTGTCCTGCCTAAAGATGAGAAGGGTGCGGGAGGATCCAGACGCTTCTCGCTGCCCCCTCAGGCTAAGATCTGGGGGAGATTTTCCTTGAAAGTTTCACTGGGTGGCAATTATGTGTCAGGCCACATCAATTGTGTTCTGCCCCATGTTTTTTATGAACCTTACACTTGCACAGTTAGAAACGTTGAACAGCATGCGATGGGGAACAATCAAAGCTTTTCTACGATCGGGACCTACCTGAGGGGGTCCCGTGAATGGGCGGCGAACAGCAGGTTTGCGATTGTAAACGGGCGGCGCCTCCTCTTCCCCAGTGACTGGGGGTCCTCGGCGGCTGGCTGTGTGCTGGGGACGCCCTCTGAGGGCTCACAGGCTGTGGGACGCGAGGGCGGCCCGTCAGGAGGCAGGTCTTTGCATTAGAGTCGCTCCTTAGATGGCTCCTGCCGCGGACCTGCTTCCCACCAGGCTTGCTAACGCAGCGAACTTTCGGGTGTCGTGTGCAATCATCAGTGCTCTTTGACCTGAATATTGCCGCATTCCTGGGGCACCCGTGCACGTGGTGGGCACTGCACAAGCGCGTTCTTGGAGTGCTCCACAACTCCCGAGAGTGGAGGGTGTCCACAGCCTCGCACACACTCTAAGTCAGCGGTGCTAACGAGGTTCAGGAGAGGGGTCCCGAGCAGAGGCCGGGAGGAGCTTGTGGTTACCGAGAACGGGCCCTTCTGGGGATTTGTGTCACCCCAGTCAGACCAGGCAGCACTGATCTGTCCTAAGGCTGTGACAGGGCTCCTGGGTGTCATGTCATTGGGGTTGGTGTGAGGATGATCACACGGATGTGTGATCTCTGGGTGCAGGGGCCAGGAATTTGCTTCTGCAAAGAGAAGCACACACTCTTCCGTGTGTATTCCAATTGTCTGCAGTCAGCAGAGAGAGGCGGGTGACCTCGGGCCATTGGAGCGCACCTGTAAAGCGGCAGGGGCGGCATGGAGAGGAACGGCACTAACCAGGCTCCTGCGTGATGGCTCACGAGCGTGGGTCTGCAGGAGGCAGAGGGCGGCGTTGGCTTTGATCCACTTCTCTCCTGTGGGTGTGGGTGGAGAAGCAGCTGGAAGGTGTGGGAGCAGCGGCCTCCCGGGCAGGCCGAGATCACTGGGCCTCCAAAACCCAGCAGAGTGCCGCCCGTGTCTCCAAGGCTGAGGAAAGACCTCTCCTCTCCCCTCACCTGACCTCTTGCCTTTGACCTGGCCCCTTCTAGGCCTGCTCCTGCCTGCTTGAAGATGGCGCAGACTCAAGGACCCTAGGGAAATCCTGGGCTCAGGGGAGGTCCCCGAAGCTTCACCAGGAGTGGCTGGAGCAGGTGGTTGGCATAGGGGTGAGGAGATGGGCACAGGAGGAGGAAGCAGGCAGGTGTCTTGGGTGGCAGAGCCCGGCGGAGGGGTGGAGCAGCTCACCCTCTGTTGCTGTGTGCCCCGCTCCACCTGGGGCAGTGCTGCCCTCAAGCTGGGCCGGGTAAAGGGGCTCAACCCACTCTGAAAGTGAGGGGCTGTGGAGCAGGGAGGCAAAACACCCTCACATTTCCTTGTTTCACCTTTTCCAGGATTTTCATCCTGTCTCTGCAGTTGGTTAATTCCATTCCATGACCCCAATAATGGTGGTGCTGGCAGAAGGCTGGTGTGTACTCGAGGGGCGGCACTCACTGGGTGGGGTCCCTGCGGGGTTGGGTGCTCCGCAGTGGACTGGAGAAAGCAAAGGGCACTGGGCTCTCCCGTTGGATTAGCACCTGTAAGAAGTCCTGGGATGGATGGACCCACCTGGCCAGCTCGGGGGACAGAGCTGGCTCACCAGCATGGGACAGTGATAACAGCCGTATGCAAGAACTGTACAAGCCTGCGACTGCCCTTTGCATAGTAACTCTGATCTCATTTAATTTGATCCCCTTGTTGATGTTGTAATGAAGATGGTACTTGGAAAATTGCTCAAAGCTGCAGAACTGGATTCAAATCACTCTCTCCAGAGTCAGTGATCTTTTCCCGTGCTGTCCTGCACTGGGGTCTCATGGAGCTCTGCCCCCAGCTCGGCCCAGGAGCTTATCTGAGTCGCCTGGAGTCTCCATGTTTCAGTGTTCTCTGTGAAGGGAGGGGGGAGTGGAGTAGGTAAATTAGGAAGAACCCAAACTCTGGGACTGGAGATGAAGCCTTCTACCTGCTGTGGCACCCACCCTGTACTACCCTACTCCCTAGAGGGCTTTGGGCAGGCCCTCGCTCTGAGGTCATGCTGGCTATTGCTTGTTCCAGTAATCTATTGCTGTGAAACAAACTCCCCACACTTACGGATGGAAAGCGACATTCAATCACTGTATTGGGCACATGGACGCTGTGGTCAGGAATGTGGACACAGGCACAGTGGGGGGCTCCCTGATGCTCCGTGATGTCTGGGTCCTCAGCTGGGAAGACTTGAATGGTGGGGGACTGAGGACCCTTCCAAGGGCCCCTCTGGGCTTGGCTGGCTGAACAGTACGGTATCTCCCATGGCCTCGCCATGGGGCTGGGCCTTCTTGCAGTGTGGCAAGGAGCTCTAACAGGGAGTGTTCCGTGAGTCGGTGCCCAAGAGAACCAGGCAGGAGCTGCATGGCCCCTTCTGACTCAGCCTTGGAGTCACGAGCATCACTTCTGCCGTGCTCTGTTGGTCAAAGAAGCCACAGCTTATCTAGATATAAGCAGAGGGACTCAGACCCCACTTCTTGGTGGGAGGAATGCCAAAGAATTTGTGGGCCCTGTTTTAAAACTGTCATAGTGCTTTAGTAAAACCACACACCATGCTGACCGGCTCATGTGGCTGCAGTCCTAGTCATCGGCTTGCAGAGGACAGGGACAGAAAGGAACTTCACACACGTTTGGTCGCACTGTCTCTCACCCAGGTGCACTCGACTCGGAGCTGAACAGGATCACCGTGCATGGACTCGGCTTTGGGCGTGCTCTAGAGGGGCTTCGGCACTCCTAGAGGGCTCATCAACACACAGATTCCTGGGCACACCTCTGAGTTTCTGATTCAGTGGGTCTGGGGTAGAGCCTGAGAATGTGCATTTCTGAGAGGTTTCCAGGAGATGCTGATGCTGCTGGTCTGGGGACCCTACTTTGAGAACCACGGCTATTGAGTGACCTCCCACACCACCAGGCCTCTGGAGCCTGGAGGCTCCAGTGGTTAGAGTGGTGCCCTGTGTGCATTTTTATCATGCTCATCAGTTAAAAAAAATCGAGCATACCCCACACATATCTGTTTTAAAGCGATACGTGTACTACTGCTAATTTCGTATTAAGTGTTAGTGAGGCTTGATATGTATCTTACATTTCTAGTTTCAAATGTATCTACATAAAAGTTCCAGCATTTTCTTTCTGCATTACGAAAGATGGTTCAGGAGCCTGTGGGTGGCACAGGCTGTGCTGGAACCCCGGGGCAGAGCACGGCAAGCGCACTCACACCCGAGGGTGCCTTAATGCCCAAACGCAGCATGTGCAATCATAGTTCATGAATATTTATCGAACCCTGATTATGTGGAAGGCAGTGGATGAGGTGCTATAAAATATTCAGAGGAAGCAGAAAATTAATCTTATCCCCAGTTGCTGCTTTTGAGACCGTGCATTTCCTCTCTTGTGCCGGTGAGGACTGAAGGCAGCGAACATGCTCGTTTGGGAGGGAGACCATGAGTGTGCGAAGAGCGAGTTCCCAGACCAGGTGGCAGTTCAACATTTCCAGTCGTGTCCCTCCAAAGTCCACATGTTGAAGTCCCGACCCCTAGTACCTCAGAATGTGACTGCATTTGGAGATGGGGACTTTAAAGCGGTGATTAAATTAAATGAGGTCGTGTGGGTGGGCCCTAATCCAATATTCCTGGTGTCCTTTAAGAAGACAATTAGGACAGAAACATGCACAGAGGGAAGACCACATGAGGACACGGGGGGAAGACGGCCATCTGCAAGCCAAGGAGAGAGGCCTCAGGAGCAACCAGCTCTCTCGACACCTTGGGCTCAACCTTGTGGCTTCCGGAACTGTGAGGAAATTAACCTCTGTTGTTTCAGCCCCCACCTACGATACTCTGTTATGGCAACCGAGCCGGCTCACACCCCAACGTAAAGCAATTCCGGCATGAAAGGGAATTTCATGGCTCTTGTAACCGGGAGGCTCAGGTCTGGGTCTGGAGGCAGCAACACTTGAGGGTGCTAAGGTGTATTCAGGCTCCCTTGCCCTCTCTCCACTTAGCTTCCTTCAGGGTCTTGTCGCTTCCGCTGCTGCTGTAGCTGCCTTTTCCCAGGCAGCCATCCAAATAGAAAGAGTCTTTCCCCAGCTCCCTCGGATCCATACCATGGAAGGATTTGATTGGCCCTGAGTGGGAGCAGAGCCACCTCCAGGCCAACCACTTTGTGAGGGTGGTGAGGGCCATGAATGTCCCGCCTGGGCCACTTGTCCACCCCTGTGTGCTGAGGCCGGAGGGGTGGCGTGTGCCGAGGGAGGGACACAGCAGACGAAACCAACCTGGGTCTGCTACAGCCATACATTTGGACAAAAGAATGTGTAATATATTCTACATTATTTGGTAAATAAGCTTATCTAATAATTAGGAGCCTTATGCATCACAGTGCAGAGCAACCTCAAAGTTATCCGATGGATGGCGGATGTTCCAGATGACCTTCAGTGCTTCGGCAGGATTTTAATAAGAGCCACTCACAAGAAAGGGTTCCATGGTTAAATACATTTGGGAAATGCTCGTTAACCTCCTTCAAGGAAATTCAAAATGCATACTCCTGAATTAAAGTCCCTAAGAACTCCAGAATTCCAATTCTTTGAAGAAATCTCTCTAACACAGTTTAACCCAGTATTTACCAAATGTATTTGATCAAGAACCCTCTGCACTCCACCGTTCTAGACATCAGCGCCGAGTCCGGTGGAGCCAGTGTTCCTGGAAGCCGTTGCTAGGGTGGGCCCCACGCTTCAGAGGGTCTGGGTGTGGGCACACTCACTGAAACGCACTCACCTTCTCCACTGTCACGGTGGCAAGGTGGTGCCCGTCTTAGAGATGTGGAGGCCGAGGCTGACGCGATGCAGCCGTGTGCCAAGAGCTCACAGCTGGCAAGGCAGGGGCCAGGTGTGAACCCAGCTGCATCTGAGCGCCGAGCTGGTCGTCGTCCCAGTTGGTCTTGCAGGGGCCGCAGCTCTCTGTCAGGACTGTTCCCTTTGTCAACGGGCATGCAGCCCAGGGAGCAGAGGGCTGGGGCAGGTGCTCCAGCGAGAGGGGGGCGTCTGCCGTGCCCTGGGCACGGATGCTCCTAAATGACCGAGGGTGCAAGGATGGCTCCAGATCCGCTTCCGGGACCCCTGTGGGATCCTTGTGGGGTTTCCAGATCACAGCTGATTTCTCTCCCTTTTAATCTATGTACATCACTTGGAAGCTACCAGGTTTCTGGAATGTTTATCCAGATTGTGTAAATGTATAAATTCAGCTAAATATAAATTTATATATATAAGTATCCCAGTTTATAAATATTCTAGAGAGGCCAGTGGAGAACGGGGCCACAGGGTCTTTCTGGCACGACATCCTGCAGCTTGCTGACAGCCTGTTAAAGCACAGCCAGCAGGTGAGCACCCTGAGCTCACACCCCACCTGGTGGGCCAGCTGTGCTGTGTGGACCGCGTCGCCGTTCCTGTCAGGGCCCCAGTCTGCCGGCGTGGGCAATTCTTGTGGTTTGTGACTTGGGGCCGGGGGTAGGTTTTGGGTCTTGGTGGCTCCTTCAGGGAAGATGTAGTTTCCGGATTGGAAGAGGCTCCAGGTCAGGGGGACGTGGAGCCCTGTTGGGACAACAGTGTTCTCAAAGTGTGCCCCTGAGCTGCCTCCAGGATCTGCCCAGCCAGCTGGCACTTGGATCCTGGTCTGCACAGCACGGAGGAGAGCTGTCCTTCAATCCCTTTGATGTTATTTATTTATATTTTCCTAGAAGTTTGAGTATTTCCCCCAGGAATTAGCCCTCTATTTTATTGATCAAATCAATTGTTGGTCTATTTTTACTACAATGAATTCTATTTTTTTCCCTTTGCTTTTCTGAAATTTGCATGGTAGTACTTCCGTCCTTTTTATAAAAATTTAATCTAAAAAGAGTTTAATCTCTAAAGCACTTTTCATTTATTTCCTTGTAATGATAATGTATTACAATTTTATTTTCCAATTTTTAAACTTAAAATGGATGTTTTATCTGAGAAAGATCTTTCACAAAAATATAGAAAAAACAAAATTTATGATGAATCCCATTTCCCCAAATACGTAGCCGTTAACATTTGAATATTTACTCTTTCAATGAATGTTGGATTAAAAAGGTTTTTTTTAAAGCTTTATATCTTTATTTTACCATTTAAAATGAGAGAGGAAGGCCCTGTGGCACAGTGGTTAAGTTCGTGCACTCCACTTCAGCAGCCCAGGGTTTACCGGTTCGGATCCTGGGTGCAGACCTACACACCGCTCATCAGGCCGTGCTGTGGTGGCACCCCACATAGATAAACTAGAAGGACTTACAGCTAGGACCTATAGCCATACACTGCGGCTTTGGAGAGAAAAACAAAAAAGGAGGAAGATTGGCAGCAGATGTTAGCTCAGGGCCAAATCTTCCCCAAACAAAAGAGAGAGACAAAGTTGCACAAATGCTCTTAAACAGGTAGAACATGAGTGGAATATTTCACAACACTTTTGATATAACTGGCATATATTTAAAGTAACTTCACTTATTTTATAGATAGTAGAACATTATTGCTCCTGGGTAGTCTTTTTCTTTTTATTATTTTGAGATTTTTCTTTCTTTCTTTCTTTTGGTATAATTTGTAAAGTAACATATCTGCTTTTTCTCCTGGTCTCCTGCTGTCCCCAGACTTGAGAGGAAGACTGTGTCCATCAGCTCCAAGGCCCAACAGAGCCGTGGCAGGAGGCGCCGGCGGGGGCGGGAGCGGGGTCCTCGTGCTGGCTCTGCCGCTGACTACGCCTGCGACCCTGAGCAAACTGCCTAACACGTCTGCGTCTCAGTCCTCCCGGGGGTCCGCTGTGGACGACAGTGTCCCCTCGCAGGACTGCTACAGGGATCAGACAGAAAGGCAAGGCAAGTGCTGGGAAGGCGTCCGGTACCAAGTGTGTACGCCACAGCTCTTACCATTGCTGCTCATGCACCCTGGTTCTTTCTGCCTTGATCAGAACGTGAAGAGCAATCCAAATGTTTTTCCTTCTCTTTTTACCTTTTGACCTCCTTCACCCCTTTCACCCGCCCCCACCCCCACCTCTGCAGAACAATCTGTTCTATCTAAGGGCTTGTTTGTTTGTTTGTTTTTTTCAAAATTCCACATATAAGAGAGATCATACAGTATTTGTCTTTCTCTGGCTTATTTCACTTAGCATAATGCCCTCAGGGTCCATCCACATTGTCACAAATGGCAAGATTGCCGTCTTTTTCACAGCCGGCTGGTTATCCATCGTATATATACGCATCTTCTTTATCCATTCATCCACCAGTGGACACCTGGGTTGCTTCCCTGTCTTGGCTGTTGTGAATAATGCTGCAGTGAACGTGGGGTGCTTGTATCTTCTTGAGTTAGTGCTTTCATTTTCTTCAGATAAATACTCAGAAGCGGTATTGGATCATATGGTAGTTCTAGTTCCGAATTTTTGAGGGACATCCATACTGTTTTCCACAGTGGCTGCACCAATTAACATTCCCACCAGCAGTGTATGAGGGTTCCCTTTTCCCCACGTCCTCTCCAACACTTGCTATTTCTTGTCTTTTTGATAACAGCCATTCTAAGAGGTGTGAGGTGATATCTCACTGTAGTTTTGATTTGTATTTCCTTAATAATTAGTGATGTTGAGCATCTTTTCATGTACCTGTGGGCAATCTGTATGTCTTCTTTGGAAAAATGTCTATTCAGATCTTCTACCCATTTTTAAATCAGATTGTTTGGCTTTTTGCTATTGAGCTGTTTGAGTTCTTTATATATTTTGGGTATTAGCTCCTTATCAGATATATGACTTGCAAATATTTTCTCCCATTCAAATGAAAAGGCTGCCTTTTCCTTTTGTTGATGCTTCCTTTACTATGCAGAAGCTTTTTAGGATTTTTGGTTTGATGTAGTTCTAATTGTTGATTTTTTGCTTTTGTTGCTTTTGCTTTTGGTGTCAGATTCAAAAACTCATCACCAAGACCAATGTCAATGAGCTTATTGCCTGTATTTTCTTCTAGGAGTTTTATGGTTTCAGGTCTTATGTTCAAGTCTTTAATCTATTTTGAGGCAATTTTTGTGTATGGTATAAGACAATAGTTGAGTTTCATTATTTTGCATGTGGCTGTCAAGTTTGCCTAACACCATTTATTGAAGAGACTGTCCTTTCCTCATTGTGTATTTTTGGCTTCTTTATTGTAAATTAATTGACCATATATGCATGGGTTTATTTCTGGGCTCTTTATTTTGTTCCATTGACCTGTGTGTCTGTTTTTATACAATACCGTACTGATTTAATTACTATAGCTTATTAATGTTTCTCTTTCCATAGTTTGCCTAGCCAGTGTGGCCACTCCAGGCCTAGGACCCCCCAAGATGGGGACCCATTCCTCACTCCCACGGGAGCATGTATGGAACTCAGACCCCTTCTGGGATCAGCCCTGTTCTTTGGCGGATGATTGTGGCTTCCAGGATCCATCCTGGAATTTCCAGCAGAACCTTGAAAAGATGATCCCCCTGTCACTAGACGTCAACCATTCTCTGGGATGAATATTCTGGGTTATTGTGTTGACATGGCTGCTGTGAGCCGGTAGCTGGGGAGGGCATAGAGCCCCCTCACTGTGCACTCCTCTGGCTCAAAATGGAAGTTCAGCGCAAGCCCCCGAGTGGACAGCCAGAGGCAGCAGTGGGGCTGGACTCTGTGTGCAGAGGTGCTGGCCAGCAGTGCAGGAAGCAGTGCAGGAGGAGGTGGTTGGTACTCACCTGGAACCGTATCCCCTACAAGCAACCCTGAGGCTCTGTCAGTTCTGGGAATCAGGGGAACCCGCCGAAATCCAGGTTCCCAGGCGCCAGCCAAGGGCCCACTTTGCAAGCAGTCTCACCTGCTCTGCCCGCTCTTTGATGCATGGGTGTGGATGCTCTTCAGACGAGAACAGGGTGGCCCACGGGACTTGTGGGTAAGTGCATGATGGTCCAGTGGAAGTGCACTCTGAGGAGCCAGAGAGCCTGGGTGCTGAAGGCTGGCCTGGTCTTCTGCCTCCTTTTCTCATGGGGTGGCCCTGCTGACCCCCTGCACGGCCCTCACCGCAGTGCTGATAATCCAGACTGGGCTTCTCCCCACCTGCCCAGGGGCCGGGAATCTCACCACTGATTGGACCTCTGCAGGATGTCGCCCCCACCCTGTGTGATGTAAACTGCCCCTGTGACGGACCCCAGGGCTCTGATCCTCCCCTGGTGACTAATGGAATGCACTGAGCAATGTCAGGCTTTTCTTTTGGGTGGCCCTGCTTGGTTGGGGTCCAGGGTCTCCCTGTGTGCAGAGCACTACAGTTCTCAAGTCTGACTTAATCTCTGCCCCTCAAGACGAATCAGCCACAAAGCTGACGCCATCCCCTGGGTCTGTAGTCGCCGGAGCATCTCACCCTACTGCCCAGATAAGAAGGCCCCTGTGGTGTTGATTCCCTCCCCCGCCTCCGCACAGCCCTAATCATCCTCTAGTGGCAGGGCCCCTGGGAAAAGCTGCCAGATGGTGCAGCCCAAGGTTGCCTCTGGCTTGCAACTGCCTCTGGGGTGCAGCCCGGGGGTGCAGGTCCGTGGGGGAGACGCATGGTCTAAGCCAGAAGTCCTCCCTCTCGGCCGTGCCGCCAAATCAAGGTTTTGCAGGCGATAGAACACTTTCTTTCTTCTAACCTCACACTCTTGTTTACGAGGCTTTTGGGCGCTTCAGGGTTACATCCAGCCGTGGTGCTCCCTGTGCCTCCAGGCTCTCGGGGGGCTCCCCTGTGCAGGCTGGCCAGAGTGGTGGCGGTGAGGGCAGGCCCCAGCCTTCTGCAGCTTTTGGAGGGATGCACCCGACACCCCGCTCCGTGAGCCCAGCCGGGGCGGTTCTCTTTCACTGTTTTCATGTCACAGCTATGCTGGTTTCACAAAGTCCTTTCGTTTTCCATCTGAGAGAAGAAATCAAGCATCTGCAATTACTGGCTGGTTGAAGCTGTGAAGTGACCATGCATGAACCCGGGTCTTGAGTGGCTCTTTCCCTGGCTGCAGGAGTGGCTCCCATTAAAGCGAGCTGCTCAGATGGTTTATCTTCAGAAAGTGACCCTGATGGCTGCTGATGCACAAGTGGAATAGTTTCAGCCAGATGATGCAGCGGCCACCTACCTTGTTCTACAAGGAGCCATCCCTGCGTGTCCTCATCGTAGCTGCTCACACTCCGGGATCACAGCCTGTGGTATGCCTTTTTTTTTTTTCTGCTTTATTTCCCAACCCCCCCCAGTACATAGTTGTATATCTTAGTTGCAGGTCCTTCTAGTTGTGGGATATGGGACGCCGCCTCAACGTGGCCTGACGAGCGGTGCCATGTCCGTGCCAGGATCCGAACCCTGGGCCGCCGCAGCAGAACGCGCGAACTTAACCACTCGGCCGCGGAGCCGGCCCCTGTGGTATGCCTTTTAATTTCAAAGAGGGGGTGGGCTGCAGCCTTGTGGCTTTTTGGCTTTTGCCTGAACTTGGAGCTGATAGCAAATCACACAGGACAGCTATTAATGGACAAGTTGTGTTTACAGGTTTGTCAACTTAAATTAAAGCCGGTCTGTAATGCATTGAGGGCATTATTTCTGTCAGAGGCCTGCTTCTATCTCAGGCCTGCTTCCATCATATTTCAGCGACTGGCCCTCAGACTTTCAGTCTATTTGGTTTACTAGAGTTGGAAATGCTGACTCACATTGGCAAAGCTCACAAGGGATAGCTGTATAAACCAGAGGGCCAGTTTGCTAATTTTCCAAATGAAGTGGGAAATTCTCATTGGACCAGACTTTTGTGTAAGCCCCTGTCTGTCAGTACCTTCTCCTCCCATGGACAAGTGATATAGGAAACCAAATTATGAGTTAAAGGCTGTTTGATGAACATAATCTTAGCAGAATAAGCAGGTATGTGTTTGAAATATTTAATAACAATCAGGCTTGTTGGTCATCCTGATGCACCCATCTCTACCAGGTTGGCTCATTAGCAAGTGGGTCACAACTCTTGGAGTTCACTGATTAAGATCTCCATTCCAGGGACAATGCTGAAAGGGTTGTGCCTCTCTGATACTTCATTTTCTGTTTTGCGTGGCTGTCCGAGTCCCTCCCAGTAACGCATGTGGCAAACAGTTACTATCTGCTTCCCCTATGTTCCGTTGAATAACGGAAGCCACTGAATTTTTGCCCAGTGGGTGGCCACCCACTTAGAGACCGCACTTCCCAGCCTCTCTGGCACTTGGCTGTGGTGATGTGACCAGCTTCCTGCCAAGGGGATGCGAGCAGGTGTGCAATGCTAGGTATTGGCGTATGAAGGGACTCGTGTGTGCACACTTTCCCTCCTTCCCCGGAGCTCAGCTGAGCGCGGAGGGGGAGGCTGCTCTGCCGTGCCGGGGAAGACGATGCTTTGAGAAGAAAGGTTTGTGCCCTTGATCCTCTTCTATGCACACACATTCACTACACCCATGCACACCACTTCCCCACCGTCCTCACGCACCACACCCCTCCAGAAGCCCACGTTCTGTGTCTGTGGTACGTTCTGAAACCTCCTATAGTATTCTGCTGCAGGAACACCCTTCTCTATTTGTTTTTTCTGGGCCAATTTTATGCCTCTTCCCTCACTTTTCCTCAAAACATACCTGCTTAGTGGTTGGGGCATGCATGGGGCCCTCTGATTGGAGCAACCTCTGGCCTTGGCCTGGCCTCCTTTTCCGGGAGACACCGTGGCAAAGCAGGGTGAGCCCCAGGGGGTGGGTGTGTTCCGGGAGAGTCTCTCCTGGGGCAGAGCCTGGGGGCTGCAGGCCTTTCCTGTGGGCACCTGCCGGTGCCCCTGCCACCCAGCTCAAGTAGCTTCCCCTGGCCCTGGCGGGGGGTTGTTCACCTGCCCAGGCCCTTTCTCTGAGGCACTAGAGGGAAGAACATCTTTGATTATTTGTCGGTTTTCACACACATGATAGTTGCTCTTTGTTAGAATCCTAGGGGGTCACCAAACCAGCCGTGCGTGGGGGGCTTCCCTGTCCTCGGCTCTGAGGTGAGCGGAAGCGTAGTTCCGCGTCCTGGCCTCTGAGTAATTTAGGCCAACAGTGGCGAGCTCTGTTCTGTGAGGCGTTGCCTTAAATAAAGGCGGTGTCATTAATCTTTAGCTTTCGACCGGCCCAGCTTATCACACGTCTCCTTTGGCCTCTCAGCTTCAAAGCCCCATCCTCCCTCGCTCCTTTTATTTTTTTCCTATTCCTTTACACCAGGTTAAGTGCAGGCTTTGAACAAAAAGCTGGCTATGCTTCCTAGTTTCATAAATATGAGGTAAAACTAGGCCACTCAGTTGTCAAATTCCTTTATGCACGTCAACAGTGTCCCTGAAAAGTTTGGCAGGATAACGACAAAAGAAAAAAGTTGGTTTAACTTTCTTTTAAACTTTCTAAGGGGCAGGTGGAGTGGGAGTGGCCTTCTCCTTCTGGCGTTGGGCCAGGGCTAGGTGGAGGAGCTGCTCCACCCGGGGCCCTGATTCTGGAGGCTTCTATCTGCCCACAGCCCCGTGGAGCAGGCATTCTTACCCCCATTCTGAGGCCGTAAGATGCTCACTCCAAGTCCCGCTGCAGGGAATGGGCTGAGCCGGAGCTCCGGCCGGCCTGGCCCACGTCCTGTTGGACCCAGTGAGTGCTGAGGGGCAGCTTCAGAGCCACGTCGCCTCCATTTCCCCATGCCTCCCTCGCTGTCACGTGGAGGAGGGCCCTGGCACCTGAGCCTGGGGATGGGTGGGACGTGGACAGCTCTGCAGAGACGGGGCTCCGGCATCTCGTGGCTCTGGGTGGCATTCCGCCTGAGACTCACCCTCTGAGAGGCCCCACCAATTCACGTGTCAAATGGAGCCACACAGATCTGGGCTGCCACCAGCTGGCTGTGGGATGTGGGTGAGTGTTAGCTCCTTTGTTCTTTAGGTGCCTGTAAAATGTGCATTTTGAGGCTGAAGAGAGACATGTGTATAAAGTGCCCCAGTAGGTACATAGCGAGTGGGCCCTCAGAACATGGCAGCTGTTGGGAGGGAGCTTTCGTGTTGCTCTTCCTCCTCCTCCTTCTACCTTGCCCTCTCCCTCCCCGTTTCCCTCCCCGTCCAGATCCCTGTTTTGCTCAGGCACTAGGAGGCATCAGCCCTGCTCGTAATTGAACCAGAGGGATCAAGGGGCTTGCAGGGCTGCAGGCGGCCCCCATCCCCAGGGCTCAGGAGTCAGTTTCCAGCTGGGGACCTAGAGACTTTACATCAAGGGTCAGGGAAACGCCAACCTAATACAGCCATGGGGTCGCTCAGAGGCCGACCCTGAAATGAGAGTTGGAGGAGAAGAAATTTATTGGGAGGTGGTCCCAGGAGGGGTGGAGGAAAGACAGGGCAGGGGAGGCGGCAGATCCAGGGCACGGTCACTGGGGTGGGACTCCCGGGAGGGTGTGGAACGTGCCTCAGAGCTGTGTCACAGGCTGGAGCTGGGGGAGGCGTCAGGCTGCCGGGAGCCACACACGGGCAGGCGGGCTGGCCACTGCGGTGCCTGCTACAAACAACACACTCAGTCATTTTCTTTCCTTTTCAAGTAAATGACCTACGAAGGACCCACATGAGGCAAGCATTTGATTCCTGAACTTTCAAGGTGTCTAAGGCCTATAGACCCATTTCCTCACATCCACCCTGGACCACGGGGCGGCTGGCAGGCAGGCTGTTCACCTACCTGGGCTAGATGAACAGCAGCTGCTGAGACAAAGCAACAGGAAAGCATGTTCGCAGTGGCTGGGAGAGAGGATGGAGGGGGCGAGACCCAGCGCCCAGCCCAGACACGGTGTGTGGGCAGCGGGTGTCTTTGAAGCAGTCCCTGGGGAGAGGCAGCGCGGGCCCCTGGAGGAAGGATGGAGTGCCCAGCTCTGCAGACACCTGCTCGCGCAGCACTTCACGTCCCTCCTCCGCTGGGACACAGAGGAGCAGGCCAGCGTCCCCACCTGCTAGGGTGCAGCAACCCTGGAGTGTGGGCGCCTGAAGCACTGGCGGGTGGCTGCAGGCAGCTCGCTGGGACTGGGGGATGCAGGTGTCAGGAGCCCTGCCAGCCCTGTCCTCCCTGGGCAGCTGTGGGTCCCTGAGGCAGGAGGGCTGCTGCAGGGTGGAGGTGCGGAGGAGAGCTAAAGCCTGCCCGGCACCCGCAGGGCCTGGCCCACTGCTGGAGAGCAGCACAGCCGGAGGGCTTAGCAGAGGGCTGTGCTTCCATCTGATCCTGACAAAGTCTGGCCTCCTGGAGCCCAACATGGCTGCATGGGGAGGCTGACCTGTGAGTGGACCAAGAGCCTGCGGAGTGAAGCTGGACGCTGACACAGGTCACCAGGGAGTGGGGTGTCTCAGGCAGCACTGGCCCAGAAGCAGACCTTGAGGCAGGGGTTGGGAGCAAGTGTTAATGTGGGAGGGGCCCCAGGAAGCTGGTGGAGGAGGGGAGTGGCCGAGGCAGGAAGGAGAGGTCGTCAGTGGAAGGGTGAGGACGCACCCCTGGAGGAGGAGCAACTCCCACCTTGCCCGCCCTGGGCTGGGGCAGCTCCTGGGTGTCCCTTCTCCTGCTCCTGTGGCTGCCTTGCCGTGGGTGGGGCAGGTCCCAGGGCCCAGAGAAAGCCCTCGCAGAGATGAGGTGCTGGCCCTCGGAGGGCAGGCTGCCAGCTCCAGTGTGGCATCAGGGCTGGACCGTACTCAGGGTCTGCTCCATGGGACAGCCCCCTGGTCCCCGGCTCCCTCTCCCTCCTCCCTGGATGGCCCTTCACCCCTCACAGCACAGCGTGTGGTTCAGGCTGTGCCTGCCGCCTCTCTGCTGAGCCTCAGCCGTGAGGTGGGGAGCTAGAAGCCACGTCACCTTTCTGACAATCGTCCCATCTCACACATCGCGGAGGTGATTGCAGGAGACACACTTGTGCATAAATGCCCTGTGGCGTCCACAGTGTAGCATCAGCGTGACCCCTGAGGGGGACTGAGGGGCTCGGTCAACTTCCAAACCATTGCAAGTGAGGAAGAACAAGGAGCAGCTGCAGAAGCCGCCTGCCCCTGTGGCCTTAACATTTGAAGGGAAGGACACATGAAATCTAGTGCCACTTTGCAGTGACCTCACAGCAGCCACGAGCTCCCCACCTGCATCACGCTCTGGCTGAGGCACGCCCTGCTGTGTCACTCGTGCAAGTGCACGGGGAATCGAGCAGGAGGAGCCTATGCGCCCCCTTCCTGATTGCTGCCCTTAGGCGAGAAGGCACCTCCGCTGGTTTCAAAGACTGCCAAGGGCTCAGACCGCCACTGAGTCTGTGGGCTGTCAGGACGTTCAAGGGGCTCCGGGCGCCAGGCCTCTGCTCACACGATACATTGGGAGCCAGTGTGGGTAGGACACTGGTGCCAATCCCCACTGGCCTGCCTGCATGCCTGTGTGCCTCACCAACTGGGGGGGGCGCATCCTCAGTAAGTGTAGACTGATGTTAAAGTTAAACTATGTGAAGCAAGTTGCAGCACAGGGCATAAGCCAGGGAGATGCAGAGAAAGTTGTTTGGGGTTTTGTACCATGGTCTCTCCTCTCCACAGGATATGAACCGAGGCTGGCCGTGGTGCGTGTGGCGTGGCCTGGAGCACTGTGTGGTCTGGGGATGCTCCCTGGCTCTGTGTGGCAGGAATGAGAGGTGAAGCTTAGCTGGTGGCACAGCCGTGAGACAGAGAGTGGTTGTGGCAGAACAGGGGGCCCCAGTCAGGCCCCCGCCTCCCAGGACAGTCGCGGACAGGGCCCTTTCTCACTCCCCCTTGGGAAGCCCTCCCCGGCACCACCGCACCTCCTTCTCTGTCTCCAGGCCTCTTTCCCCTGGAGGCTGGTCCACATCTTGACCCTCTCAGGGTCACATCTCTTCTCTCCCTCACCCCACATTAGGATTTCCACCTGCTGTTCTTACGGAAAAACAGTGGTTCAGCTGCACGATGGGCACAAACGGTGGCTGGCGGTCTTAGCATCCAATTCTGTGGAACTACTCTTGTGTCCCTTAGTGGAAGCATTCTTTTCTTGGGAGCTAAGACCCCAAAAGAGCTTGGCTCAAAGTTGTGTCAATGGGAAGCAAAAAATCCGTTATGGGTTATAGCAGGCGAGAGAAGCCAGCCTCGCGCAGTTCTAGAGGTTGACCTCTGCGTGGGCTGGAGCTCCACTCCTGGCACCGAAGACGGGATCCATCAGGGCCTCTGTCTGGTTTCCACCCAGGAAACCAGAAACCACAGGCTTGTTTTAACAACAGACTCTCAAGGTAGGACATGGTGAAGCAGGCATGGGAGCCCTGAGGAGCATCGTGTATACACCTGGGCATCTCAGGCTGGGGAGGTGGTTTGCTGGGAACCCAACCTCCTGCCATTATGCTCATGTCACTGGCTGAAGGCACAGCTAGGGAGCCAAGGTGTCCCCTGGGCGTTGGCTCTCTTGGTGATCAGTTGGGAATGGTCTGCCACTTGGGTGCAATCTAATTCCAGCATTAATAGCTTCTGTTTATTAAGCCATTAATACTGTCCAGTATTGTGCTCCTCTAGTCCTGTCAACAACTCAAAGAGTAGACACTGTTGTCCTTACCTGAGAGTCAGAAGTGTTTGTGGAGCACTGGGGGACACAGATAACCCCCAGAGGGTCTGGCAACATAGGTGTTGGTGATGACAGAGATGAAGGTGGCCCCATGATGCCAGCCTCCTTGTGTTCAGGCCTGTGCAGTCCTCTCCCCTTGAATGTGGATGGGGTCTGCACCTTGCTTCTAACCACGAGGATGTGCAGAAGGGATGGGCTTCTGCGATCACGCCTGGGATTATGTTGCGTGACATAAGACTCCGTCTTGCTAGCGGGCTTGCTGTCTTCTCATCTGCTTGATTGGGGAAGCAATCTGCCATGTGAGAGGACCTACGGAGAGGCTGCATGGCAAGGGCCACAGACAGCCTCTGGGAGCTGAGAGTGGCCTCTGGCTGGCAGACAGCAGGCAGGGTCCTCACTCTCACAGCTGTGAGGAAATGAATTCTGCCCACAACCAGAGGGGCTTGCAAGTGGATCCTTCCCCAGGTGAGCCTCTGATGAGACCTCAGCCCCAGGTGATGCCTGACTGCAGCTTGGTGAGACCCTGAGCACAGGACCCCACTAAGCCTGGCCAGCCTCCTGTCCACAGAAACCATGAGTTATAAGAGTGTACTGTTTTAAGCCGCTAAATTTTTGGAAATTTGTTATGCCACTACAGATAGTGTTCAGTTTACACGAGTGCTGGGAATAAACGAACAAACACACGAAGATTCCTTGCATAAGGGTTTCTGGGCTCCTCGGGAAAGGAGGAGGGGCAGAACCAGGCTCCACTGGCTGAGATTTTGTACAGGCTGATCGTTCCTCCAGAGGCAGCCTAAGTGGACGGCAGGAAGGCTGGAGCCAGCCTTGGGCCCCGAAGTGCGTGTTACTGTTTCTTGTGGCACCAGAGGTTCCATTATCAACAATCGGTTCTTGTAATGTTTTCTCTGCCTTAAGGGCCCCCATCGCTACTGAGAAGTGGTAGTCTTTTGAATCAGGAATATTTATTAGATAGGTTTTTAGAGTGCCCGCTCAGTGCCAGGAGATACGCTTATGCCGCAGCGAGGAAAATACTTGATCTCGCCCTGGGGCTCTCACCTCAGCAGCAGAGACAGGTGTGCAGATGCCAACTGTGATGCACAAGGTGGGGGAGGCCGGGGTGGGGGTGGAGAGGGTGAGGAGGCTCCCTGGAAGGGCTGCTTTGAACCTCGTAAGACCCCATGGTGTGCCATGGCCCTAAGAGAGTCAGAGGCTCCCGGCAGAGAAATGGGAGTCTCCAAACCAGGGGGCGAGAGAGCCCTGTGACCTCACAGCATTGTCCCTGGTGTCCCTCGACCCCTGCTGGGGGGCAGCCCCGTGTGAGGCTGTGCCTTAGGCCGGAGCACCCAGCAGAGGATGTTGACGCCCAGTCCACTGTCTCTGGTCTGCACCTGGTCCTAGGAGGCTCTGCGGCCCCTGAGGGGACGCCTCCTCCATCCCCTGCTGTAGCCTGGCCAGTCTCTTCTTGTGGTCCTGGCTCTCTAGAAAGGCTGGTGCAGTCAAGCGGGGTGAGTGAACCAGGGGCAGGTGAGGGCGAGCCCTTTCGGACACTAAGATGGAGCTGAGAGCGCAGCTGAATTTAATTTCAACCATGAAACCAGGAGGAGATGGGAATTTTTGCTGCTCTTAGTTTTGTCCTTAATGAGTGGCCCATGCAACAGGGAGGTGAGCAGTCCAGTCTCCTGATCTGAAGCACTGAAGAAAGTTTCCGGAAACACCAATGAAGTAGATGAGAAATAGGTGCCCGAGCGGCCTGCAGAGTGCCATGGATCAGTTTGCTCCAAAGGATAACGGAGGCGGAGGGGATGAGGCAGACCCCATCAGGGCTGCTGCAATCTGATTGCTGTTGCACCCGGCATGCAGAGACAGACCGTTCGGCCGGCTGGCCTCGAGAAAGATTACTCGCCAGCTTATAGGAAAGGCATGGGGCCATGCTGCTGGAGTTGGCGATGCTTCACAAAAATGCGTACTCATTTGCATTTTCCCTGTGTTTTGTTAATTTTACATTTTAGGCACTGCTCAGCTGGTGAGTTTGTATGTTTCCTGAAGATTTGCTCCTCTCTGCTCAGTGTGGACTCCACTGCGAGCAGCAGTGGTTTCACAGGCGCCAGGCATTTGGGAGGATGGACATTTTGCTGTACAGTCTGGATGGGCTTGGAAGCATGTTGATCGCCTTTTTCTGGGAAGAGGAAAAAAGAAGGTGTGCTGTGAGATGTGGAGAGAGAGAAGGAAGGAAGGACGAGGAGGGGTAAAGAGAGAGGTTTGAGGGTGGTGTCCCCATGCCAGCATGGCCACAGTGGCTGCATTTCAATTAATTTTCATCCTTTTGTTTGAGATGGGGGTGTAGCCACGGGCCAAGACATTGGAACATATTTTCTAAATCTTCCTCCAAATGTGGAAGTAATCAGAGCTTACAGACTTTTACGTAGCCACAGTTCCTCAAAGTCTCAAATCTCTTTCCTTACCTGTAAAATGGAGATAAATAATCTCTATTTCACAAAGATTTATTTTGAGGCAAAATAAAAGAATAACTGTGAATAGTGCTCTGAAAAGGATAAAGTAGCTGTGTCAACCTGCCTTAATATTTAATCCCCTTGAAACAGCTGGCTGGCAAATCAGGCGAGGGCTGTCACTGAGCCAGGCACAGGAGCATTTAAGGGGTTCCCATCTTGACTCTAGGTGTGGGCCCTGCGGTCTGGGCCGTGGCCACCGCAGGGGTCATTAACTGTTGCCCAGTGGAGGGCATGTGCTTCCCTCTTGTGCTGGCTGACTGCACCGCCTCCTGGGCCGTTACGTTTATCACTGTGCAAATTATCCTCAGTGATGGCACGGGACAGCGGCCTTGGCAGCCCAGTGTCAGCATCTGACACAGCGGGCAGGGACACCTTTTGCTGCATGTGCTTGGGGGCTGGGGACGTCCTCAGAGGCCCTTTCTACTCAACCGTCCCCGAGCTGACTCTGTGGGACAAGGAGGCTGCAAAATGACCCCAGCACAGCCCCCTCCACATGAGTTCCATGGTGTCTTCTTTCTGTACTTCATTCACTCTTTCATTTGAAGAGGTTCCAGGGAGGCTGCAGAGGTCAGGGGGCAGGGAGGGAGGGGCGCAGGTGGGAGGGAGGAAATGAGGATGTGATGAACAGTGTGCTGCACACACTGAGTATTCAGACAGTGCATGCTGCTTACCCAGCTACTGATGGGACCACTCATGGTAACCAAACAGACTCGTAGGATGGGGATGGACAGGTGGACTCGAGTGTCCCTTCCGCCTCCATTGTGGTGGCTCTGAGTTTCCCCTCTTGCCCTTGGGGGGCAGCGCTGCTGAGAGAGAGAGCTGGGAGCTGGTTCTGTGGGGAGCTGCCCACCACCCTCCTGCCTCCCCTGTGGCTCCTTTTCCGGCCAGCTCTTCATGCTTGGCATCCTCACACTTATCTGCCAGAGTGCTGAGGAAGCAACGAGAGCTTTCCCCAGGATGGGTTGTGCCCTCTGCTCTCTCAAGGGGGCGCCAGGCAGCAGGAGCAGGTGGGAGGACTCCTGTTGGTCCAGACAATTGTCCTGCCCCCAAGCGAGGTGTGAATTTAGTGATGCTCGTCCCTGGGTGAGAGGCTCTGACGTGAGCTTCAGGCTGGAGCCAAGGCCAGACTTTTGCTGAAGACTGTGTGGGGAGGAGCGGGCCAGGATTTAGAGAACCCCTGTGTTCTCATGGAAGCGTCTCAGGGGACCCTGTTCAGGGAGATTCTGTGCTCCAGGGAGAAGCAGTGCGCACAGCAGAGAAGCATCAGTCTGGGAGAAGTTTTATTTTGATGGGTAAATACTTCCGATAAAAGGAGCAGAGGAGTTTAGGATTTGGGCTGCGAGGCTGGAAGAACTGAAAATGTCTTTAAGAAGACGCGGCAGGCTGGAAAGCAGAGCAGACTGGGTGTGGCAGTGAGAGCCTCATCAAAGAGCCTCCTGCGCTTCCAGGCAGTCAGCGCCTGGGCAGGAGGGCCGGCAGACCAGGTGGGCTCTGGGGAAGGGGCTCCGTGAATTCTGCAGAAGTCATGAGATGAGGCAGGTGTCCCTGGGACGTAGGCTCTCTGTGCTCCCTGCTTTCTGTCCGGTTCAGGCTCCCTGACTTCTCCGTGATGCACTGACGCAGCCACACCGTGGCGTCCAGCTCAGGTGGTGGCTCAGGTGCACCTGAGCGGCTTGCACCATGTTGCTGGTGGGCACTCACACCTGGTACAGGCTTGAAACTGAGGAACACCCAAAGCTAGCCCACAGACCACCCAGGGGTGTTGTTCAGGGAGCCCCCACAGATTCCAAGGAAAGGAAGGAGGAGTGGGAAGTGGGTGGCGGGTGAGGTGGGTGGTCCCCACCGCATGGCCTGGCTGCCCAGGTCCTGTCTCTGGGGCACCCAGACTCGGATCTCAGGCTGACCCGGCCTGTGGGCCACTGTCTTCAGCCACTCTGAGCCCGCAGGACCCTCCTGCTCCTCCTGCTCTGGCCCCACTTTCCTGCCCATGGCTTCTTTTTGGTGGCCTTCAAGGAACATGTCCCCCCACGTTCCCTCGAGACAGGTGCTGCGTCTCTTCCCTCCGCGCCTCACTGGATCAGAACTCCCATGTGCTTACCCTTTGCTAGTACCTTTGAGAGAGCTGTTTTTCTTTGCAGTGGTGCGTGGTGGGATCTGTGGGTCTCAGCACCTGGGACGCGCTCTGGCAGCGGGTTTGGACAGCTAGCCCTCCTCACTGCTGCCACCCTTCACGTCCTGGCGGCAGGACTCCTGTCCAAGGATGGGAGAGGACTCTGTGACTGATGCTCGGGCTGCAGAACGCAGATAGCCGTACTTTTACAGAAGAAGGAGCAGAATGGCCTTGAACCGCGGAGGCTTCCCGGTGGAGGAGGCACAGCAGCCGAGGAGAGTGCCACCTGCGCCTTCAAAGGAGCCTGACGAGCCCACCGGGAAGCATAGCTGGTTGGGCGGGCTCCCAGCGGGGACAGTGGTGATTACATACATATGCAGGGTCTGTAATTAATTATATGATCAGAACAAGAATCAGCTGAAGGTCTGTCTCGTAAGACGCTGGAAGTAGGTAGTGCCACAGGCTTGAGGAAGGGCACCGGGATGGGCATGGGGCGAAAGGTGGTTGCTGCTGCTCTCCCTCTGGACTTCCAGCCCTGGGGTCCAGCTCTGCCCTCGGCTCTCTGTCCCCAGTGTTTCTCGTCACGCTCCGGGGAACAAGTGTTCTGCTGGCCCCAGTCTCCGGGCGCTCTGTCGGTTCAGAGGAGCAGCTAGCTGGGATCTCCGCAGGTTCCAGGCAAGCCGTCCATGTGCGCCTGACCTCCAGCAGGCCCTCCCCCTATGCCTGTGGAGGAGAATCTGGGAGTCCCACGCAGACATCTGCACTAGCTCCTCTCGGAAAGGTGGACACACGGTGAGGGAGGCCCAGCCGCAAGCCCTGCCCATCCAGCTGTGATGCTGATGCGGGTGCTTCCTCTGCCAGAGTGCCTGGCAAAGCAGGATGTCGTCTTCCCTGGAAGCAGTGAGGGCACCCCCCTCTGCTCTACCCCTGCAAGAGTCAAGTCTGGTCCAGAGTTCAGCTAGCCTGTGCCCTGGGCTCCAGAGTTCTCGAATCTGTCCTGTCCTACCTTTGTGCCCCACAGTGCAACCCCTGCCCTGGGCCTTGCACACGATTGAATGCACACGTGAAAGAGTGGATGATGGCCTAAAATGAGGAGGGAGTAGGCCACCATTAGCATCTCAAGTTGGGGGAGACCTTGCAAAGTGATCCCTGGGAATCTCGTAGGCTGTCTGGGTCCCTCTTCCCGTGCTGACTCCTAGGAGGGGGCTGGGAAACTGATGACTAATGCACTTATCTCTCCTCTCTGCTTCTGGAAATTGTTTTAGACTTGGGGGGAGTGTCTGGGTGGAGCCCCACGAGCACGAATGAACATTGCTTTCTTTCTGTGTGCGCTGCTGGCTGCATCTGAGACCTTCCATGGGGCTGAATCGCTTCACCGTGGACCTCCTCGGGCCTCGTCAGCGGGCTCGTATTTTTACACCAGGCTGTGGGCTTCTATCAAGGGCCAAACAACCAAATGCTGGGTGCTTTTACTCTTTTCTCATCAGTCAAAGCTCTGTTGAAGGCCACTCCTTGGTCTTGGCAGCATCCTGGCAGGAGGCCCGGCCGGGAAATGCCTTCCAGGGCGCTGCCTTCCTTCCAGAGCCCCCCTGGCGCGCTTAGCTGGAGGGCGGCTTGGGGAGAAGCATCCTGTCCTGGTTCTGCCCTCCCCACAGGGGTGCTCCCTGGAGGACGCAGCGCAGATGTCTCGCGTGGAGAGCCCAGGGTGGCCGTGGTTTCTTTCCCCTTCCCTCCAGTTGGCGGAACAGCCTCCGTTGCCACTTCAGCGGCGGTATTCTGTGCCAGGTGTTTGGAAGTGGGCTGAGTCTCAGCTGCAAATTCTCTGATTCCTTGTTTCTTGTGAGGAGGCTGCACCCAGGCTTGGCCGGACCCTCAGGGCACCTGTGGCCTAACTCGGAGGAGCGCCGACATCACCCAGCAGCACTGGCCGTTTCCTGAGGAGATGCGAGAGGCCGCCAAAGCGAAGGGCATCATCCCAGGGAGCCCCGTCCGAAGAAAATGTGTTTATAAAACAGATTATCAACTATTTTTCTTATGGCAGAAGACATTATTTTAAAGGGTTTCCTGATAATTTACTTAAATACATAATGCATTTTATTCCCTCTAAGAATAGCGGTAATCGGTGCTTACATGATCCCCAGCAGTGTTCAGAGCACGTCTGTTTCCACGCCAGGTGACCAGCCCCACGTCCCTGTGGGCGGCCTCAGCCAGTGTCGTTCCCCATTTGACAGGTAGTAAGTGCTGTGGAGTGCAGTGAGCCATCTGTAGTCACGCGACTGGAAGGTGACAGGACGTGACCCCAAGCCTTCCCTGAGAACTCGCTGCCTCTCCAGCTCTCTGTGTTTCACGTGTATTATTTCCATCAACTTGGAAGTATTAGCAAAGGAACTAAGAGCGTAGGTGGAGCGGACGAGCCTGTTTCACATCTCAATGTATAATGTGTGACCCTGAGCGAGCTCACGAGCCTCTCTGAGCCTCAGCTTACTAACTAGCAAAACGAAAATGAAAATGTTCCTCACAGGGTGACAATTTCAGGGGACAGCCTATGCCATGCACAGAACAAATGGCGGCTTTGAGGAGTGACACAGGCCTCTGGAGGGTGGGCAAGCCAGGCCAACCAGGGTGATGCTCTGTCTTTGTTTGCAAACCTGGTCACTTCTATATCCAGGTGCCTCAAAGGCCACCAAGAAGAGGACCATGTGCAGGGCCACAGCGAGTCCAAGTGCTGCCCTGAGATTGTGAGGGCTTTGTCTTCAGACCACGCCTGTCTTGAGTTTACTTCACCAGATGAGACACTGAGAGCCGGGAGAAAGGCTGCGAGAGGCGCCGGGAGGTGAGGCTGGAGTTGCTCGCTCCAGCCGGGACAACAGCAGCATCCATCTTATGGCCTCAGCAAGAGGGCCCGCTCCCAGGCGAAGCCAGAGGGCCTGAGGGGCAGAGGCTAGCAAGAGGGCCCCATAGGGCAGAGGCCAGGGGTGCCGCGGGGAGGCCAGGGGCATTTTGCCTGAGGCTTTTCAAAGCTCCTGCGTGAACCCAGATATTATGTCTGAGATATCCTGTTGTGTGTTCACCGTGACACACCTTGACCTCCTCAGCTGAGCTCTCCTCACGGGTCCTCATCTACACCTAAATCTGTAAACCTAATCCAGCTGCACCAAACAGATAGCGCGTAATGAATCTAAAATCCGTGTCAGCTCACCAGGACAAAGCGCAGACGCCCTCGACGCCCTGCGTGTCTGCAGGAAGCACTCAGGCGGGGCGCATCCTCCAGGCAGGAGCGTCTCTCTCTGCTCTGCCTGGGACGTGCCCGTCATGGAGACGCATTATGACAATAAAAGCAGGTATTTATATAGTGCTCACCATGAGCCTGGTGCTGTTCAAAGTACTTTACAAACAGTGAAACAGTAAACAACTAAATAGAATAATTGTGCATGCTGATGAGGGCACTGAAGAAACCCAGACAAGATGATGTGACGGGCTGCCCCTCTAGCTGGCGAGGCCTGCCATCTCTGAGAAATAAAACGTGACAGATGAGAAGGGGCCAAGGACACCAGTAACTGGAGAGAATGTGACACAGAGAGAAGAAACAGCAGGTGCCAAAGCCCTGGGGTGGGAGAAGGTGGTTGTGTAGCTGGGAAGTGGGATGGAGGAAGGGGCACACCCAATTCACCAAGAGGAGGCTCATTTGGCTTCCTTTTCTCCCTCTTGCTTTGGGTGATTTCCAAGAGAAGCAAGGAGAAATCCCAAGTCTACAGTCCCAAGAATGCAAGGAGTTCAAGTGCGTGCTGTGTTCACCACGCGCTAGCCAGTGTGGAGTGCTCTGTCCGTAATGACCCCACTACACCCACACAGCAGTTCCATGAGGACCGTGGTCCTAATTTCACATAGGAGGCATTGGGGCTCTAAAAGCCAGGTACCTTATCCAAGGACCCCAACGATTTGCACTAACTGTGCTACTGTGCAAGTTAGTGACCTGCAAACCCTGCATGTCGCTTTTCTCCATGAAATTGTTCGGACAGACTTTTTCTAGGGACTTGGAAAAGTTCTAGGACTCCCATCCAGGAAAATCTCCGACATGTTTCTCCAACGTCATCTCCCAACTGCGGACATTGTAGATGCTTGGGGTAGGGGCTTGTTTCCACTCCCTCCAGGGGCCAGGTCACACTCTGGTCCACTTAAAGAGTCCAGAGTGTGGCTCAGATAGGCCCACATGTTGCGGGATTTACAGATTACCCTGGAGTGGGCAGTGGTGTAGTGGTTCTGGGCTCAGATCACAGTCAGAACCAAAAGTAGAACTAACTTCCTGACTATGGAAACCCCACAGTCCGGCTCTGAGCATGTCCTTGCAAAGGAGCCTGTGCTTCTCCATCCAGATGCAGGAGAGCTGGGAGAGGCTGATGGGTCTGGGTCTGTCACTCACTTCCTTTGCTTCAGCTCAGAGCATGGCAACTCCCTTTTCGGAGACGACTCACAGGTAACTGCCCGTGAAACACGACTCGCCTCTTTAGAAGAGAGAAAATAAATCCCGAATCAGTTTATTTTTTAGGGGCTTTTGGACACCAAACCACCCTTGGACAGCAAGTTTAAGAGGCATTTCAGGGAAGTGCACAGAAGCGGACGGATTGAGTTGTGCTGAAACACAGAGACTGCCTGCCCCAGCTCACACCGGGTTCCCCTAAGACCTTTGAATGGTGCTGCTCGTCCATTCATCCTTCCAAGAATTCACTCAACAAGCGTTCACTGGGCATGGCCAGGGGCTGGGTTGACCCGGGCACCCGGGATAGTGCAGGGGGCAATAGCCCCACATTCTCACCCTCAGAGCCTACATCCTAGAGGGAGAGACAGACACTCAAAATGTAATTAAGTGAAATATATAGGACGTACCGTGGAGGGGGAAGCAGGGCAGGGTGGAGGTTTCTGATATTTAAATCAGGATGAAAACCACAGGAGATGAAGGGATAGCCTCGTGGGTACCGAGGAGAAGCATCATAGGCCCCGTGGAGGAGAGGGGCCTGGGGGCCTGAGAGGCAGCAAGGAGCAATCATTCAGATATTTATTCCAAACGAGCAGAGAGAGAAATAGAAAACTGCTCAATCCATCTCTTGTGTAAAATTGAGATCTGGGACAGAAATGCTCTTTGGGGTCCCACAGTCTCCGAATAGAGAAGTTGAAGGGTTACAGCCTTTGGTTTTAGAGAGATCTGGGTTCAAATACTGTCTTTGCCACTTGCTCAAAAAAAAAAAAAAAAAAAAGAATGAGGGAAGAGGAGATCAGAACAAATAAGTATATAGAATAACATGGCAAAAATAAGCTTAAACATATCAATAATTATAATAAAGGTAAATAGATTAAACTCTTCAATAAAGATACAAATATGGTCAATCTGGATTAAAAACAAAATGTCAGTATATGCTATTTAAAAAAGAGACAACCGAAACATAAAACACAGACTTCAAAAAAAAGGATAAAAAAAGATATACCAGGCAATTATTAAGCCCCCAAACCACTACAGTTATATCAACGGACTTTAATGTGAAAAACATTATAAGAAATAGAAAAAAGTCACCACATAGGAAGATACAGTGATTCTAAACTTGTGTGCAACTAGTAACTTAAATTTTAAATATATAAAGCAAAGGCTGGCAGATTTACAAGCAGAAGTTGATAAAGCCACCATTGTATTGAGAGATTTCATCAAAAACAAGAAAAAAGATCAGATAGACAAAAAAAAATGAGCAAGGGCATGAAACAACACAATTAACAAACTTGAACTAATGGGTTTATGTAGGACATGAAGCCATTACTTGGTGGAATGCATTGTTTTGTAAGATCACAGGAAATATTGACAAAAATGGCTCACGTACTGAGCCATATATCAAGTCTCAAAAGATTACAAAATTCAGTATCATATGTTATTTTTTCTGAACACAATGCAACTAAGTTAGAAATCAATAGAAAAAGATTCGAAAAATATATTTGGAAAACAAAGCTAACTTCTGTAAAATTATCAATTAACAGGAAGGGATGCAGGTTGTAATTTCCAGGCCAAACAAAAAGATATGAATAGAGTGTATAAGTTCCAAATTAATAAAAGGGGAAATGGATTGATCGGAGCACACTTCTAAACGATCTAAAGGGGAAAATGCCTAATGTTGAACAATAATTAATAGTATCTATCAAAACCTGTCAGATACAACAAAAAAGGTTCTCAGGGTGACCATGCGGTATTACTGTCATGTTAGAAAGGCATGGAGTCTGAGAATGAATGAGCTGATCAGCCAACTTGAGAAGATAGAAAAAGAAAAATAGGATAAACCTTAGGAAAATAGAATACAAAACACAGTGAAGACAGGAACAGAAATACATGAAATCATCTCAGTAAAGCTGAGCCAGATGTCTGCTGAAGCATCTTCCATTTGTTGATTTCCTTTGAACTGAGAGGATGCAACAAAGCCAAATCCAAATGTCGGCACTCCACGCCCGAGCGGTGCGGGCCGGACTGCTGACGCTGGAGCTGTGCAGGCCAGACGACTCCACACGGAACAGTGTGGGCCAGACGCCGTGCTAAGTGCTTAGGATGTGCTGGTGAGCAGACAAGGATCCAGTAACTAATCTGTATGTTAAAAATTGAAAGTGCTGCAGGAAGCAGAGGGGGCAGAGTCAGGTAAGGGGCCGTGAGTGTGGGGCTGGCTGGGGAAGGCTTTTCGGCGTTAAACAGGGTGGTCGGGTGCTTCAAAAAGAAGATGCTGAGGGCAACAGCCAAGCAGATGTCTGGTGAAGAGTGCTCCCAATACAGGAAGCAGCAGTGCAAAGGCCCTGGGGCATGCCCGTGTCCAGTGTGCTGGAGGAACATGAAGAGGACAGGCTGGAGAGGTGGAAGGGAGGTGGAGAGTGGGGAGAGATGAGACTTAAAAGTAGAGGCAGGTCCCGCTGGCCCTTGGTAGGGACTGTGGCTCTTACACTGAGTAAGATGGGCCCCTCTTGCAGGTTCTGAGCAGGAGAGTAACATGATCTGACTTGGGATTTTGGAGGCTCACCATGGCTGCTGTGAGGAGGAAAGAATACAAGGCAGAGGGGAAAAGCAGCACAGCCCGTCAGGGCTCACAGCACAGCCTCCAGAGAAAGCAGCAAGCCCTCTCACTCTGCAGACTCTGTCCAAGCCTGGAGGGCGTCACCTGGGCAGAGGGGCGATGCCATCCTGAAAGCCCTCTGCCTTGGACTATTTTCTGCATCATCACAGACATGACCCGAGTATGCAGAGACCTGGCACAATGATTGGCAGGGCTGACGGGGCAAAGAAATTACAGGGACCTGACTTTAGGGGCTGGGTGATGCCCGGCTCCTGCCTCCCACCCCAGTGGCTCTGTGACACTGCTGTGGTGAACTCCTGGCTAGAGGACACCGTCTTCCCCTTGTGCTTCCCGGCTCCCGGATCCAGAGGGTGAACTACCCCTGGTCAGTGCTCGCAGCATTGTTTCTACGGAATCATGTTTTAATCCCCTTTTACTTGGAATCTCTTAATATTTGGGCCGAGAATGGCACAGAAACTAAAATCCAACAATTATTAAGTGAATTTCCAAGAGGTTGAACATGAGAACTCCAACCATCAGAGAGAACGGTGCATAAAGTGGCTTCAGCACTGAATTCCGAGGTGGCTTTGCTAACTGATCGAAAGTAAAGCCCTGTAGGGCATCGATTTTGGAGAGTTGGCAAGACACACCACCCAGTGTGGAGCTGGATTCTAGATAAGCACAGCACTGCAGAGGGACATGTGTAGTTCTCTGCTGTCTGTTTTCTTACTAGAAACAGAAGGTGTCAGACACAGCCAGCAGCGCACACGGAAAGGAAAGCAATGTTCATTTGTGCTTGTGAGGCTCCACCCAGACACTCCCCCCAAGTCTGAAACAATTTCCAGAAGCAGAGAGGGGAGATAAGTGCATTAGTCATCAGTTGTGTGAATCCTGGAGTCTCCGCAGGTGAAAGGCTGAGGACTCAGGAGAGCAGAAGAATCTTCCAGTAAATGACTGAGGCTTCAGTGAATGTCCACAGTGAGCCAGGAGGGCTGCCCCACCAGCCTCCACAAACTCCAGCTAACACTGGACGTATTCCCAACCCCCTCCTAGGAGCCAACACGGGACGAGGGACCCGGACAGCCTACGAGATTCCGAGGGAACACTTTGCAAGGTCTCCCCCAACTTGAGATGCTGCTGGTGGCCTAGTCCCTCCCAAAAGCACCTGGCATTAAGTTGTTTGGCCCCTGATAAAAGACCACGGGCTGGTCTAAAAATATGAGCTGGCTAATGGGGCCCAGGGAGCTCCCAGGTGAAGCGATTCAGCTCCCCCTCTCCACCCGCCTGCTGGGGTTGTGCATCAGAAAGTCCCGGAGTCAGCATTACACTCACCATTTCTAAAAAGAAGTCAGTTCGCCCCACAGAAACACTCAGTCTCCCAGTCCACGGCTGTCAGGGGTCACATCTTGCTTCCCACTTCCCAGCTGAGCGATGGGGCCAGGGATCACCTCTCCTGTCTTCCCGCAGCTCAGCCTCCGTCTCCCAGGGCCAGCAAGCACCCTTCACCTTGATACTGGCCCTGATATTGGTTCCCCTATGTTGAACCCAGCACATATGGGGTTAAAACCACAGCACTCCTCCCCTGCTCACTCCCTGGCTTCCTGGCTCCAGAACCCACTGTCCGCCAGGGAGATAAATGGCCAAGGGCAACCACCTGGATTTGTTATCTCCTCCTCCTCTCTGCAAGGAGTCCCAAGGCCAAACACAGGCTGGTGGAAAACCTCTGACCAACAAGGCCATACCCTCTCCTTCCCCTACCTAAAACCCCCAATTAAAACCCTTCCTTTTAGCTTTTCAGGGAGTTTGGGATTTCAGTGTTAGCTGCCCTTTCTCCTTGCTCAGTGCTGCGCAGTAATAAAATTCCTACTTTCTTCCACTACACCCGGTGTCAGAGATTGGCTTCTGTGCAACAGGTGAGAGAACTCACTTCAGGTTCAAAATAAACCTCAGCATTCAGCCCCCAGGGGCCAGCATGTGCTCTTCACCCTCCTGCTCCATGCTGCCCCTTGCTTCCTGTCACCCCTGGGTCTGGACAGTACCATGATCACAGAGCCCCAGCTGGTCTTGAGTCCTCTCGTCCTTTCCTGCAGCCTTGCCCACACTGGAAGCCGGCTTGGGGCACAGCCTCCCCTACTCTGTAGCCCTCAATGGCTCCCTGCTGCCTTCTCCATCAAGGCCTCCCTGTGGTGTCTCGTGGTACAGTCATGCCAGCCCAGAGCACAGTGATGCCCACAGCCCACGAATAGCCAACAGGGACCCAGGAGACAGAGCTCCACTGTCCTGGGGTGCGGGCGGCCACCAAGTATGAGCACTGTCCATGGGCCGCCTGGCCCAGGGCTCAAGCTAACTGAGGCCATGGGGCCAGGTTCTCAGGCACTTTTCAGGGTGGCTCTGCCCGAGGGTTCATGGGACAGTGGCAGAGGAGGCGTGGGAGGAGGCGTGGGGAGGGACCACGGGTGCCGCTCTACTCTCTTGTAAGGAACCCTGCTGCCTCTCCGTTCTCACACTAGGGGAGTCAGAGACCCTGATGGAGCCCGTTCTGGAACCTTCTGGCTAGGACAGCTTGTTCCACCAGCTCTCCACTGGAGAACACCAGCAGGGAGTGTCACCTGGAACCCCAGGCAAGGTGTTTTCTGGGCAGGGCGGTGCTGGGGAGGGAGCGGCTTCAGATGGGATCTGAAACCCCCTGACAGCATGTGATTTCCGTGACCTCTCCTGGGGGTCGCCGGGAAGATTAATGCGAGGAGAAGCGCGTGGTGCTGGGACCATGATCTCAGTGCCAGCTCACGGAATCCCTGCCAGCAGACGGCAGGTCCACACAGTAAAACGAAATATGTGCTGTCCCCAAATGCCACACCACGTCCCCCCCCGAGCCCTCGAGTGTGCTTTCCTGCTGCCCACACTTGCGGTCAGCCTGGTGTGAGAGAAAGCAGCCAGAGCAGCCGTCTGCTGGGCCACTGGGGTCTTCACATTCTGACTGTCATCTGGATGCTCTACGGACCCCGCTCCTGATCTGTACTCCCTATTCCCTTGTTTCAAAGCGTCCTGGCATCTACGCTGACAATTCCCACCATTTCACGAGGGCTCCACACAGAGAGGAAAGACCTCAAAGAGCCCCCCATTCCACGTGGAATTGTGTATCTGATGTCCCAGCTGGAGGGGGAAGTGAACAGGGCTGTGGAGAGCTTCGGACGGCGTCTGTCAGTCCTGCTTCTATGCGCTGGATGCTGGAGGAGAGCTGGGGAGGAGAGGCAATAGATAGTCAGAGGGGAAATGGAAGCGTCACTGTGGGCACTCCTGACGTGGGGCAGAGAGCCAGCAAGGCGGCCCTGCCCTCGCCGTGGGAGAAGGGCATTCTGAGATGCACCCGGCGGCTTGTTCTGAGTGTGTGAGCTCCCTGTAATCAGAATCTCTATTTCAACATGATTTATTTGAATTTCCCATCCGTGGGAAATGCAGTGACTTAGCTGGAAACTTTAGGACTCTAAGCGAAAATTCAGTAAATGACTCCCTTAGACTCACTAATTATAAATTAAGGAGCTCTCCCTGGCTGGCTCGGGCAGCATTACGCCTTGGGGAAGAGTGAGAGAAGGAAGGCGAAGCAGATAGGACGCGGGGCTGCGTGCTCCCCTGGCCTGGCGCCGTTCTCCCCGTCCCCACCCTGGATCCACAGCAGACTGGGGGTCCCACAGGTGTAACGGGAGGGGTATGCAGATACAGGTTTCCTGGGCTCCTGTCAGCACTGAACACCTGCTGTTGGATGGAAGGAGGAGGGTGTGCCAGTGGTGGGGGGCTTCTCCTGCCACCCACAATCTGAGGCCTGTAGGGTGGTCCTTGTGGCTCATGTCTGGAAGGAGGACTTGGCAGCGTGGAGGGGCCTCTGGAGTGAGGGCAGGTGGGGCAGGTCCTGAGAAAGACGAGCAACAACTGTTAGTGGGTGGCTGCTGATGTTGGAGGTCCTACACAAAGGGGCAGCAGGGTCCCCACTGTGGGTAACAGAGTATGGAAATGGAAGATCCTGCCCTGTGGAGCCCCAAAACATGAGGCCATGAGGCAGCTTTGGGGATGGCCACCGGTTGGTCCCAGCGTGCCAGTTCTTTTGGCCCCGCTCGCCTTGAGGGTGGCAGAGCCAGAGGCAGTCAAGCAGCCTCAGGTCAGCGCTGGTGTTGGTAACGACACCAAAACTGAGGGCGAGGCCTGTGTGACCACTGCTGACGTCACCTCTAATGCGACCCTGCTTTGCTCCAGGCATCTACCCGTGGGGAGCAGGGGCAGCACGCTCAGGAGACTGAGGCCCTTGCCCAGGGTCCCTGGGCAGGTGAGTGATGAGGGGGAAGGGGCTTGGGTGCAGTCTGGCGGAGGCGCCTCCTTTCCCCTGTGGCCTGTTGGTGGAGCCCACGGGTCCCCCTGCGCAGGTGGAGCTTGTCCGACAGGAGCAGGGAAGCCAGGGCCCATTTCCTGGACCCCGTCATCCCCGGCCCGAGTCGTCCAGGCTATCGGAGTCTGCAAGAGTTTGAAGACTCTGTGCTGCGCCCCATGACTCCCTGAGACCACCCAGATGGGGAAGGGACATCGTCTGTCGCCGTTGTCCTCCTTTGCCGTCAGCAGAGTCCAGGGCTCTAAGGATCACAGCTCTGGGGAGTGTCCCTGGGAGCAGGAAATTGGGTGATGTTCCTGCCAGAAAGGCCCAGTGTGACACTGGGAGGCCTGGGCAAAGCTGCCATGCTCAGGAAATGCTAGTTCTGCTCTCAGACCAGCGGGAGCCCCAGGCTGTGCTGCGTAGTCCCCGGCACCGGGCCCTGGGTCTGGAATCACCCGAGGAGCTCGCGAAACCCCACTGCGTGTTCCCACCCAGAGACTCTGATTTATTCGGCTGTGTTTTGGCTGGGACAGCAGGATTTCCAAAGCTCCGCGAGATTGTCAAGGGCAGTGAGGCTGGGACCTGTGGTCAGGCCCTTTGCCCTCCTCTTGCCAGGCCTACATATCCATGCCCTGGCCTCCTGTTCATCACCTGGGCTGTCTTCAAGCAGACTCTGCTGGCCTGTCCAGCTGAGGAGTTCTTACACAACGTATCTTGGCTGGGGCCTGGGCACTGGTGGTTTTAAAAGCTCTCTAGGTGATTGTGATGCTGGCCCTGATATCAGTTCCCCTACATTAACCCAGCACATATGGGGTAAAACCAAAGTACTCCTTCCCTGCTCACTCCCTGTCTCTCTGGCTCCAGAATCCACTATCTGCCATGGAGACAAACGGCCAAGGACAACCACCTGGATTCCTTATCATTTCCTCCTCCCTGCAAACAGTGTCCCAAGGCTGAATTCAGGCTGGTGGGGAAGCTCCAAGCAGCAAGGCCACTGACTCCCTTACCCCCTCATCTACAAGCAGCCACATTCCTCACAAACCTTTAACACTCCTGGCCTTCCATCTTTTGGGGAGATGAGATGAAACGAGACGAATTTGAGGACTCAATCTTGTCTCCCGGCTGATATCATCCAAAATAAAAACCCTTTCCTTGCCATGAGCCTGGCGTTCCAGTTTTTATTTGGCCCCTCTTGTGTGGCGAGTAAAGAATCTATGTTTGTAGGCGGTAACAATTCTAATGCACAGCCTGGGGCAAGACCCGCTAGGTGCCAGGGTGTGTGAGCTCCTTCCTTTGGCGGGTTGATTTGTCTCACAATTGAATGAAAGTGCCTCTGTCGATATCTGATTTGAGCGGCCCTGGTCAGAGGCTGAACGCTGAACACTTGGAGATGCTGCAGTGAAGCAGAGAGTAACACCGTCAGCAGCACCCCTGCCCGTGTCTTTCCTCTGTATTTACAAGGTCCTGCCCCACACTCTGGGCTGGCCTGCTGACGGCTCTGGCCGATAGAATGTAGCAGAAGTGGGACTCAAGAAGCCAGGGTCCTTTGCCCTCTCAGAGCCTGCTGCGCTGTGTGAATAAGCCTGGGCCGGGCTGCTGGAGGATGTGACGCCACATGCAGCAGAGATGAGTGGCCCCCAGCTCGCCAGCACCGAGCCCAGACAGGGCCAGACCCACCCATCCAATTGCCACCACAGAATCGTGAGGCAAATGCACACAGGCTGTCTTAGGCCCCTCACTGTGGGTGGTTTGATAGACAGTGAAACAAGAGCAGCTTGGGGGAGCCTTCGGGTGCCAGCCGCCCTCTCACTGCATGCCGGGCAGTGTAGACGGTCACCTCTGTCTCCTCAAAGGCCAGGGCAGATCCAGCTGGCCATGGCCTCATGCTGCTCTGATGTCCTCCAGCACCCGGCTGGTTTTGATTCCTAGTCTTCCCAAAGCAAAGGCTCTGGGCCTGATCTTGTCTGCAGTGGACCCACTGGCCTGCTCTGGGTGAGTCACGAGCTTCTCTTCATAAGGGCAGAGCAAGCTCGCACTCTCAGGGGTCATTCTGCAGTGAAACTGAAGCCGGGGACCTGAGGGTTACTGAACATATTCGATAAGAACACGGTTGCCTTTTGACCTGGTTATGAATCTTGTCAATTTGCTGTTTTCTTGTTTAACTTGAGCGATGACTCAGGTCTCAAGGATTTGTGAGTGTTTTCAGAAGAAAGAGAATGCCTCCAGGGACTTTGTGTTCACTGGACAGCCGGCCCCCAGCAGCTGTTGCAGATTGCCCGGGGCTTATGGGGAGCGACCCCTTTGTTTCTCTGAAGCTCCCCCTGCCAGCCCCTTAGCTCTATTAAACCCCTGCCTTCTGCTCTTGGGAAGGCAGATTTGAGCGAATCCTGCTCCTGCCTTCTCTTCTCATCTTGGCCAACTCGAATGGGGTCTTTCTCCATCTCCAAGCACTGATGTGTCAGTGTCTAGCTTGCTGTGCATTGGGCACAAACTTGAGATTAAGAGATTTGGGGTCAAAACCAGGAGTCCTGGGTAGTGGGGGAACCCTATGGGGCAAGCTCATTGTCTTAGTGTTTGGCTTTCCAGGCGGAGGGCAAAAACAAAACAGGTGTGGTAACGCTTGGCACCATTTTGTTGAGCACGGAGTCTACAGCCAACATACCCCCTCCTATCTGTCGCTCTCTCTTTCCTTCTTACAACGGTTAAGTTTTTATCTTATCTCTATCTATTGAGTTTATGTGTCCACACATACTATGCAAATACTTCAAATACAAACATGCGTTTATTTTACTCTTGCATTTACAGCATATATAGTGCAAACACACATTACACGTAGTAAGAGTGTATATACACATACACACACAGAGGATGTTTACTAATGGCCCAGTTTGATGGATATTGAAAAGACCACTTTTCCACTGAACTTAGTATGCCCACAGTGAGCGCATGCTGAAGGCGAGCAGAGGCGTCTGCGGCACATCCTTTCAGAATTCCTTTATTTGGGGTGCTGGCAGATGTCATGCTCCATTTAGGTGTCCAGGAGGAAAGGTGAATTTTGTATGAGAGAAGGTGTGTGTGCCCATGGGAGCTGGTGGAAACTGTTCCTTAGAGAATCAATCGATGCGTCTCTGCAGGCCCATACGGTGACTCCTCTAGGAAGCCTGAGGCAGGAACCTGCCTCCCGCCTTCTGGGATGTCTTCCTAAGCTCTGTCAGAGGCTCACCTTGAGCTGGCCCACATGTGCATCTGCCGTGCTAGGCACTGGAGAAGCAGCTCAACCAGTCAGGCTGTCTTTGCCCTCACGCAGCTGACAGTCTGGGGCTAAGTGAATACACTCAGAAGAGGCAAAAACTCCTCACAAAGGGTAAAGGTGCCCAGTGCCTGCTGCTGGATGGGAGTGAGATCTGGTTGTCCGGACTGGTCTTGGCTTCCCTGGCCTACAAGCTGTGTGCCTTCCACAGCTCAAGCCTTCACTTGACTATCTGGACCCATGCTAACAGGCCTGCAGGGGGCTCACAGGACAGAGTATTTGGGAAAGTGCTTTGGAAGGCAGTGTGCACAGATAGCTCTCAGTCACTAAACGTCAGTGAAGAAGATACCAGCACAGCCCACCCTTTCAGGTCAGTTTAGCTGGGAATGATAACCAGTAGGTTTGCCAGACCGAATGTTATCATGACCTCATGCTGAATCAGTTCAGAGATGTACTTTTTTAAACTTAATTTTTTTAAAAATAGGCTTTATCAGGAGGCGGGACCAATATGGTCGAGTGAGAAGTCTTCTTTGTCTCTCTCCCTTCAAATCTACAACTAATTGGACATTCATTTGTTAACAAAGGATATCCATATAGCATCTCAAGATGCCTGAGAGCCCTGTGCTGCTATACATCGGAAGGCGGACAGACTTCCCCCCAGGAGGAGCTGGAGATAAGTGAAAACTCTCCAACCCCCAAGCCCCAACCCCCAGACAGCCTAGTACCTGCAAGAGGATCTCTTCCAGCGGACTCACCCAGAACATCACCACACATCAAGGGCAGGAGGGTGTGCACACCAGAGGAGCGATGGTGGAAACAGGTGACCACAGCCATACCTAAGCCCCCCGCAATTACACCTAAGCCCACGGGGAGACTCCAGGGTCCCGCACTGCCGGCAGGGAAAGCCTCTGCTCACCATTAGCAGAGAGGCCCTGCCCAGCATTCAGAACTCCGGGAAGCTCCCAAAGAGCAGAATTCCCAGCAAGGCAGCAGCCCGCCAGCCACTGCAGGGCCCACAGACTCCGGCTGTGCCCCAGACAGCACAAGAGGCACCCAGAGATCCCATGGGCATGCTTGGGGGCCGGGTGGAGCTCCAGCCCCCAGCTCCACGGCCCAGGGGGAAACTCCAGGGTCCCGCACCACTGGCAGGGAAAGCCTCTGCTCACCATTAGCAGAGAGGCCCCACCCAGCATTTAGAACACCAGGAAGCTCCCGAAGAGCAGAATTCCTGGCAAGGCAGCAGCCCGCCAGCTGCTGCTGGGGCCATGGACTCTGGCTGTGCTCCAGACAGTGCAAGAGGCACCCAGAGATCCTCTGGACATGCTTGGGGGCTGGGTGAAGCTCCAGCAGACTGGCTCCATGGCCCAGGGGGGAACTCCAGGTTCCCACAGCAGCCTCAGTGAAAGCCTCTGCACAGCACTAGTGGAGAGGCTCCGACCGGCAATCACAAGGCTGTAAAGCCCTGGAGCAAAAGTAGCACAGCTAGGTGAGCTAACCACAGACTCCAGAAGATACCCATATCTCTGCTGGGACCTATAGTGGACAAGTGAGATCTTGTGGGCCCTGACAATGACAGAGCTGCAATTATAGGTGATCTTGCTCCTGGCTGCTAAGAAAGCCCATAAACCACTGCAGACCCCAAGGAGGGAGTGTGTCTAGGTGGTCTGCAACAGTAGGCACCAGCAGCCTGAGGGCCCCTTGCAATTGCCCCCACAACTGATGAGGGACCCCATAGGACCACTGTGACTACGAGGAGGGGCCCAGGTCCAGTCAGTAACAGCTGACAGTGTTCCTGGTTGGTGCAGTCTAAACAGCTGCTCTCCCCAACACCAGTTGAAACAAGAGGAAGCAGTAACTAAACTCTATCTCTATGAGGAGGCACAAATCCATGCCATCAAGCAGTATGAAAAAATACATTAAATCTCCAGAACAGAAGGAAAATAAGTACTCAGAAAACAATCCCAAAGACAATGAAATCTATAACCTAAATGACGATGAATTCAAAACAGCCATTATTAAAAAACTCAACGAGTTAAAAGAGAATTCAGATAGACAACTCAACGATTCCAGGAGCTATGCCACAAAAGAGCTTGATACTATAAAGAAGAACCAATTAGAAATACTGGAGATGAAGAGCACAATGGAGGAGATTAAGAAAAATCTGGACTCTCTGAACAGTAAGGTCGATAACATGGAGGACAGAATTAGCAATTTGGAGGATAGGAATATAGAAATGCTGCAGGCAGAGGAGGAGAGAGAACTAAGACTAAAAAGAAATGAAGAAACTCTCTGAGAATTATCCGACTCAATTAGGAGATGCAATAAGGAATATAGGTATCCCAGAGGGAGAAGAGAAGGGGAAGGGGACAGAAGGCCTGTTCAAAGAAATAATGGCTGAGAACTTTCCAAACTTGGGGAGAGAGATGGAACTTCATGTGACAGAAGCCAATAGATCTCCAAACTTTATCAGTGCAAGAAAACCAACCCCAAAGCATATAGTAGTGAAGCTAGCAAAAGTCAACGACAAAGAGAAAATACTAAGGGCAGCCATTCAGAAGAAAATAACCTACAAAGGAACCCCCATAAGACTATCAGCAGATTTCTCAGGAGATACCTTACAGACTAGAAGAGAATGGAATGATATATTCAAAACTCTGAAGGACAAAAACCTGCAGCCAAGAATACTCTACCCAGCGAAAATATCCTTCAAATACGATGGAGAAATAAAAACTTTCCCAGATAAACAAAAGGTAAGGCAGTTCATTGCCACAAGACCTCCCCTTCAAGAAATGCTCAGGAAGAACCTCATACTTGAAAAATCAAAAAAAGGAAAGGGGTTACAAAACCCAGAACGAAGGAGATAAGCAGGAGGACAATAACAGAAAGTAGCAGCTCTCCATCAGAACAGCTTAGCAAAAGTTAAATAAAACATTAAAGACAAATGGAAGAGAAACACCAAGAATAAATATAACCTTGTCATTTTAACCACAAACTCACAACACAAGAAGGAAGAGGGAAAAAAGTCCGACAATAACAACCTAAAAGGGGAAGAGACAAGGGATAGAACGTTTTAATTTAAGGAAATAAGAGGCTATCAGAAAAAGGACTATCTCATCTACGAGATGTGTTGTACAAACCACCTGGTAACCACTAAACAAATAACAAGAATAAAGACACAAATTACAAAGAAGAAGAAAGTCAATACAGAAATTTACCTACCTGAATTAGGAATCCAAAAATCATGGGACGAGAAACAAAGGAAATGAAAAAGAACCAGAAAACAAGTGATAAAATGGCAACAGTAGACCCCCACGTTTCAATAATCACTCTAAATGTAAATGGATTGAACTCACCAATCAAAAGACACAGAGTGGCAGGATGGATCAAAGAACAAGATCCAACAATATGCTGCCTCCAGGAAACACACCTCAGCCCCAAAGACAAAAACAGACTCAGAGTGAAGGGATGGAAGACAATACTCCAAGCCAATAATGAACAAAAGAAAGCAGGTGTTGCCATACTAATATCAGACAAAGTAGACTTCAAAGCAAAACAGATAAAGAAAGAAAAAGAGGGGCAGTTTATAATGATAAAAGGGACACTCCACCAAGATAAAATAACACTTATAAATATATATGCACCCAACACAGGAGCACCAAAATTTGTAAAGCAACTATTAACAAAACTGAAAGGAGACATCGACAACAATACAATAATAGTAAGGGACCTCAACACCCCATTAACACCAATGGATAGATCATCCAGACAGAAATTCAACAAGGAAATTATAGAATTAAATGAAAAATTAGACCAGATGGACTTAATAGATATATATAGAACACTCCATCCAAAAACAGCAGGTTACACATTCTTCTCAAGTGCACATGGAAGACTCTCAAGGATAGACCATATCTTGGGAAACAAAGCAAGCATAAATAAATTCAAGAGGGTTGAAATAATATCAAGCATCTTTTCAGATCTAATGCTATGAAACTAGAAATCAACTACAAGAATAAAGCTGGGAAAGGGGCAAAAATGTGGAAACTAAACAACATGCTACTGAACAAAAAATGGATTGTTGAAGAAATTAAATAAGAAATCAAATATTATCTGGAGACAAATGAAAATGAAAACACGCCATACCAACTTATTTGGGACACAGCAAAAGAGTCCTAAGAAGGAAATTCTTTGCAATACAGGCTCACCTCAATAAGCAAGAAAAATCTTACCTAAACAACCTCAAACGACACCTAACGGAATTAGACAAAGAAGAACAAACAAAGCCCAAAGTCAGTAGAAGGAGAGAAATAATAAAAATTAGAGCAGAAATAAATGATATTGAAACAAAAGAAAAACAGTAGAAAGGATCAATGAAACAAAGAGTTGGTTCTTCGAAAAAACTAACAAAATCGATAAACCCTTAGCCACTCACTAAGAAAAAAGAGAGAAGTCTCAAATAAATAAAATTAGAAATGAGAAAGGAGAAATCCCAACAGATACCAAAGAAATACAAAGGATCATAAGAGAATACTATGAAAAACTATATGCCAACAAATTGAACAACCTAGAAGAAATGGATAAATTCCTGGACTCTTACAACCTCCCCAAATGGAATCAGGAAGAAAAAGAGAATCTGAATAGACCAATCACAAGTAAAGAAATAGAAACAGTAATCAAAAACCTCCCCAAAAATAAAAGTCCAGGACCAGACGGCTTCTCTGGAGAATTCTACCAAACATTCAAAGAAGATTTAATACTTATGCTTCTCAAACTATTCCAGAAAATTGAGTCAGATGGAACACTCCCTAACACATTCTATGAAGCCAACATCACTCTGATCCCCAAACCTGACAAGGATAACACAAAGAAGGAAAACTACAGGCCAATATCACTGATGAACATAGATGCAAAAATCCTCAACAAAATTTTGGCAAACCGAGTACAGCAATACATCAAAAAGATTATACACCATGATCAGGTGGGATTTGTACCAGGGACACAGGGATGGTTCAACATCCACAAGTCAATCAATGTGATACACTACCTTAACAAAAGGAGAAACAAAAACCACATAATCATCTCAATAGATGCAGAGAAAGCATTCAACAAGATCCAACATCCATTTATGATAAAAACCCTCAATAAAATAGGTATAGAAGGAAAGTACCTCAACATAATAAAGACCATATATGACAAACTCACAGCCAACATCATACTCAACAGACAAAAACTGAAAGTCATCCCTCTGAGAACAGGAACAAGACAAGGGTGCCCACATTCACCACTCTTATTCAACATAGTACTGGAGGTGTTGGCCAGAGCAATTTCTCAGGAAAAAGAAATAAAAGGAATCCAAATAGGCAATGAAGAAGTAAAACTCTCGCTGTTTGCAGATGACATGATCTTATACATAGAAAACCTCAAAGAATCCATAGGAAAACTATTAGAAACAATCAACAGCTACAGCAAAGTTTCAGGGTATAAAATCAACATACATAAATCAGTAGCATTTCTATACGCTAACAATGAACTAACAAAAAAAGAACTCAAGAACTCAATCCCATTCACGATTACAACAAAAAGAATAAAATACCTTGGGATAAATTTAACCAAGGAAGTGAAAGATCTATACAACAAAAACTACAAGACTTTCTTGAAAGAAATCTACGAC
Source organism: Equus quagga (assembly GCF_021613505.1). Taxonomy (NCBI): domain Eukaryota; kingdom Metazoa; phylum Chordata; class Mammalia; order Perissodactyla; family Equidae; genus Equus; species Equus quagga. The sequence goes on from NC_060278.1 coordinate 63,389,141, forward strand.
GACATAAAGAGATGGAAAGACATTCTGTGCATGTGGACTGGAAGAATAAACATAGTGAAAATGTCCATACTACCTAAAGCAATCTACAGATTCAACGTTATCCCAATCAGAATCCCAATGATATTCTTTACAGAAATTGAACAAAGAATCCTAAAATTCATATGGGGCAACAAAAGACCCTGAATTTCTAAAGCAATCCTGAGAAAGAAGAACAAAGCTGGAGGCATCACAATCCCTGACTTCAAAGCATACTACAAAGCTACAGTAATCAAAACAGCATGGTACTGGTACAAAAACAGATGCACAGACCAATGGAACATAATTGAAAGCCAAGAAATAAAACCACACATCTAGGGACAGCGAATCTTTGACAAAGGAGCTGAGGGCCTACAATGGAGAAAAGAAAGACTCTTCAACAAATGGTGATGGGAAAACTGGACAGCCACAAGTAAAAGAATGAAAACTGACCATTCTTTTTCACCATTCACAAAAATAAACTCAAAGTGGATCAAAGACATAAATATTAAGCCTGAAACTATAAGTCTTCTAGAAGAGAATATAGACAGTACACTCTTTGACATCAGTTTCAAAAGAATCTTTTCGGACACCATAACCCCTCAGATGAGGGAAACAATAGAAAGAATAAACAAATGGGACTTCATCAGACTAAAGAGCTTCTTCAAGGCAAGGGAAAACAGGATTGAAACGAAAAAACAGCCCACTAATTGTGAAAAAATATTTACAAGTTATTTATCTGACAAAGGGTTAATCTCCATAATATATAACGAACTCACACAGCTCAACAACAAAAAATCAAACACCCGATCAAAAAATGGACAGGGGACATGAACAGACATTTCTACAAAGAAGATATATGGATGGCCAATAGGCACATGAAAAGATGCTCATCATCACTAATCATCAGGGAAATGCAAATCAAAACTACACTAAGATATCACCTTACACCTGTTAGAATGGCAAAAATATCCAAAACCAAGAGTGACAAATGTTGGAGAGGCTGTGGAGAAAAAGGAACCCTCATACATTGTTGGTGGTAATGCAAACTGGTGCAGCCACTATGGAAAACAGTATGGAGATTTCTCAAAAAGTTAAAAATAGAAATACCTTATCACTCAGCCATCCCATTACTGGGTATCTATCCTAAGAGCCTGAAATCAGCAATTCCAAAAGTCCCACGCACCCCTATGTTCATCGCAGCATTATTCACAATAGCCAAGATGTGGAACCAACCTAAGTGCCCATCAACTGATGATTGGATAAAGAAGATATGGTATATATATACAGTGGAATACAACTCAGCCATAAAAATGGACAAAGTCTTTCCATTCACAACAACATGGATGGACCTTGAGGGCATTATGTTGAGTGAAATAAGCCAGACAGAGAAAGACGAACTCTGTATGACTCCATTCATAGGTAGTAGTTAACATATAGACAAAGAGAACTGATCGGTGGTTGCCAGGGGAAAGGACAGGTGGGGAGAGGGCACAAAGAGTGAAGTGGTGTACCTACAACATGAATAACAATAATGTACAACTGTAATTTCACAAAGTTGTTAACTATCATAATCTTAATAAAAAAATAGGCTTTATCATGTTGATTCATTTATGGATGTTGAACCATCCCTGAATCCTTGATATAAATCCCACTTGATCATGGTATATGATATTTTTGATGTATTGCTGTATTCAGTTTGCCAACATTTTGTTGAGGATTTTTGAGTCTATGTTCATTAGCGATATTGGCCTGTAATTTTCCTTCTTTGTGTTATTCTTGTCTGATTTTAGTATCAGGGTGATGTTGGCCTCATATAATGAGTTAGGAAGCATTATCGCTTCCTCAATTTTTTGGAATAGCTTGAGAAACGTAGGTATTAAATCTTTGAATCTTTGGTAGAATTCTCCAGAGAAGCCATCTGGTCCTGGACTTTTGTTTTTTGGGAGGTTTCTGATGACTGTTTCAGTCTCTTTACTTGTGATTGCTCTGTTCAGATCCTCTATTTCTTCTTGATTCAGTTTTGGGAGGTTGTATGAGTCTAAGAATTTATGTTTCTTCTAGGTCATCCATATTGTGGGCATATAATTTTTCATAGTATTCTCTTATAATCCCTTGTAATTCTGTGGTATCTGTTGTAATTTTATTTATTTGAGGCTTCTCTCTTTTTTTCTTGGTGAGTCTCACTAAGGGTATGTCAATTTTGTTTATCTTCTGAAAGAACCAGCTCTTAGTTTCATTAATCATTTCTACTGTTATTTTAGTCTCTATTTCATTTGTTTCTGCTCTAATTTCTATTATTTCCCTCATTTTGCTGACTTTGGGCTTTGTTCTCCTTTTTCTAGTTCTGTTAGCTGTAGTTTAAGATTACTTTCTTGAGATTTTTCTTGTCTGTTGAGGTAGGTTTGTATTGCTATGAATTTCCCTCTTATGACTTATTTTGCTGCATCCCATAAGAGTTGGTATGTTGTATTTTCATTTTTGTTTGTCTCCAGATACTTTTTAATTTCTCCATTGATTTCTTCATTGATCCATTGGTTTTTCAGTAGCATGTTGTTTAGTCTCCACATATTTCTGACTTTCCTAGTTTTTTTCTTGTAGTTGATTTCCAGTTTTATAGCATTGTGGTTGGAAAAAGATGGTTGAGATGATTTCAATCTTCTTAAATTTATTAAGGCTTGCCTTGTTTCCCACAATATGGTCTATCTTTTAGGATGATCCATGTGCACTTGAGAAGAATGTGTATTCTGCTATTTTTGGATGAAATGTTTTATATGTATCTATTAAGTCCATCTGGTCAAATGTTTTACTTAAATCTACTATTTCCTTGTTGACTTTCTGTCTGGATGATCTGTCCATTGATATAAGTGAGTGTTGAGGTTCCCTACTGTTATTGTGTTGCTGTTAATTTCTTCCTTTAGGTCTGTTAATATTTGCTTTATGTACTTTGGTGCCCCTGTGTTAGGTTCATATATATTAATAAGTGTTATATCCTCTTGGTAGAATGTCCCTTTTGTCATTATATACTGTCCCTCTTTGTCTCTCATTGTCTTTTTTAACCTGAAGTCTGTTTTGTCTCTTATAAGTATCAAAACATCTGCTTTCTTTTGTTTGCCATTAGCTTGGAGTATTGTCATCCATCCCTTCACTCTGAGCCTGTGTTTGTCTTTAGAGCTGAGATGTGTTTCCTGGAGGCAGCATATTGTTGGGTCTTGTTTTTTAATCCATCCTGCCACTCTGTGTCTTTTGATTGGAGATTCAAACCATTTACATTTAGAGTGATTATTGATATATGAGGGCTTAATACTGCCATTTTATCACTCACTTTCTGGTTGTTCTATGTTTCCATTGTTTCTCTTCCTTTGTATGTCTGACTACTATTTCATTTTGGTGGTTTTCTGACTTTTGGTAATTTGTGGCTCTGCCCTGATTTTTTGTTTACTGGTTACTGTGAGGTTTCTAGAAAAGAGCTTATAAATAAAATAGTCCATTTTCTTATAACTCCTTATCTCCATTAACCTAAGTAGGTTCCATCCATTTCCTCTCCCCTTCTGAGTTATTACTGTTACAAATTGTTCTGTTTCTAATGTTGTGAGTTTGTGATGAAGTAGAAGTCACAAACTTCACTAAGTTTATCATTACTTTGATGCTTTCTTTCTGTTTATCTTTTAAGGTATAATTGAATTTTTGCCTCCCTGTTCTGATAGAGAGTTGCTGTTTTCTGATTATGTCTGTCTATGTATCTCCTTGCTTAAAGCTTTGTAGACCTTTGCCTTTTTGTTTCCAGTGTGAGGGCATCTTTAATTATTTCTTGTAGGGGAGGTCTAGGGGTGATGAACTCCCTTAGCTTTTGTTTGTCTGGGAAAGCTTTTATTTCTCCATTGTATCTGAAGGAAAGTTTCACTGGATAGAGCATTCTTGGCTGAAAGTTTTTGTCTTTCAATATTTTGAATACATCATTCCATTCTCTCCTAGCCACTAGGGTTTCTGCTAAGAAATCCACTGAAAGCCTGATAGGGTTTCCTTTGTAGGTTATTTTTTCTGCCTTGCTGCCCTTAATATTTTTTCTTTGTCATTGACTTTTGCCAGTTTTACTATTGCATGCCTTGGAGAAGGTTGTCAATCACTGATGTAATTAAGCAAAACGAGGAATAAGAATCACATGATCATCTCAATAGATGCAGAGAAAGCATTTGACAAGATCCAACATCCATTTATGAAAAACTCTGAATAAAATGGGTATAGAAGGAAAGTACCTCAATGTAATAGAGACTGTAGATGACAAACCCACAGCCAACATCATACTTAATCATGAAAAACTGAAATCCATCCCTCGGAAAACAGGAACAAGACAAGGGTGCCCACACTCACCACTCTTATTCAACATAGTACTGGAAATTTTGACCAGAGCAATTAGGCAATAAAAAGAAAGAAAAGGAATCCAAATTGGAAACAAAGATGTGAAACTCTCTCTGTTTGCTAATGACATGATTCTATATGTAGAAAACCCTAAAGAATCCATCAGAAAACTATTAGAAATAATCAACAACTACAACAAAGTTGCAGGGTATAAAATCAATCTAAAAAAAATCAGTTGCATTTCTATACACTAACAATGAACTATCAGAAAGAAAAATCGAGAAGATAATCCCATTTACAATTGCAACAAAAAGAATAAAATATCTAGGAATAAATTTAACCAAAGAGGTGAAAGACTTATACACTGAAAACTGTAAACATTATTGAATGATATTGAAGAGGACATAAAGAAATGGAAAGATATTCCATGCTCATGGGTCAGAAGAAGAAACATAGTTAAAATGTTCATACTACCTAAAGCAATCTACAGATTCAATGCAATCCCAATAAGAATCCTAATGACGTTCTTCACAGAAACAGAAAAAAAGATCCTAAAATTTATATGGAACAACAAACGACCCCAAATAGCCAAAGCAATCCTGAGAAAAAAGAACAAAGCTGGAGGGAGCACAATCCCTGACTTCAAAATACACTACAAAGCAGTAGTAATCAAAACAGCATGGTTCTGGCACAGAAACAGACACACAGATAAATGGAACAGAATTGAAAGCCCAGAAATAAAACCACACATCTATGAACAGTTATTCCAACAAAGGAGCCAAAGACATATAATGGATAAAGGAAAGTCTCTTTAATAAAAGGTGTTGGGAAAACTGGACAGCCACATGCAAAAGAATTAAATTAGATCATTATCTTGCACTATACACAAAAATTAACTCCAAATGGATTAAAGACTTGATTGTAAGACCTGAAACCATAAAAGTTCTAGAAGAAAATATAGGCAGTACATTATTTGACTGAATCAGTCTTAGCAGCATCTTTTCAAATACCATGTCTACTTGAGTAAAGGAAACAAAAGAAAAAGTTAATAAATGGGACTACATCAGACTAAAGAGCTTCTGCAAGGCAAAAGAAACCATGAACAAAAGAAAAAGACAATGCACCAACTGGGAGAAAACACTTGCAAATTATTTTTCCAACAAGGGGTTCATCTCCAAAATATATAAAGAACTCATACAACTCAAAAATGAAAAGCCATGTAACTGGATCAAAAATGGGCAGAAGTTATGAATAGACATTTTTCCAAAGAAGGTATACAGATGGCCAGCAGACACATGAAACGATGTTCAACATCACTAATTATTAGGGAAATGCAAATCAAGACTACAATGAGATATCACCTTATACTGGCCAGAATAGCTATAATTGCCAAGACAAAACCCAACAAATGTTGGAGAGGATGTGGAGAAAAGAGAACCCTCATACACCACTGGTGGGAATGCAAACTTGTGCTGCCATTATTGAAAATAGTATGGAGATGTCTCCAAAAATTAAAAATAGAACTAACATATGATCCAGCTATCCAACTACTGGGTATAATCCAAATAACTTGAAATCAATGATCCAAAGAGACTTATGCACCCCTATGTTCATTGCAGCATTATTCACAATAGCTGAGATGTAGAAACAACCTGAGTGCCCTTCTATGGATGAATGGATAAAGAAGAGGTGGTATATGTATACAATGGAATACTACTCAGCCATAAAAAAGATGAAATCATCCCACTCAGAACAACATGGGTGGACCTTAAGGCTATGATGTTAAGCAAAATAAGCCAGACAGAGAAAGAAAACTACTGCATGATTTCACTCACATGTTGAAGATAACAAATATATGGATAAAGAGAACATGTTAGTGGTTACCAGAGGGGAAGTGGTTGGAGGGTGGGCAAAATGGATAAAGGGGCACATATGTATAGTGATGGACAAAAATCAGACTATTGGGTATGAGCACAATGAAGTGTATTCAGAAATTGATAAATAATTATGTACACTCAAAATTACACAGGGTTATAAACCACTACAATCTCAATAAAATTACTGGAAAAATAAATAGGCTTTATGTCTTCTTTGTTTTTTCTTCTTTTTAAGATTAGCCCTGAGATAACATCTGTTGCCAATCATTTCTTTTCTTCTTCTCCCCAAAGCCCCCCAGCACATAGTTGTATATCCTAGTTGTAGGTCCCCTGGTTGTGCTGTGTGGGCCGCCACCTCAGCATGGCCTGATGAGTGGTGCTAGGTCTGAACCCAGGATCCGAACTGGTTAAACCCGGGGTCGCCAATGTGGAATGCAGATGTAACCACTTGGCCACAGGGCTGGCTCTAGGCTTTATGTTTTAAAGCAGTTTTAGGTTTGTTGGTGTTGCAATCCAATGTACACATCAGGATAGATGCGGAGAGGGCTGATGGCCACTCTGAGTTTATTATAACCTGCATTTCAATATATACATAGCTTACATCTGTTAAACATACACAGGTGTTCTGGATGAAGTAATTAGTGAATGCCAAGAATTCTTAGTGATTTCTCAAGGAGCCCTCCCTCGGCCTCTGTTTTGATATTATCATGTTACTGCTGTGCTTGTATATTTTTATCTCAGAGGAGGCAAGGTCCCCTAGGCAATGGCCCCTCCTGCTCCCGATATCGCATCTCCATCTGTGCCCCCAGGTGACCGCGCCTGTTTTAGGTTGCCTCCCCCTGGAGGTCTTACCTGTCATTGGCTGACTGGCCTTCTCACCTCTGGTTCACAGTTTGTTGGCAAGCCTTTTCCAGTGATTATTAACCCTTCCTGTGTCAGGGGTGGCTACATTTCCTCCCTTTTTGTTTTTTAAGGCAAGGAAGGCATCATGTTGTGCTGAGGCCAGAAGGCCCATCATAACCAATGCTTGCTCTTGTTGACTTTGTTGTTTTTTCAGGGAGCACAGCAGACGTAAAACATAAACTATTAACATGGATAATATCAAAATCACACCAGCATTAACAAATATGCATAAATTGAGGCCCAAGAACCAATTGGAGGGCTCTAGCCAGTGTAACCCATTTTCAATGTCTTGAAATATTTTTTGAGGGAACACCTTATGTACTTCTTGTAACTGCCTCTCTAACTGAGCTTGTAGCCCAGTGATGTCATTGGCCAGGGAGGTATTAAATGCCCCTTGTAAATGTTTTTTTTTTTTTTTTTATTTCTTGCCGAGATGTCAGTGAGCTATTATATGGTAGGGGGGTAATGCATTGCATGGTAAATTGCCAATCACATTTTAGTTTCATACACATATTTAATGCATTTTGCTGCTCTCCCAGCCACTCTACTGCTGCCTCTAATGCCTGCAATCGTGACATTAGCCCTTTATCAATATCCGCCTGTGTCTGTAATTCTTGAGTGACATTTACCAAGATGGACTCCATCTTATGGGCTGTTTGAACACTGTTAACCAAGGCAGTAGCAGCCGTAGCGGCCGATCCAAGGATAATCACCGCGGACACAATGAACGTGATTAGCATAGCCAAAAACCGCTTAGGGCGTAATTTTCTCATGGACTCAAGGAGGATATGTAGAGCATGCTCTTCGGACCATGTCCGGTTTAGAGAAACAGGTAACCAAATATGTGCTCTTCTTTTTAACACCATTACATAGGTCACATTCAATGAGGTTACATTATAATGTGTTAAACAATCAGAATACCAATATGGGGGAGAAATATTAACCACATACATACCAGAAGATTCTAGGATAGCAGGGACACTGTTTCCCCATAATAACACATAAGGATGGGTGGTACAAATCATAACAGTATCAGAAACATTTTTGACCAATGTTAGTAAATAATTGCCAGTTTCATTCCCATACTTGCCATGGGACAATTGTCGTGATATAAAAGGCAACCCGATCCTCCATATTCCTTTATGAGGGGGCTGCACACTGTCTCATTGTGAGATAGTTGTAAAAGGGGTCCAGATAGGCCGTGTTCACTCCACGTTATAGGTTTCTGACTTGATCTGTTGAAGGCCCAAGTATGATTGTTACTCAAAAGATGTCCATGAAGTCCCTAATCCAGCACATTGGCCCCAAAGATGTTGCCCTGCCTTGGATATCCTATACGGCAAGGGGACCACTGTACTGAGTAATGTTTGTAACACCAATCAGTTTTTGGATGGCAAATTGGGATGGAAGGAACTTGTGTGACATTACTTTTGACTTCGTAAGATGTATGTCAGATTGGCTGCCTGTTGTCCTTTCTTAGGTTGGTAATACAAATACATTTGTTCCTGAAAGGTGACACATGTTGTGCTTTTGTTTCGATAAACCATACAAAAAGGTGAATTGTTAGCATACATCACCAGAGGTTCTTCTTCCTTTTGGTGCAGGCCTGTATGTTGTTGTCGGGGTACCCCAGTTCCTCCTGCCCCATCAGAATCATTAGAGGACAAAGGGGAATCGGCATGCCACCAAGTAACCGGAGTAAAGAGAGGAGGATTAGGAATAAAGGCCCAATATGTGAGATGCTCATGCTCTGAAATCACCTCAACATGCATTAGAGAAGAAAAGAGGAGAAAGAAAAAAACTGATTTACTTATCCGTTTGTCCATTTTCTGGTAATTCCAGAGCAGGCCGTGAACGTTTTGATGGAATGCACTCAATGCCTTTATCTGTCAAAACACAAAAAGCTCCTCTCTTCCCACATTTAACCATAAAAGGGCCTTCCCAGATATCCGTATAAGGATGTTTTAATCCACACTTTGCCAAGATATTGTGTCAAAACAGATGTGTGTCATGCTGGCCTTTGTTGGGCCATATGGTTCTGAGTTTGACCCATATATCTTTCTGCAGCTGATGTGCCATCTGATGCAGGGTCGGTGAGCCGAGGGGTCAAAAGAAAGATTTCTTGGACTCTCAAGGTCTGGCAGTGGTGCTCTTTTATTTAGAGAATAGTGTGGAATAGTATGGAGACAGGACCCACGGGCAGTGAAGAGCTGCAGGCATGGGGACAGGACCCATGGGCAGTCAGAGCTCCTGCTGCTGCCCTGAGTTGAGGGTTAGGGCTAATTTTATAAGGCATGGGTACGTGACTTATTTTTACTGGAAAAAGAAAAGATGATGTAAAAAGTCATTAAATGATTTCAGTGCAGATGGGGTCTGGTTATTGTGCGGTCATATAACTTTAGATACGAATCTGGCCATATAGATCAGCATGTAGGTGAGGATGCCCTGGGCTTCTCTCCCTGGGGCAGCCCTAATTCATACCATAAAAAACATCCACCGGGTCACATAATTTGGCATGTAGGCCAGGTCACCTTGGGCTTCTCTAGCTGGCGCGGCCTTAATCCACATCACCATCCTCCGCTAGATTCAAAAAATTTAAAGTAAATAAGGTGTGATTGAGAATACCTTGTGGATCATTCTTATAATACTCATTTCCCCTTTTCATTTTTTGTAAAGCAGGCTTTAGCATTCTATGACATGGCTCAATAATAGCTTGTCCCGTAGAATTATAGGGGATGCCAGTTTTATGGATAATATTCCAATCTGCACAAAATTGGTGGATAATTTGTGCTGAGAACTCGGGACCATTATCAGTTTTAATGCATGTAGGAGACCCCACGAAAGCAAATATAGCAAGCCAATGACGAATGACTTGTTTAGCGGTACTTTTTGTATGTGCCGATGCGAAAAGGAATTTCAAAAAGAGAATGAGTGTCAACAGAAGCGACAATATACTTGAAATGTCCAGAAGGCGGAAATATTGTTGTGTCCATTTGCCAAAGATCATTGCTGTATAGTCCACGAGGGTTAACCTCATCAGCAGCGAAGGGAGAGGTGGCTAGGGAAGATTGTTGACAGGCTGGGCAACCAGCAATTATTTGTGCAGCCTGTCGTTTTGTTAAGTGAAAGCGCGAGCGCAGGGCTGGAGTGTTGCAATGACGTAAGGCATGAAATGAACGTGCTGCTGTAAACAGGACAGTCAAGTCAAACATCGGCTACAACAGAATCAGCAATAGCATTCCCTTGAGATAAAGGACCAGGAGGAGGATTGTGAGAGCGTATGTGTGCAATAAAGCAGGAGTGAGTATGCTGGGACAATAATTGCTTGATTTTCAGAAAATGAGTGAAAATATCTTGTGTGGTTTGATGAAAGTTTAAAACGGAGGGCAAAAGAGGGACAGCATTAGCTATACAAGCAGAATCCGTAAGAATATTCAAAGGAACAGAAGGAAAGGTGCACAGGGCTAGATACATAGCTGCCAATTCCGCAATTTGAGTAGTTGAATGTCCTTGAGAGACTTCGGTCTTCCAGTCATTATTAGCAAACCAAGCTATACAGGCTTTTCTGTTTTTTCTGGAGCCGTCAGTGAAGTGGAGTTTGTGTACAAAAAGGAAAGAGTGGATGGGACAGGGATTTAAAAGAAATCTCACCCATATAAGATTGCAAAGCCATTTGTATTTGTGAATTGATCATCATAACATGATCAAATTGAGAAGATGTGCAAGGTAAAAAAAGTGGTCTGAGGGTCAGCGCCTCGCAATTGTAAATACCGTAAACGTCCCCTTTGAATAACCTCCACTATTCCATCAAAATGTGTATTGAGTATCTTAGCTGGTTGTGGGGCAACTATATCCACTCCAAGCATTCTATAACTGTGCCTGCTTTTTGAAAGACGATACCACTAGGACTTTTAGGTGTGTTTATCACATAAAGGCATAAGGGAATTTCCGGATCAAAGCGATTTAAAAATTGGGAGGTTAGAGCCTTGTTTACTAGGCTTAGTTCTTGTTTTGCCTCAGGGGTAAGAGTACACGTAGAAGAGAGGGAAGAGTCACCATGTAGCAAGGAAAACAAGTGACTCAGAGAATGTGTGGGGATGCCAAGAAAAGGACGTATCCAAACGTATCCAACTGATATTTCCTAAAGGCTGTTGCAATGTAACTAATGTTAAAGTATTGGGTATGGAAACAGAGGGAAAGCATGGCTTTACCAGGTGTCTGTCAATCATTAACCCTAGAAATTTCCAGGGGGGGTAAACTGTGCCTTATCTTGTGCCACAAGCAGGCCTTTGCCTTCTAGCAATTCAATTAATTGTTGGTATGCTGTTAATGAAAAATTTTTAGTTGGCGCTGCTAATAAAATATTATCCACATAATGGTAAAGTTGTATAGTAGGGTATTTGCTTCGAAAAGTTAATAACACATCTCCTACTAATTGTTGGCATATGGTAGGACTGTTTTTCATGCCCTGAGGCAAGACCTTCCACTGATATCTCTGGGGGAGCTCTTGATTGTTATAAACAGGGACAGTGAATGCGAGCTTTTCCCTATCAGCGGTGCACAAAGGTAGAGAAAAGAAACAGTCTTTAATGTCAATAACAACAATTTGCCAATTCTCAGGTATTAAAGAAGGGTTTGGCAATCCCTTCTGTAAAGCCCCCATAGGTTGCATGACAGCATTAATTGCCCTCAAGCCCTGGAGTAATCTCCACTTTCCAGATTTCTTTTTTATCACAAATACTGGGGTGTTTGAGGGTTCAACATGGCCTAATTTTAGTTACTCCTGTACTAGCATCTTTAAAGCCTGTAATTTTTCTTTTGGAAGGGGTCACTGATCTATCCATACAGGCGTGGTAGTTTTCCATGGAATGGGTATGGGAGGAATGTTAATAACATCAGCGGCCCCTAGGAAAAAGGCTTAACGTTTAGAGAGAGTTTCCATTGAGAAAGCAATTCTCGCCCCCATAGGGAGTATGGAGTTGGAAGAAGTAGGGTGTAATTAAGGCTATTCTGTTTTCAGGTCCTCTGACTTTGAGTATGTGATCACTTACCTCAGGCGTCATAAGCCCCCCTACACCTTGTACAGATGCAGAGGTTTGTTTTTTTAGGCCAATGCGGAGGCCAAGTGGGCAAGGCTATAATGGCTTTATCAGCCCCAGTATCCAGGAGCCCTTCAAATGGAATCTCCTGTATGTATACTGTAAGAATGGGCCGATTTAATCTTAATGACTGTATCCAGAAAGCACCGTCGCCAGTGTGGCTGAAGGCACTGGCCCCCCTCTTGGCAGCGGAGACGTGAGCAGGGGACAAGTAAGGTATTAATACCAACTGAGCTATCCTCGTAAAAGCTTCTATCACATAATAACTAGATGATTGGACCACGATTTTTATTTCACCTTGATAGTCAGCATCAATTACCCCGGGAATGAGGTTTAAGCCCTTCAAAGCTGAACTAGAGCGTCCCATTAATAACCCGAAATATCCTGATTGTAAAGGTCCCCATGCATTGGTAGGAACAAGAAAGGTTTTGCCAGCACAATCCATGACGACTGTCTCTGAGGCCACGAGATCCACTCCGGCACTTCCTGTCGAGGCTGCCACTAAATCATTCACATAGAGTCGGCCTGCTGATTGAGAGCTCCCCAAACTTGGTTTTTCGGGGCACTGGGGAGTGTGCCCCGTTTCAAGTTTCCGGACGCCAAGCCACGGTTGATTAGATTACCATCTACATCAGTTTTAGAGCGACATTGATTCGCCCAATGGAATCCCCTTCGGCACCGAGGACATGGTTTAGAAGGAGGTGTTTTAATATCAGCTGGCCCTCCTTTACCAGGGATAGCTTTTGGACCGGACTTACATTGTTTTGGCCGGTGTCCAGGTCTTCCGCACTTAAAACAGGCATTATCAAAAAGCAACTTTGGGCAGCTGCGAAACGCGGCTGCCATTACTTTGGCACATGACTATGAGTTCCTACTTCCTGACAGGCTCGCAGCGTATCTCCGGTCCGCTGTGAGAATGATGGGCCAACAATTGGCGACCCAGCAGAAATTATACTTTAAGACACTTCAACAGCTGCTGAAGGCGATTTCAGTTTCGCTTTCTCATGACAAGTTACAGAGGATATTGCTGGCGATATCTACACATTGCCCCTGGTTCTCTGAGAATGGCACCTTGGACATTAAGTTGTGGGAAAGGCCCCTGCATCAGGGGCGGCTACAAGGTTCACAGAAAAACTGGTCAGAAGGTACAGAGATTTCCCATATACCCCTGCCCACCCAGCACACACAGGCTCCCTGACTATCAAAATACTCACCAGAGTGTTACATTTGTTATAATCAATGAACCCACATTCACACATCATTATCACTCAAAGTCTATAGTTTACATGAGGGTTCACTCTTGGTGTTGTACATTCTGTGTGTTTGGATAAACATATAATGACATGTATCCACCACTGTAGTATCATACAGAATAGCTACACTGCCCTAAAACCCCTCTATTCTTCCCTCCCTCCCCCACAACCCCTGGAAATCAATGATCTTTTTACTGTCTCCATAGTTCTGCCTTGTCTAGAACGTCCTATAGTTGGAATATACAGTATGCAGCCTTTTCAGATTGTCTTCTTTCACTTAGTAATATGCATTTAAGTTTCCTTCATGTTTTTTCATGGCTTGATAGCTCATGTCCTTTTAGTGTTCAATAATATTCCATTGTCTGGATGTACCACAGTTTACTTATCCATTCACCTGCTGAAGGACATCTTAGTTGGTTCCAAGTTTTAGCAATTATAAATAAAGCGGCTATACCATCTATGTGCACATACTTGCGTCGACATAAATTTTCAACCCATGTGGGTAAGTACCAAGGAGCATGGTTGCTGGATTGCATGGGAAGAATGTGTTTAGCTTTGTCAGAAACTGCCAAGTTGTCTTCCACTGTGGCTGTACCATTTTGCATTCCTGTTGCTCCACATCCTCACCAGCATTTGGTGTTTTCTGTGTTCTGGATTTTGGCTATTCTAATAGGGGTGTAGCAGTACCTCATTGTTGCTTTAATTTGCATTTCCCTGATGACATATGATGTGGAACATCTTTTCAAATGCTAACTGCCATCTGTATATCTTCTTTGGTGAGGTATCTAGGTCTTTTGCCCATTTTTTAATCAGATTTTTTCTTATTGTTGAGTTTTAAGAGTGCTTTGTATATTTTGGACAACAGTCTTTCATCAGATATGTCTTATGCAAACATTTTCTCCCAGTCTGTAACTTGTTTTCTCATTCTCTTGACATTGCTTTTTGCAGAGCAAAAGTTTTGAATTTTAATTAAGTCCAGCTTATCAATTATTTCTTTTTATTATTGTGTCTTTGGTATTGTATCTAAAAAGTCATTACCATACCCCAAATCACCTAGATTTTCTACTATTCTATTCAAGGAGTTCTATAGTAGCGTGTTTTAAGCTTATATCTGTGATCTATTTTGAGGTAATTTTTGTGAAAGATGTGCGTCTATGTCTAGAGTCTTTTTTGTGTGTGGGGTTCTTTGTGTGTCTAGCTGTTACAGCAACATTCATTGAAAAGATCATCTTTATGCTATTGTATTGCCCTTACTCCTTTGTCAAAGAAAGTTGACTATATCTATGTGGACCTCTTTCTGGGCTCTGTATTCTGTTCCATTGATCTATTTGTCTGATCTTTCACTAACACCTCTTTGTCTTGATTTATATATACAGCTTTATAGAAAGTCTTAAAGTTGGAAGAGCCAGTCCTTTGACTTTGTTCTCCTTCAATATTTTGCTGTCTATTCTAGGTCTTTTGCTTCTCTGTATAAACTTTAGAATTAATTTGTTGGTATACACAAAGTAACTTGCTGAGATTTTTGATTGAGAAGGCATTGAGCCTATAGATCAAGGTGGGAAGAACCGCCATCTTGAGAATATTGTCTTCCCCTCCATGAACTTGGAATCTCTCTCCATTTATTTAGTCCTTTGATTTCTTTCATCAGAGTTTTGAAGTTTTCCTCATACAGATCTTGTACATTTTGTTAGATTTATATCTAAGTATTTTATTTTTTTTGGTGCTAACATAAATGATATAGTGTTTTTAGTTTCAAATTCCACTTGTTCATTGCTCGTATATAAGAAAGCAATTGACTTCTGTATTTATCTTTATTTCCTTTTCTCGTCTTGTATTAGCTAGGACTTCCAGTACAATGTTGAAAAAGAGTAGTGAGAGGTGACATCCTGACCTTGACCTTGATCTTAGTAGGAAAACTTCAAGTTTGTCACCATCAACTACGGTGTTAGCTGTAGATTTTTTTGTGATTTTCTTTTTCAGTTGAGGAAGTTCTCCTCTGTTTCTAGATTGCTGAGAGTTTTTATTATGAATAGGTGCTGGATTTTGTTAAATGCTTTTTCTGCATCTATTGATATGATCATGCGATTTTTCTTCTTTAGCCTGTGAATGTGATGGATTACACTAATTGATTTTCAAATGTGGAAACAGCCTTGCTTACCTGGAGTAAATCCCACTAGGTCACATTTATATTCATGAGAGATTGGTCTGTAGTTTTCTTGTAATGTCTTTGTCTGGTTTTGGTATTAGGGTAATGCTGACCTCATACAATGAGTTAGGAAGTATTCTCTTTGTTTCTATCTTCTGGAAGAGACTGTAGAGTACTGGTATAATTTCTTCTCTAAATCTTTGTTAGTATTCATCAGTGAACCCATCTGGAGCTGATGCTTTCTGTTTTCGAAGGTTATTAATTATTGATTCAATGTTTTTAATAGATATAGGACTATTCAGATTGTCTATTTCTTCTTGTGTGAGTTTTAGCAGATTGTGTCTTGAAAGAAATTGGTCCATTTCATTTAAGTTATCAAATTTGTGTCGTTCATTTTACTTATGTATAACATATATGTACCTACATATGTGTATATATATAAGTGAATGACAGCAATGACACAAAGGGTGGGATGGAGGAGTTAGAATTATTTTGTTGTTATAAGATACTCACACTACCTGTGAAAGCAGGTATTTGCTATTTTAAAGTGGACTTAGATTAATTGTAAATGTACATTGCAAACTCTAGGACAGCCACTTTAAAAAAATTAAAAAGATATAACTGATATGCTAAGAAAGAAGAGAAAATGAAACAATATAAAATGCACACATAATCAAATACATTGTTGCCACTATTATTTTGAACACACTGTTATAAATTAAGAATAAAAAAAGAAAAGTTTTTATTTTATCTTCATTTATACCTTCTCTAGCGCTTTTGCCTTCTTTATGTAGATCTGGGTTTCTGACCTGCATCATTTTCCTTCTCTTTGAAGATTTTCTTTTAACATTTCTTGCAAGGCATGTCTACTGGCAATAAATTCCCTCATTTTTGTTTCTGTGAGAATGACTTTATTTCTCCTTACATTTGAAAGGTAATTCTCAGGGTACATAATTTTCAGTTGGTGGTTTTTTCTTCTCAGAATCTTAAATATTTTACTCCACTTTCTTCTTATTTGCATCGTTTCAGAGAAGTCAGATGTAATTCTTATCTTTGCTCCTCTATAGGTAAGGTGTCTTTTTCTTTCTGGCTTCTTTCAAGATTTTTGCTTATCTTTGATTTTCTGCAATTTGAATATGATACGCCTAGGTGTAGGTTTTTTGGCATTTATTGTGCTTGGTATTCTCTCACCTTCCCAGATCTGTGGTTTGATGTCAGCATTAATTTGGGGAAATTCTGTCATAATCATTTCAAGAATTTCTTCAGTTCCTTTCTCTCTTTCTTCTCCTTCTGGTATTCTTAGCACACATATATGTTAGACCTTTTGTAGTCGTCCCACAGTCCTTGGATATTCTGTTTTGGATTTTCTTTTTCAGTCTTTTTTCTCTTTGCTCTTCCACTTTGGAAATTTTTATTGTTATAACCTCAATCTCAGACCTTCCTTCCTAAACTGCCCTGTCCAGTTTATTGATGAGCCCATCAAAGACATTGTTCATTTCTGTGTTTTTGATCTTTAGTACTTCTTTTTGATTCTTTCTTAGAATTTCCATCTCTCTAATGTCCTCCACCTGTTCTTGAATGCTGTCTACTTTAGCCATTAGAGACTTTAGCTTATTATTCAGTTGTTTTAAATTACGAATCTAATAATTCCAACATCCTTGCAATATCTGAGTCTGATTCTGATGCTTTCTGTCTCTTCAAACCAAATTTTTCCTTGATAGCCAGACACGGTGTCCTGGGTACAATGGCCTGTGGTAAATAGGCCTTTAGCAATGCAGTGGTGAGGTGGGGGTGGGGGAGGCGTCTGTAGTCGTGGGGTCGAGTCTCAGTCTGTTAGTGAATCTATGCCTCTGGACTGCGAACTCCACCAGCACTTCATGCTTCTCAGTACCCCTCCCTCAAGGTGCAAAGGACGCTTAGACAGGGCTGGAGGTGGATATTTCCCTTCCCTGGGCTGTTATGCTTTGATAAAACATCAATAGTTTAGGCTCTGATAAAACAGCTTCTCTGGAGGGCAGGCCTTGTTAAGAAGAACAGAATGCTCTGGTTCCTTCCTGGCATGGCCCCTGCCAGAAGAACAAGGAGATTTTTCTCACTCACTGTGAAAACCTAGGAGAGGTCCTGGAGGTAACTCTCACAAGATTGTGGGGCACCCATGGCTGGAGCCCCCTGCATTTTTTAACTCTTGGATTTGTCCACACTGAGCCTCCAGCAATTAATCAATTACAGTTCATGTTTTTCTAACTTAGTGCTGATTCCCACGAGAGGTTTCTGCTCCTGGGTTTCTGGTCCTGTAAGTTGTGATCCTCTGTATCCACCTGTCTGTTTCTGCAGTTTGGAGGTTTGCTCTGCAGCCTCACCTCTCTGATGGATCTAGGAAGAGTTGTTGAGTTGTTTGTTTAGCTTTTTACTTGTTATTATGTTGGAGGGATGACTTTCAAGCTTCTTACACATGGAACCAGGAACCAGAAGTTGAGATGCATTTTTTAAAAGGCTTGGGATGATTAACATTCAAGATAATAATAGAGCTTAAAAGTTTTTGAAAACCAAGCTGAGTTAGGGGAGAGAGGACCGAATCATACTCCCTTACAACTGCAAGGCACATTGTATTTTCCCAAGTGCTGCCTCATCTGAGTCTCCCGGGCATCTTCTGTTGTGTGTGAGGATTGCTTTGTACCCATTTCAGAAGGAGCAACTGAGGCTCAGAAGGGTTTCTTAACCTGCTCAAAGTCACACCACTAGCATAACTCAGGCTCCTTTGCATTTTCGGGGTGGAGAACTGGCCAGCAGATGTGTCCGTTCCATCACTGTTAAGCACAGGGCATTATCATTGTTCCCAACTTGAAGGCCTTAAAGCAAGGCGCCCACTTCTGGCTCTGCTGCCACTGCCAACTCTGGTCTCTTCCTGGGCCAGATTTACACACTTATGTCGCTGGCCTGTACCCTGTGGGCATTTGCTACAGTCCTACATGAGCCTATAGACAAGATGGTTCAGAGTACATTATCTGTGCTAACCCTCCTAGGAACATTTGCCTTTTAAGTGGGAAGGCTTGTTAACTCAAAAGGAATGGCTCTCTGATGGTTGAATTTTAGAAAGTGTGGCTTGAGCTGAGATTTTGAACTGGGTTATCCTGCCTGGAGCATCTCAGGTCAGATGTTTCCTCATGTGCCAAGCTGTTGTCCTGGGCACTGTCCAGCATGCTGCACGCATGCTGGCTGTGGAGCTGCCAGGGTTGTCATCCTGTTTCTTCTCCACCACCCTTCCTGGGGCTTGGACCTGACAAGAAGGGTACTCAGGTTGAGAAGCAGGATATTCTGGCTCCAATGCTCAGAGGGAAGCCGATTTATTTTCATCTTTGAATTACTTGGAGTTGTTTGCCTCGTCTGTCCTGACCCCAACTTCTGCCCCTCTTGGCTACCCTATTGATAACGGAGGCAAGTTCCTGGGGAATTAACTCTTTCTAGGTAAACACTTGAATTCAATCACTGACTCCCAAACCTCAGTCCTGACAAGGAAACGCATTAGGCTTACTTTAAACTTAAAGGGTTAAAACAAACAAAAACAACCACCAAAGCCTCCTCCAGGGCCAAGCGTGCACGGATTCAATAGGACTGAGTAACACGTAGGAATCTGTATCTTTTTAAAAAAATGTTTCTTTTTCATATAATTAATTTGTTATTTTTATTGAGGTCATGTTAGTTTATAACATTAATGTAGATCTTAGGAGTACATCATTATATATCAACTTCTGTATAGACTACATTGTGTTCACCAGGAAAAGTCTAGTTTCTGTCCAACAACGTACAAATGTGCCCCTTTACTGTTTTGCCCTCCTCCTACTCGCCTCCCATGACAAACACCAATCTGTTCTCTGTATCTATGTGTTTGTTTGTTGTAGTTGCTTTATCTTCCACATACGAATGAAAATCATACAGTATTTGTCTTTCTCCATCTAACTTATTTTTCTTAGCATAATACCCTCAAGATCCATCCATGTTGCTGCAAATGGAAAGATTTCATCTTTTTCATGGCTGAATAGTATTCCATTGTGTATATATACCACATCTTCTTTATCCATTCATCCGTTGATGGGCACTTGGGATGTTTCCAAGTCTTGGCTATTATGAATAATGCTGTAATGAACGTGGAAGTGCATATATCTTTTTGAATTAGTGTTTTTGTGTTCTTTGGATAAATATGTAGGAGTGGAATAGCTGGATCATATGTTAGTTCTACTTTTAATTTTTTGAGAAATCTCCATACTGTTTATACTGTTTTCTGTAGTGGCTGCACCAGTTTACATTCCCACCAGCAGTGTACGAGGGCTCCCTTTTCTCCAGATCCTCTCCAACACTTGTTATTCCCTGTCTTTTTAATAACAACCATTCTAACATGTGTGAGGTGATGTCTCATTGTAGTTTTGATTTGCATTTCCCTAATAATTAATGATGTTGAATATCTTTCTGTGTGTCTGATGGCCAACTGTATATCTTCTTTGGAAAAATGTTCAGATCCTTTGCCCATTTTTTAATTGGGTTGTTTGTTTTCTTGTTGTTGAGTTGTATGAGTTCTTTATACATTTTGGATATTAACCCCTTATCAGATATATGATTTGCAAATATCTTCTCACAATTGTTAGATTGTCTTTTCAGTTTGTTAAATTTTTTTGTCATGCAGAAATTTTTAGTTTGATGTAGTTCTATTTGTTTATTTTTTCTTTTGTTTCTCTTGCCTGAGTAGATATGTTACTTGAAAAGATACTGCTAAGACTGGTGTCAAAGAATGTACTGCCTATGTTTTCTTCTAGGAGTTTTATGGTTTCAGGTCTTACTTTCAAGTCTTTAATCCATTTTGAGTTGATTTTTGTGCATGGTGTAAGATAATGGTCTACTATCATTCTTTTGCATGTGGCTGTCTAGTTTTCCCAACACCATTTATTGAAGAGAATTTGCTTTCTCCACTGTATGTTCTTGGCTCCTTAGTCAAAAATTAGCTGTCCATAGATGTGTGGGTTTATTTCTGGACTCTCAATTCTGTTAAATTTATCTGTGTCTGTTTTTTTTTTTTTTTTCTTGCCAGTACCATGCCGTTTGGATTACTACAGCTTTGTATTATACTTTGAAATCAGGGATTGTGATGTCTCCAGCTTTGTTCTCTTTTCTCAGGATTCCTCTGGGGTCTTTTGTTGTTCCATATAAATTTCAGGATTCTTTGTTTTGTTTCTGTAAAAAACGTCATTGGAATTGCATTGAATCTGTGGATTTCTTTAGGTGGTATGGACATTTTAACTATGTTAATTTTCCAATCCATGAGCATGGAATATCTTTTCCTTTGTTTGTGTCTCTTTGATTTCTTTCAATAATGTTTTATATTTTCAGTGTACAGGTCTTTCACCTCCTTTGTTAAATTTATTTCTAGGTATTTTATTCTTTTTGTTGTGATTGTAAATTGGATTGTATACTTGATTTCTCTTTCTGCTGTTTTGCTGGTATATAGAAACACAACTGATTTTTATATGCTGATTTTGTACCCTGAAACTTTACTGTATGCATTTATTATTTATGATAGCTTTTTTGTGGATTCTGTAGGACTTTCTATATATGAAATTATGTCATCTGCAAATAGTGGTAGTTTTATTTCCTCTTTTTCAATATGAATACCCTTTATTTGCTTTTCTTGACTAATTACTCTGGCTAGAATTTCTAATACCACGTTGAATAAGAGTTGTGAGAGTGGGCATCCTTGTTTTGTTCCTGTTCTTAGATGGGTGGCGTTTAGTTTTTCATTGTTGAGTATGGTAGTAGCTGTGGGTTTATCATGGCCTTTATTGTGTCAAGGTACTTTCTTTCTATGCACATTTTATTCAGAGTTTTTGTTATGAATGGGTGCTGAATCTTGTTGAAGGTTTTGTCTGCATCTATTAGGTGATCATGAGATTTTTCTTCTTCCTTTTTTAATGTGGTGTATCATGTTGATTGATTTGCTGATGTTGAATCATCCTTGCATCCCTGGAATAAATCCCACTTGATCATGGTGTACAATGCTTTTAATGTATTGTTGTACTCAATTTGCTAACATTTTGTGGAGGGTTTCTGCATCTATGTTCATCAGTGATATTGGTCTGTAATTTTCTTTTTTTGTGTTGTCCTTGTCTGGTTTTGGTATCAGGGTGATGTTGGAACCATAGAATGAGTTAGGAAGTCTCCTCTCTTCTTCAATTTTTTGGAAGTATTTGAGAAGGATAGATATTAAATCTTTCTTGAATGCTTCATAGAATTCACTAGGAAAGCCCTCTAGTCCTGGACTTTCATTTTTTTGGAGGTTTTTGATTACTGTTTTGATCTTCTTACTAGGGCTTGATCTATTCAGATTCTCTATTTCTTCTTGATTCATTTTTGGGAGATTGTATGATTCCAGGAAATTAGCCATTTCTTCTGGGTTATCCAGTTTGTTGGTGCATAGCTTTTCATAGCATTCTCTTATAATTCATTGTATTTCTTTTTTTTTTTTTTTTGAGAAAGATTTGCCCTGAGCTAACATCTGCTGCCAATCCTCCACTTTTTGCTGAGGAAGATTGGCCCTGAGTTAACATTCATGCCCATCTTCCTCTAATTTATATGTGGGATGCCTGCCACAGCACAGCTTGATAAGTGGTGCATAGGTCTGCACCTGGGATCTGAAGTGATGGAACCCAGGCTGCCAAAATGAAGTATTTGAACTTAGCTGCTATGCCACCAGGGTGGCCTCTTATTGTATTTCTGTGGTATCTGTTTAGATTTCTACTCTTTTGTTTCTGATTTTATTTATTTGAGTCTTCTTTATTTTTTTTTTTTTAGTGAATCTAGCTAAAGGGTTGTCTATTCTGTTTATCTTTTCAAAGAACCAAGTCTGTTTCATTGATCGTTTCTATTGTCTTTTTAGTTTTTATTTGTTTGCACTCTGATTTTTATTATTTTCTACCAATTTGAGGCCTCATTTGTTCTTCTTTTTCTGATTACTTTAGGTCTAATGTTAGATTGTTTATTTGAAGTTTTTCTTGTTTCCCGAGGGAGGCCTGTATTGCTATAAGCTTCCCTGTTAGTATTGCTTTTGCTTTATCTCATAGATTTTGATATGGCGTATTTCCATTTTTGTTTGTCTGCAGATATTTTTTGATTTATCCATTGACCCAGTAATTGTTCAGTAGCATTTTGTTTTATTTGCACGTATTTGTGACTTTTTCAGTTTTCCTTTTGTAGTTGATTTCTAGCTTCATACTATTTGGTTGGAAAAGATGCTTGACATTATCTCAACCTTTGTAAATTTACTGAGACTTGTTTTGTGGCCTAACGTGATAAATTCTGGAGAATGTTCCATGAACATTCAAAAGGAATGTGTGTTCAGGGCCAGCCCTGTGGCATAGTGGTTAAGTTTGGCATGCTCCATTTCAGCAGCCCAGGTTCGTGGGTTTGGATCCTGGGCACCAACCTACACCAGTCATCAGCCATGTGGTGGTGGCAACTCACATACGAAATGGAGAAAGACTAGCAAATGTGTTAGCTCAGGAAGAAACTTCCTCACCAAAAAAAAAAAAAAAAAAGAATGTGTGTTCTGTAGTTTTTGGGTAGGGTGTTCTATATATATCTATTAAGTCCCTGTGGTCTAATGTGTCATTTAAGGCCAATGTTTTATATTGATCTTCTGTCTGGATGATCTAACCACTGATGTAAGTAGGATATTAAAGTCCCCTACTATTATTGTGTTACTGTCAATTTCTCCTTTTATGTTGTTAACATTTGCTTTATATATTTAGTGATCCTGTGTTGGGTGTATAGATATTTACAAGTGTTATATCCTCTTGTTGGATTGTTCTCTTTATCATTATGTAGTGCCCTCGTTTGTCTCTTTTCACAGTTTTTGTTCTAAAGTCTATTTTTTCTCATATAAGTATTGCTACTCTAGTTTCCTCTTTGTTTCCATTTGAATGGAATATCTTTTACTATCTCTTCACTTTGTCTGTGAGTGTCTTTCTATCTGAAATGTGTCACTTGTATGCAGCATATATATGGGTCTTGTTTTTTATCCATTTAGCCACCCTACATCTTTTGATTGAAGCATTTAGTCCATTTATATTTAAAGTAATTATTGATAGGCATTTACTTATTACCATTTTGTGACTTTTTTCTGGATGTTTTTGTAGTTTTCTGTTCCGTTATTCTTCTCTTGCTCTTTTTGTGGTTTGGTGACTTTCTATAGTGTTATGTTGGATTCCTTTATCTTTATTTCTTGTGTATTTATTATAGGTTTTTGTTCTGTGGTTACCATGTGGTTTATACGTAACAACCTAAATAAATAGCAATCTATGTTAGGTTGCTGGTATCTTAAGTTTGACCTCTTACTAAAAGCCCTACACTTCTACCCACATTTTATGTTTTTGATATGATGTTTTACCTCTTTTAATTTTGTATATCCCTTAACCTCTTATCATAGATATAGATGATTTTAGTAGTTTTGTCTTTTAACCTTCATACTAGTTTTATAGGTAGTTGATCCACTAGCTTTACTGAATATTTGCCTTTACCAGTGATATTATTTCTTTGATAATTCTCATATCTAATTTTGGCCTTTTCTTTTCCACTTAAAGAAGTCCCTTTAACATTTTTGTAATGCCAGTTTAGTGATGGTGAACTCCTTTAGTTTTTGCTTGTTTAGAAAACTCTTTTAATCTCCTTCCATTCTGAATGATAACCTTTCCAGGAAGAGTATTCTTGGTTTTAAGTGCTTTCCTTTCTGCATTTTGAATATATCATGTCACTCCCTTCTAGATTTCTGCTGAAAAGTCAGCTAATAGCCTTATGGGATTTCCTTTGTACATATCTTGTTTCTTTTCTCTTGCAGCTTTTAAGATTCTCTCTTTATCTTTAATACTTGACATTTTAATGATACTGTGTCTTGGTGTGAGCTTCTTGAATTCATCTTCTTTGGTACTCTCTGGGCTTCCTGTTCCTGAATGTCTGTTTCCTTCCTCAGGTTAGAGAATTTTTCAGCTATTATTTCTTCAAGTAAGTTTCTGCCCCTTTGTCTCTCTCTTCACCTTCTGGGACACCTATAATGCAACATTAGTGTGCTTCATGTTGCCCCAGAGGTCCCTTAGATTGTCCTCATTCTTCTTAATTATTTTTATTTCTGCTCAGCTTGGGTGGTTTCCTCTACTCTTTCATCCAGGTAGCTAATACATTCTTCTGTGTCATCTACTTTGCTATTGATTCCCTCTAGTGAATTTTTCATTTCCATTGTTGAATTCATTGGCTCTGATTGGTTTCTTTCTTTCTTCTTTCTTACATTTTCCAATACTTTTTTTGATGTTCTCACTGTGTTCATCTATTCTTCTCCCAAGATCAGTGAGCATCCTTATGATCACTAGTTTTTTCTCTTTATCAGGCAGATTATTTATCTCTGTTTCATTTAGTTCCTTTTCTGAGGATTTGTCCTGTTCTGTTATTTGGAATATATTCCTTTGTCTCCTCATTTTGCCTACTTCTCTGTACTTATTTCTATATATTAAGTAGATCAACTAAATCTCCTGATCTTGGAAATGTGGTCCTATGTAGGAGATGTGTTATGGAGCCAAGCAGCATGTTCCCCTCTCATTACCCATGCCAAATGTTTCAGGGGTGTCACTTATGTGGCGTTCTGTTGTGGTGGGGTCTCTATTGCTGCAGGCAAGTGGGTAGGCTGGTCTGGCCCTACCCCTGGTGCAGCTGGGTTTGTAGCTCAGGAATGCAGCTGTGTTAGCTTGCTCTTAGGTGACCCAGGCCTCAGACGTGGGCTGGCTATGCAACTATGTGGAGCATGACTTCCTCTGGTGTGCTAGTGGGCAGGGTAGGCCTCTAGTGAGAGCTGGTTGTGTGGCCCAGGGGCATGTAACTGGTTCAGGAGTGCTGCTGGGCAGGGCAGGTCCTTGCACTAGCAGGCTGGAGGGAGGATTCCCAATGATATCTGCCAGCGTCTGTGTCAGCATGGCTGAAGGTCATAAAATGGCTGCCAATATATCTCCATCCCTAGGGGGTGGGCCCAGCCACCTCTTGCTTCTCCAGGATGTGCTATGGGCTTAGTAAGTGAGTCTCTTGTACCAATGGATTATGCACTTTTCTATCTGGTGTTTTCGAGCTGGTTTCCTTTTCAAGTGAGTCTGTGTGTGGGCCCTTTAAGAGCAGGTTCTCCTTTCTCTGAAGTTCTAGTTTTCCTGAGCATATTCACCATTGGTTTTCAAAGTCAGGTATTACAGGGTCTCATCTCTCCTGTGCTGGATCTAAGGGCTGGGCTGCCTAACGTGGTGCTCAGATCCCTGCTCCCCTGGGAGCACCTCCGTCCCTTTGAGAGTGCTCCTGACCATGTGGTGCCGAGGCTAGGGTGGGTCTGTCCTCAGCAGGACTGCACTCTGCCCCACCTTGTGTCGTCCCTGGTTCTGGAGCTTCTTTTCATCCAGTTTCCAGATCTCTGTCAGGGGCAATTGCTCCACAGGGAGCTGTAGGTTTGCTGTGTCCATGGGAGGAGGTGAGCTCAGGATCCTCTTATGCTGCCATCTTGCAAAAACTCCTGGAATCTGTATCTTTTTTATAAAAACAACCAGGAGATTAAAAAAGTATTTAATTCTGTGAGCTTTCCAATCAAGACAACAGTGGAGGGAATAGTTTATTGGGCCTCCATTCACTCACTGAGAGCCGCTCAGTGCAACCTTTGACATAGATCCCCACCCAGGCACTACCCACTGCATCCTTGTGAAGCCTATTCCGGGCATCCTATCATGCTCTCAGTAGACATTTCCATATGTATTTCTGGAAGGGGAAACCTTTTAACATAACTCCCACAGTGTCACCACATCTAAGGATCAATAACGATTCCTTAGTAGCCAATGTCAGTGATCATTTGTTTCCGTTTGGCGGATACAAATCAGGATCCTAACGAGGTTTGCCCACTGCATTTTATTGACATATTTCAAAAGTCTCTTTTGCTCCATAGACTTCCTCTCCCTGTCTATCTTTTTTTTGTGTATGTCCTTTGAAATTTGCTTGTTGAAGGAACTAGGTCCATGGTCCCTAGAGCATCTCAAATTTTCTTATGCATATGAATCACCTGCAGACTTTGTTAAGATGCAGATTCTGACCCAGCAGGTCTGAGGTGGAGCTGGGATTCCTTATTTTTAGCTGGCTCTGGGGTGATTCTGGGGCTGCTGGTCCAAAAGCCACACTCAGGGAGCAGGATACTCACGGGAAGATTGCCGAGGTGCCAGCATGTCCCTGCCTCATCTTCCTTACGAACTGGGGGTGACCCAGGCCCTGGTCAGATTCAGGTTGATGCCAGCAAGCCCTCTGGAGGGTGATGCTGTGCATTCCTTCTGATGCTCAGCGAGTCTGTGCACAGCCAAGTTCATATCCCAGGGAGCCATCTCTCTCCAAGTCCTCCCAGCAGTTATTTTCTGTAGCTGGAGGCTCTGGCCCTGTTGCTAATCTGGGGAACCTTACATTGTCTTTATCGTGGACTGAACAGTGCTGCCTTCATTGTTGCTGCATGGGCCAGTGATGATGGCAGGTCCCTGAGTTTCTACATGGGCTGTGTTGGGAGGAGTAGAGTGTTGCAATGGTGGCCACCAATAAGCAATGCTTCCCAGGATCCATGCCTTTGTGTAGTCCTTCCCACATTGATACTGGGCTTGGCCATGGGACTGCAGAATCTTGACAAGTCTTGTGAATTGGGGTATGGAATGCTCCGCTGGCCCCACAGGGAAGCCTAGTTAGACTATGGAGTGATGAGAGGGCACATGGAAACACAGGCCCAGTTGACAGCCAGCACCAGGGCCGCAGGCTTGGGAGCAAGGCCATTTTATGCCTTGCAGCCCCAGCTTGGCACAGAACAGAGTGCAGCCACACAAGTGAGAACACAGCTGAACCCAACGAACCCACAGAATTCTGAGAAATAACAAATTGTTATTGTTTTAAGCCACTAAGTCTTGGTGTTCTGTTATACAGCACAGCTAACTGAAACACTAATGCATGACACTCTGCAGATATGTGGGAGCTGGTGCTCATGGAGCCAAGACCACCCCAGCCTTTCTACTTGCTGGGGTTTGGCAAACATGGCTTCCCTCCTAATACCCAGAGATGCTTCAGCAAGGGAACTGGTTTTACATTCCTACATTCACCTTTCAGTGTCAGATCATGGCTTCCATCAAAAGGGAGGTACATGGAAAAGGACTTGGAGACACAGGCTCTTGAGTTGGGGACACCTGGTATGAACCCTGGAGTGACATCCCTAACTGTGGTCCTTGCACACGTTACTCTGTTCTCTTGGCTTCTGTAGGTTCATGTTTCAAAGGCATATAGTAATATTGACTTCAGAGCTATTGTGAGAATTAAGTAAAATTAGGTATTCCATGCTGAATCTAGTGTTCTATATTGTTATGATTATCAAATATTCTCCATAAATCTAGTAGACAATCTGTTTGCTCTCTCTCCCTCTGTTACTTGAAGTGTGGTCCACAGACCAGCAGTATCAGCATTGCCTGGGAGCTTGGTGGGGAAGCAAATTCCCACGTCCCAGCTCAGGCCTATCATATCAGGGACTCTGGGGGTGGGGCCCCCAAATCAACAAGCTCTCTAGGTGGTTCTGTTTCTTTCTTTTTAATAGCTTTTTCTGTTATGAAATAAAACACAAGTGCAGAAAATCACATAGAACATATGGCTTGCTGAATAATTTTAGGCAAACACAATCTTAGCTACTGCACAGGTGACAAAGGTGACAGTTCCCTCTTCATGTCTCTTTCCTCTTCTGTCAATGGACATGGTCTGGTTGATCTAAGGGTTTCCCAGGGTGGTTTTTGCCAATGGGGCACATGTGTGCAGAGCAATGCATGCTGCTGTGCTTGGTCCTGTAGCTGGACCCAGAGACTGATCAGACCCGGGCACCGTCCTGCTGTCTATGCCAGACAGCTGTATTCTTTCATGAGGAGGAATGTCTGGATGGTTCTCTTTCTATAATGTCAGCAGCTGCTGCTGCTTAGTGCCTGGGACCATTAATTTATTTGAGTTTGCAAAATGGTGAGCTTCCATTTCTATCATTTTTCACTTATTAGCTGGGATAATTTTATAAAGAGACACTTTTACTCATCTATTACTGGATTACCCAGAGGTGTGGTTCACATAAGAAAAGGAGGGTAAATTTTTGATGCTTTTTTTGATTTAAAAATGCTGAATTGTTTTCATAAATCTTCAAAAAGTGATCAATTAATTTAGAAAATTATCATGAATTCATGAATTGATATTTTACAGGTTTCAATATATTGCACTTATTATCCTTTTTGAGGCTTAATTTATCTCATAATGGGAGCCTCCTTATGTTGGCTCCTGAGTCCTTTTGATGTGATTCTAGTGGTCTTTGAGAGTGTCCTTGCTATCTGCTATAAACAGCTGTTCCAGGCTTACCTTGAACATTTCTTTTCCCAGACATGTGACAAGGCATGAAGCCAAGAAGCCTTGGTTTCTTTTAATGGAAAGGCGTATTTCAAGACCACCTTCTGGAGGCTAGACACACTCATTGCTACTGGGTTGCTTCTTGTTTCCCTATATTTATATATCTTCATATGCATGTATGTATGTATGTATTCTCTATCTATCTATCTACTTTAAAAGTAAAACACCTCATGAGTCCATACTGCTATTCTTAATCCAAATTTAGGACTTACAGGGTTTTAGTTTCCTCTTTTCTCTTCCGTCTGTATTTCATTTTTTCCACAACAGGAATCCCGATTCTCAAGGCCACAGGGGTTGACAGGATTAGAATATGCCATAATTATTATTCGTTTTAGTCTACATTATAAGCCAACAAAATAAGAATAGCAATATCACTGTCACCACCACTACAAAAACCTGATTACTAACAGAGTTAACCTTTTCTTCCCTGCTCTCTCCATCCCCCACTCTGTGACTGCGTGATGCTTGCGCTGTCTGTGCTCTGGACTTCTGAGCCCTTACCTTGTCCTAGCCCTTTAGGTAGCTACATATTTCATGCTCACCA
This sequence comes from Equus quagga, assembly GCF_021613505.1. Lineage (NCBI taxonomy): Eukaryota > Metazoa > Chordata > Mammalia > Perissodactyla > Equidae > Equus > Equus quagga. The sequence goes on from NC_060278.1 coordinate 63,418,846, forward strand.
TCAGTCCTTAGGTCGATGTCTCTCGTCATATCAGCTGTCTGAAGTTCATCCTCTAGAAGATTCCTCCTGAAATGTTCAAGGGAACATATATATAGATAAGTTTGTGTGAGGGTTTATAATTAAAGTCTATCTTGCTGAATATAAAATCCCTGGCTCACATTTTTTCCCTTGAGTCTTTTAAATATATTGCCCTATCTTTTTCCGTGACCGAGTGTTGCCATTGAAAAGTTTGATGATATTTTTCTTTCCGAGTCACTCGTTCTTTTTGCCTAGATGCCTAAAGGATTTTTTTCTTTTTCTTTAAAGTTTAGCAATTTTACTCAAATATGTTTTGGTACTGCTTGTTCTGGGTTGAAATTCTTTTTCCCGCTTTGATGCTCTTTTACAGGCTTTTAGTTGCTTTATATTATATCTTTGGCTATTTTCTGTCTTTGTCACTGTCTTTCAAGTCTTTTTGAAATCTTTTGAAAGCTTCTTCTTTCTACAAATTTCCTCTTTCACCTTCTATTTCTTTGAGGTGTTACCCATTGTGTTTATGTGCTCTGTGTTCCTCAGCCTTTACCTAGTCTTTACTTCTGAAATAATGTTCTTTTCTTTCTAATTCCCTCATGATTTTGTTACCTTATTTATTGTTCTTCCAAAGTTATTTAAAGGCGTTCATGTCATTTATTGTGCTTCATGTCTTTTAACTCGTGTTGACAGAGAAGATCATACCTTTGATTTCTGGGGGCTGGCCTTTCTGGCATGCTTTGATTGTCGGTAAAGATGTTATTTTGCTCCTTATTCTCTTTTTCCTTGTATTAATTTTGTAAAGTATTGGACTTCAAGGCATTTCTGTTGCTCACTTTTTTTATTGAGGTCACATTGGCTCACAACATTATGTAAATTTCAGCTGTACCTCATTATATTTCGACTTCTGTATACCCTGCATTATGTTCACCACCAAAACTCTGGTTTCCATCTGTCAACATAAAAATGTGCCCCTTTACCCATTTTGCCCTCCTCCAACTCCCTTCCTCTCTGGTAAATACCTATCTGTTCTCCTTATCTATGTGTTTGTTTATCTTCCACATATGAGTGAAAGCATACAGTATTTGTCTTTCTCCATCTGACTTATTTTGCTTAGCATGATACCCTCAAGGTCCATCCATGTTGTTGCAAATGGCACGATTTTGTCTTTTGTGGCTGAGTAGTATTTCATTGTATATAAATACCACATCTTCTTTATACATTCCTCCATTGATGGGCACTTGGAGTGCTTCTAAGTCTTGTCCATTGTGAATAATGCTGCAATGAACACAGAAGTGCCTATATCTTTTCAAATTCGTGTTTTCAAGTTTTCTTTGGATAAATACTCAGCAGTGGAAAAGCTGGATCATATGGTATTTCTGTTTTTAATTTTTTGAGGAATCTCTGTTTTCCATAGTGGCTGCACTAGTTTGCATTCCCACCAGTATCATATGAGGGTTCCCTTTTCTCTACATCCTCTCCAACACTTGTTATTGCTTGGCTTATTAGTTATAGCCATGCTGACAGGTGTGAGGTGACATCTCATTGTAGTTTTGATTTGCAGTTCCCTAATAATTAGTGATGCTGAACATCTTTTCATGTGTCTGATGGCCATCTGTATATCTTCTTTGGAAAAACGTCTGTCCGTATTCTCTGCCCATTTTTTGATTGAGTTGCTCATTTTTTGTTGTTGAATTGTATGAGTTCTTTACATATTTTGGATATTAACTCCTTATTGGATATATAATTTGCGAATATTTTCTCCCAGTTGGTGCATTGTCTTTCATTTTGTTGATGGTTTCCTTTACTGTGCAGAGGATGCTTAGTTCGATGTAGTCCCATTTGTTTATTTTTTCTTTTGTTTCCCTGGACTGAGTAGACATGTTATTTGAAAAGATACTGCTAAGACCGATGTCGAAGTGTGTACTCTTATTTTTTCTTCTAGGAGTTATACGGTTTCTGGTCTTACAGTCAAGTCTTCAATCTATTTTGAGTTAGTTTTTGTGCATGGTGTAAGACAGTGGTCTACTTTCATGCTTTTGCATGTGGCTGTCCAGTTTTCCCAACACCATTTATTGAAGAGACTTTCCCTTCTCCATTGTATGTTCTTGGATCCTTTGTCAAAGATTAGCTGTCCATAGATGAGTAAGTTTATTTCTGGGCTCCTGATTCTGATGCATTGATCTCTATGCCTGTTTTTCTGCCAGTACCATGCTGTTCTGATTGCTGCAGCTTTGTAGTATATTTTGAATTCAGGGAGTGTGATACTTCCAAATTTGTTCCTTTTTTTTCCAGGATCGTTTTGGCTACTCAGGGTGTTTTGTTTTTCCATATAGATTTGAGGATTGTTTGTTCTATTTCCATGAAAAATGTCATTGGGATTCTGATTGGTATTGCATTGAGTCAGTAGATTGCTTTAGGTAATATGGACATTTTTACTATGTTTATTCTTCCAATTCAGAAGCATTGTATATCTTTCTATTTCTTTATGTCTTCTTCAATTTCTTTCAATAATGTCTTATAGTTTACAGTGCACAGATATTTCACCTCCTTGACTAAATTTATTCCTAGGTATTTTATTCTTTTTGTTGTGATTGTAAATGGGATTATATTCTTGATTTGTGTTTCTGCTATTTCAACATTAGTGTATAGAAATGCAACTGATTTTCGTATGTTGATTTTGTATCCTGCTACTTTACTGTATTTGTTAATTTTTTTGAATAGTTTTTTAGTGGATTCTTTTGGGTTTCCATGTATAGAATCATGTCATCCACAAATAGTGACAGTTTTACATCTTCCTTTCCAATTTGGATCCCTTTTGTTTCTTTTTCTTGCCTAATTTCTCTGGCTAGGATTTCCAGTACTATGCTGAATAAGAGTGGAAAGAGAGGGCATCCTTGTCTTGTTCCTATTCCTAGAGGCATAACTTTAAGTCTTTCACCATTGAATATGACGTAAGCTGTGGGTTTGTTATACATGGCCTTTATTATATTGAGTTATTTTCTTTCTACCCCATTTTATTAGGAATTTTTCTCATTAAAGATTTTGGATCTTATCAAGTGGTTTCTATGTGTCTATTGAGATGATCATGTGATTTTTATTCTTCATTTTCCCTGCATCCCTGGAATAAATCCCACTTGCTCATGGTATATGATCACTTTAATGCTTTGTTGTATTCAATTTGCTAATATTTTGTTCAGGATTTTTGCATCTATGTTCATCAGCAATATTGGCCTGTAATTTTCATTTTTTGTGTCATCCTTCTCTGGTTTTGGTATCAGGGTAATGTTGGTCTCATAAAATGAGATAAGAAGTCTCCTTTCTTCTTTAATTTTTTGGAAGAGTTTAAAAAGGATAGGTAGTAAATCTTCTTTGAGTGTTTGGTAGAATTCACAAGAGAAGACATCTAGTCCTGGCCTTTTCTTCTGGTGGGGGGCGGGGGGGGAGCTTTTTGATTACAGTTTCAATTTCTTTACTTGTGATGGGCCTACTCAGATTCTCTATTTCTTCTTGATTCAGTTTTGGGAGGTTGTATGATTCTAGAAATTTATCCATTTCTTCTAGGTTACCCAATTTGTTGTTGTAAAGCTTTTCATAGTATTCCCATCTCTTGTATTTCTGTGGTATCTGTTGAAATTTCTCCTCTTTCATTTTTGAATTTGTTTCTTTGAGCTTTCTTGCTTTTTTTGCTCAGTCTGGCTAAGGGTTTGCCAATTTTATTTCTCTTTTCAAAGAACCAGTTCTTAGTTTCATTGATCCTTTCTATTGCTTTTTTTAGTCTCTATTTCATTTATTCTGCTCTGATTTTTATTATTTCTTTCCTTCTACTGACTTTGGGCTTTGTTTATTCCTCCTTTTCTCCATTTTCTAGGTACAGGGTATGCTTGTTTATTTGAGATTTGTCTTGTTGCTTGAGGTAGGCCTGTATTGCTATACACTTCCCTCTTACTATCACTTTTGCTACATCCTGTAAGTTTTGGTAAATTGTGTTTCCATTTTTATTTGTCTCTAGGTATTTTTGATTTCTCTATTGATGCAATAGTTTTTTAATAACATGTTGTTTAGTCTTCACATATTTGTGACTTTTCCAGCTTTCTTCTTGTTGTTGATTTCCAGTTTCATACCCTGTGGTTAGAAAACATGCTTGATATGATTTCAATTTTCTTAAATTTATTGAGCCTTATCCCCTAACATATGATCTATCTTTGAGAATGTTCCATGCACACTTGAGAAGAATGTATTCTGCTGCTTTTGGATGGAATGTTCTATATATATCTAGTCAGCCCCCCGGTCTAGTGTTTCATTTAAGGCCATTGTTTCCTTGTTGACTTTCTCTCTGGATGATCTATCCATTGGTGTAAGTGGGGTGTTAAAGTCCACTACTATTATTGTGTTTCTGTCAATTTCTGCTTTTAGGTCAATTAATAGTTGCTTTATATACTTTGGTGTTCCTGTGTTAGGTGCATGTATATTAATAAGTGTTATGTCTTTTTGGTGAAATGTCCCTTTTATAATTATATAATGTCAATATTTGTCTCTCTCTCTTTTTAATCTTGAAGTCTATTTTGTCTGATGTAAGTATGACTACAGCTGCTTTCTTTTGTTTTCCGTTTGCATGGAGTATCCTCTTCCATCCTTTCATGCTGAACCTATGTTTGTTTTTAGAGAAGAAATACGTCTCCTGGAGGCAGCATATTCTTGGGTCTTGTTTTTTAATCCATTCAGCTACTCTGCATCTTTTCATTGGTGAATTCAATCCATTTACACTTATCATGATTATTGATATATGAGGGCTTAATACTGATATTTTATTTTTTCTTTTCTGGTTGTTCTATGTTTCCGTTGTTTGTTTTTCCTTTTGTTTCTGTATGCCATTTCAGTTTGATGGTTTTCTGTGATGTTTTTCTCAGTTTCCTCTTTATTTGTGATTTGTGACTCTGCTCTGACTTTTCGTTTTGTGGTTACCGTGAGGTTTGTAGAAATGATCTCATAGATAAGATAGTCCTTTTTCTGCTGATAGCATCTCATCTTCATTAGTTTATGCAGGTTCCATCCTTTTCTTCTCCCCTTCTATGTGTTTGTTGTCACAATTTATCCTTTTTTCTATTGTGAATTTGTTACCAAATTGAAGTGGTTATAGTTATTTTTGATGCTTTCTTTCTCTGTAGCCTCTGTGTTATAAGTAAGTGTTTACCAACCTATTCTGATAGAGAATTGCATTTTTCAGTTTCTCTCTATTTATCACCTCACTCAGAGCTTTGTAAATCTTTGCCTTTTTACGTCAGGTAGGAGAGCTCCGTTCAACATTTCTTATAAGAGAGGCCTAGTGATGATGAATTCCCTCCGTTTTTATTTCTCTTTCATATGTGAATGATAACTTTGATGGATAAAGTATTCTTGGCTGATAGTTTTTGTCTTTCATATTTTGAGTAGATCATTCCACTCTCTCCTAGCCTGCAGAGTTTCTGCTGAGAAATCTGCTGAAAGCCTGATGGAGGTTCCATTGTATGTTATTTTTTCTTTCTGACTGCCCTTAATATTCTTTGTTTGTTGTTGACTTTTGACAGTTTTAATATAAAATGCTTTAGAGAAGATCTTTTTGCCTTGAGATAATTAGGAGTTCTATTATCTTCATGTACTTGTATATCCAGTTCTTTCTCCAGGTTTGGGAAGTTCTCAGCTGTTATTTCTTTGAATAAGCTCTCTGTTTATTTCTCTCTCTCTTCTCCTTCTGGGATACCCATTATACTTATGTTGCTTTTCCTAATTGAGTTGGATAGTTCTCATAGAATTTCTTCATTTAAAAAAAAATCTTAGTTCTCTGTCCTCTTCCACCTGAATTGTTTCTAGATTTCTGTCTTACGCTTGCTAATTCTCTTTTCTATATGGTCTTCCATATGGTGCCACCACTGGGAGCTGGGTCATGGGTTCTGCTGTGGTTCCTGAAGCCTCAGGTTACAGATGTCACTTGCCACTGCTGGGGAGGGAAGGGGGCTAAGCCACGAGTGTTGTTGTGGGTTCAGCAGCCTCTGGCCACTGACATACATCAGTGTACTTCTTGAAACCTCAGGTCAGGGCACCCTTCCCCTTTAGATGTATAGATGCATGGATCTTTCAGGCATTCTGGTGTGCTGTGCAGAGTCCTTTGTTGATCAATGGATGTCTGACTGATTGTAACTTACAGGGGAGAGACGAGGGGAACAACTCATTCTGCCATGATGCTGACATCACCCCCACAACTTTTTCAAAACCTGAGAGATGTGTGCCAAGCTGGATGCATGTGTCCCTGGGGAGCCAGCACTGTCCTGTTGCTCACTTTTTATGTGAATCAAGTTTTCCTGAAGTTTTAGAGGAGAGTATGTTTAACTTCACAGAGCACCCTTTTGCTGTTTTCCTGTGGTGTTAAACAATATGGCAGCCTACTTTTGGAGCCTGCCTGGATGGGTTCCCCATTTTACCTCTGTTGTTGTGGGCATCCTGCTCAATTTTGACTTTCCTCTACCACTTTCTCCTCAGCATGGGCTCTGTCCTAGAAGAGAGCCGCAGTGGGACAGTGTTAAGAGCTTGGATGGCCCAGCCTGCCCTGCCTCTGGTCCCTACTCCTGACCTTACCCTCACTGTGCACTAGCCCAGCCCTCTCAGTCTCAGCTGCTGTTCCCCAGTCTGCTCATGATGCTCAGGTTGCTTTGGGGTTCTGTTCTCAGGCCTGACAGTCACCCTGCTGCTTCCTCACACATCCAGGGCTAGTAGCTGTGCGGTCTGTCCCGCCCATTTGTATTTCGGATGCTGGCTGGTTTTTCTGTAAGTGTCCGTGAGTGTCGGCCTTGCTGTCCAGTTGCTCTGTGTGTCAGTCTGCGAAGGGCCATGGTCTTGGAGGTTAGACAATGGAGACTCATTTCTCACAGTTCAAGATCAAGGTGTCACAGGGCTGGTTTCCCCTGGGGTCTCTCTCATTGGCTTGTAGATGCCGTCTTCTTGTATCCCCACATGGCCTTTCCTCTGGTATCTCTGTGTGCCCAAATTTTCTCTTCTTCTCAGGACGCCAGCCATGTTGGGTTAGTGCCCACACTAATGGCCTCCTTTTAACTTAGCTACCTCTTCAAAGCCCTGTCTCTAGGTGAAGTCACGTTCTGAGGTGCTGGGGGTTAGGGCTTCAATGTGGATTTTAGAGGACAGAATTCAGACTATAAAACTGATTTTGTCTTGGGATTTGGGGAGATGAAACAGCCCACCACTGCGGCCCGCCTCCTGAGATTCTGCCTCTCATAGCTGACGTTTCTCGGCCAGCTGAGCTGGAGGAGCACCGCCCAGGCAGGCCCCTCCAGTGGCTCTCAGTGTGGCGCCCGCCCCTGCTGCCATGCCAGCTTGGGAGCCCAGGGCAGCAGGGTTGTGGCCCAGCATGGCAACCCTGTCCCCACAGCGGCAGTACCTGCCCAAAGCAGATGCTCGGTAAACAGCTCCTGCATAAACGTGCAGAAGGCAGCATTGCAGGGCGGAAAGAACACAGCCTGGGAGACATGAGCTGTGGGGTCAGGCCCAGGCTCTGCCAGCGCCGGGGTTTGTGCCTTTGAGCAACTCCTCTGAAGATCTCGAGGGGCCTGGACCCCTCCATGGCCCAACCCAGCTCTCGTATTCTTTACCTCAGGTAGGGCATATGCGTACACCGCCCTAAACAAAATGGACTTCTGAGGTAGCAGCCAGTCCACAAACAAAGTCAGACCCGTCTCTTTGTTTTGTCTTCTCTGCAATTAGAAGCGACGGCAGGAGTCGGCTGGAATCTAGAAGGTTAAGAGGGTCATCATTTTACCTGCATCTAAGCGCTTCGGACAGGAGCCCCAACTCTGTATCGCGGTCGCTGCCTGGGAATGAAGCTTTGGCTGGAATAAGTGCTTTGGGGATGTTTTAGAGAATGGATTTTCTGAAAAGAATGGAGATCATGTCAGAAGCAGATCTTAGGGAGGCAGCCAAGACTGAAAACTAGCCTGGAGAGACAAGAGGAGGCAAGCCGGCCTCTCCCGCGCGGCTCGTCTGTCTGTCTGTGCCTACCCTTCATTCGTTCTTCCGCCTGTTCTCTTGGCTCTGCTGCCCTCACATCTCGGTCTGTGTCAGATTTGTATCTGTTTTTATAAAAAACAACCAAATAAAGATAATCTGATTTCCAGTTCACTTTACATTGTATTTGTTAAAAAGAAAGAAGATCTAAACTGTGGCCACGCTAGGACTCGAGTCAGAGCACTTGTCGCCAACGTTCAAAGGTGATGCGCTTGGTGTCGGCCCAGATGGCGGGACCTCGCCCAGGCCTCGCGCCCTAACTCTGGTCTAACAGAGCCAGCCCATGGCTCATTTGTTCGTTCACTCATCAACTGCTTGTTGAGCACCTGTTTGTTGAACTGCCAGATACCCAGTGGTCCCTCAGGACATGGAAGCAAACAGAGTAACAATCACACTTTCACTGCTGCTGGGATGCGCAGCAAGAGGCAAAGGAGAGAGGCGCTGGCCCTGGGGCTCATTCTCCCTGTGGACGTGCTGGGTGAGGGTCAGAGACACGCAGTGCGGGTCGGAGGGTTGTCTCATGGCCTGGGAACCCTTGTGGGGGAAAGGTTGAGCCGAGAAAACACCTTAGCTAGAGCCCTGTCAGGGAACCTGGAGGGGTGCCCAGGCTGGGATGCAGACAGCTGTGCACACGTGTGCAGGAGCATGGCCACGGCGGGGCTGAGTCCTTCTCTGCAGCTCCCTCCAGAGGCGGCAGTGCCATGGTGAGCAGAAGGTGGCCGTGGGCAGGCAGCTGGCCCATGAGGCCCGCCAGGCTGAGCCCTGTGACTGCCTGGGCGCGGGTCTGAAAGGACACACACACGTCTTGTCTGGAGCCAGGCTCTTCTCTGCTCTACCCCAGGCCCGGGCCCAGGAGTTGGGGCTGCTGCAGTGAAGGTACAGACACCATCGATCTTGGCCCTGGAGTGATGATACCCTGACCGCACTGTCCAGGAGTGAGTAGACGTGGTGGGGTTGCAGAGTGCCCCTCTCTGCTGGACACATGAAGGAGATGTTTTGGGATTTCCACTCCCTATCGCACTGTGGATCCCCGTTCTCTGCTTCCTTTCTGCTTTTCCAGCGCTGTGAGCACTTTTCCCCTCGGCCATTCCCTGGGGTCCCTTCCAGAGCCTTCTGTTTTCTTTCGTTTTTCTCAGCCTCTAACCCTAACACCAGGTTCTCAAGCCTGGCTGCACATTAGAATCATGAGGGAGCTTTTAAAAATGTTCAGGGCCCAGATTTCTCTCCTCAGAGTGCTGGCGTGATGCTCTGCCTGCATCCCAGGTGAGTGGACTGTGCAGCCAGCGTGGCCCCTCTGCAGCAAAGGAGGCATGTTCCTCACTGGTTTCACCGCTAGCATGGGAGGGGGCTGAAAATGGGTTAAAGCAGCACTTTTGGGGGATTCGGGGCTTGAAACAATTGCTTCCACTGCCAGAAGCACTGTTAGAAGCTGGAAGGAGATGACCCCAAATCTGACTTTCCAAGAGGCTTCAAAAACTAGGACAGATTCTTCTGGTCTCAGGACATCCTGCATGAGTCCTCCTTGGGGCCCCTTGGGGGGTGTGTGGCAGGTACTCCTGGAAAACACACTGGGCCCACATCAATTTCTTCATGATGGGGGCAAATGATTGGCAAGACAAAGCAAGATAAACTTGCAGAGAAAAATAAAACTAAGGAGGAAACAAAGATAGATGTGGCTCGTGGGTTTTGAGGGACCCTGTCACACCGGGCTCTTTGGTCAAGTGGCGACAGTCGGACTTCAGTGCAGTCAGTCAGAGAGCTCGTTAACACCAAGACTGCTGGGCCTCGCCCTGATTTGGACTCAATGCGATGGCGGGGGGGGTGTCTGAGATCCTGCATTTTCAACAAGTTCCCAGGTGACGTTGATGTTGTTGGGGCCGCCGACCACAGCTTGAGAACACTGGTCAAAACAAAGCAGCTGTTCTCAGAAAGTCAGTGAGAAGACAGAACAGGCAGAAAGCTTTTTGTCTGAGATCCATCCACACTAGACGTCAGAGTCCTTTCATTCCAATTCCCCTATGCCTTGGCCCTGCTTGCAGCCAAGGTTTGTCACCCCCAGGCACTGACGCTTGCCGTGATTGAAACCCAAAGTTTCTGGTGTGATCCCCAGCGTGCACAATCAGGGAAATCTGTAATTTTCTCCAACCTGGGAAGCACTATGCAAATGCTGTCTCTTTTCCTCCTGTCCAGAGCTGGTGCTTCAGGTGGGCGCACCAGACAGCCTGGACTAAGGTCGCACCTGGACTTCACTAGGTGAGCAGCCTCCAGCACTGGGGTGGTCCTGGGCTGCCTCAGAGATCACACAGTTCCCATGCTCATGAGGAATTGTGACCCACAGAGATTTCATCAAAGGCCTAACTCTGGCCAAATACAGTGTTTTCAAACTACATCCTCGGGAGGCCTCGTGGGAGCTGTTATTGAGAATGTCCTGAAAACATCTAGGAGAACTTCTGCATTGCCTCGTCTTCTTGACCTTTTCCATTTTAGTCTCTGAGAAGCCCTGCAATTAAGAAACCTGCTTACAGTAGCTGAGCCCCGTGCTTTCTGTAACTTGTCTGATCACGGAGCACTTTTCCTCAGTTTCTCAGCAGTTCTATTAAAACTCAAGGAACTCATTCTCTATGGGGCAACGATGTGAGAAATGTGCATGGACCCCACAGTCTGGGAGTGGGGGCAAGTCTTCTTGGTCTCAGAAAGCAGATCTGGGGCTTTGTGTGTCTGTATGCGGTCACAGATGCTTGAGGACACAGACAGGTAATCAGGGGTTTCCTGGGATGGCCCTTTCCCTGAAGCATCTGAAGTGTGTCAAGAACCGTTAGGGCTGGGTTCAGGTGCACAAACCATACGGACACTGAAACACATCTGCTTCCTTATCATTACGCATAGCTTCTCCATCCACAATGACTCACTCCTGCTTCTCCACAGAGCATCAAATATTCACAGCTCCCACTGTGTGGCCTCAATGCCTGGTCTTGTAACTTGCCACCCAGGAAAGAGCTGCCTGGAAGAATCCCCACTAAAGCCAAAATGCAAATCAAAACCACAATGAGGTATCACCTAACACTCGTCAGCGTGGCTGTTATCAAAAAGACAAGAAATAACAGGTGTTGGCGAGGATGTGGAGAAGGGAACACTCGTACACTGCTGGTGGGAGTGCAAACTGGTGCAGCCACTATGGAAAACAGTATGGAGATTCCTCAAACAATTAAAAATAGAAATACCATATGATCCAGCTATTCCACTGCTGGATATATATCCATAGAACACAAAAATAAGAACGTGTAAAGATATATGCACCCCTACGTTCCTTGCAACATAATTCACAATAGCCAAGACTTGTAAACAACCCAAGTGTCCATCAACAGGTGAATGAATAAAGAAGATGTGGAAGATATATGATGAATTTTTGCCATTTGCGACAACAAGGATGGACCCTAAGGGTATTATGCTAAGCAAAATAAGTCAGAGAAAGGCAAACACCATACGATTTCACACATATGTGGAAGACAAACAACACGTAGATAAGGAAAACAAATTGATGGTTGCCAGAAGGATTGAGGGTGAGGGGAAGCTGAAACGGGTAAAGGGGGACATGTGTATGGTGACAGATAAAAACTAGACTTTTGTTGGTGAACTTGATGTAGTATATATAGAAGTTAAATATAATGATGTATACCTGAAATTTACATGTTTAAACCAATGTGACCTCAATGAGAAAAAAATCTTTAGAAACACCAAAGGAGGCAATAGAGTCCAAAGCTGTGTGGCTCAAAGCAAGGTTTGCAGCTGGCACATCACCATCCCTCAGGAGCTTGTTAGCCACGCAGGCCCGGGCCCTGCTCCAGACCCGCTGAGTCAGCCCTGCCCTGAATGAGACCCCCAGGCGATTCATAGGCACAGGAGAGTTTGAAAAGCACTGTTTTAAAAATAAATAAAAATTTATGACACGAGCAATGTGCCAAAGGGTAGGCTCTCAGGCGTGATTGCACACTGGGCTCATCTGGGACCTTTAAAAACCCTTCTCCCCCATTTGGTTTGATGGGAGTGCAGAGTGCCTGATTTAAAGGCTGGCGGTCTTCCCTGGCGGGAGTGTCTCCTCTGCTCATCCTCAAGCGCCTGGACCAGTGCCTGCATGAGGCAGCTGCAAAACTGTCCTAGGAACACATTTTGCTGCTCAGCTGGGTTGACCCTGGGGTTCTGGATCGTGTAGAGGATTGGGGGTGGTCCCGCCAGGAGTCTGCTTGAATGAAGGACAGAGAAATATTCCAGAAACAATTCATCCTGAGGGAGGAGACTGGCCCAAGCCCAGCGTCTGAACTATGCATATGGGCCCATGGGTCATGCACCCTCCTTGGGCCCCAGCACCACCACGGCGGGCAGCCCTGCCCTCAGCTGAGCCCTCGGGTGGGGCAGAGCCAGGGCCACGTGATGGGCCATCATATTTTGAGTTTTTTTTTTAACCCCTAGATTGTAGCCCAAGTTATAGATGAACGAGAGGCAATAGTTTCAAGACAAGATGTCAAGTGCCACTGGGTCCCCACGCGACCATCTTTGCCCTCCCAAGGGTGTGTGCAGAATGCTTCAAAGTTCTCAGGAGGGTGGGACCGCCACCTCCAAAGTGCCTACTTCTAAGACCGTTCTCACTCTGTGTGAGCCGGCGGGCTGTGGTGACGGGACAGGGCAGCTGTGGGCAGAACCCTCCACAGCCCTCACCGGCAGGCTGGCCCCAGCACTCATGATGAAAAATCAATAGTGAAGGAAGAGCAGCCACAGGCATCTTGAGATCAGCATCCCGCCAGACCCCTGGGGCCGTGCAGACCTGGGAGGTGCGGCAGAGGGATCATCCCACTGCAGGGAGCTGAGCCTTCTGCCTTAGGAGCACCTCTTCTGTAAAAGAATATAAGGTAGATGGAAACCTTGGAAGCACGTCCAAGGTGCACAGCCAATAAGTCCTGCATCCCAGTCAGGTCAGGCGGCTGGGCGTGGAGTGGCAGCCGGGCTGGGGGAGGCCAGGGCATCTCCCATGGGCACTCACCTGAGCTGTGCCCCTCCCCAGGGGCCTCCTGGAGGGGAGTGGTCCCAAGAAGCCACAGCTGAAGAAGGGCAAGGAGGGGTGGACGAAGTCTAAGGGGACCCTGGTGACCGAACTCCACCCAAAGGTGACAGGGACACTCTGGGCATCTTGCTTGCTGGACACCAGATTCTAGGAGCGTGCCTTCCTCCTCCTCTGCAGCGAGCCCCCCGGTGACTCAGCTCTCCATCCCTTGCAGGTGTAGCAATTCTCTGTGACACCGTATACTGAAAGTTCTCGTCTCTTTGTCCTTCTCAGGAACGCAGAGGCATGGGGATGGGCAAAGGGGAGGCAAAGCCAGTGGAGGCGTGTCACCTGGGCCTGTGGACTGTGGGGTAGAGACGAGCCAACTGCCTCTGCCTGGCCCACATCCCCACTGCCCTGCTGGTCACCCCGGGTGGGGCAGGCACCTCCAGCTGCTGGCTCTGCCTATGGGGCTGGGCCAATCTCACCCACCACTGTGTGACAGAACACCTTCTGTTGGGCCCGGGGACGCAGTCTCACAAAACTAGAGTGCCCTACTCCTGGGCTCATGTCAAGAAACGTGAACTGATTAAAAGAAAGTTTTCAAACTTGAGAATTATTTCCATGAATACAAGCTGGGGGCTTACACTGTGTTTAGACACTGGATGAAGGGTCTGCACTGAAGAGAAAAAAGGATGTATGGAAGTGACTGGAAACAACCCGCTAATAATGGCAATCAGGACCGTGATGGAGGTCTGCGAAGCTTCCAGGGTGGGAGATGGGACAAGGAAGCGAGGCTGAATCACAGACCATTTTTCCACAGGCAAAGTAAGATCCTGATCACCTGGCAGCCCCCTTCCAGCGTGTTTCCGTGGGGTGGGGGCACGTTCCCTCCTGTCCTCTGGTGCATGTTGGGGAACTGTTGATTTTTAGAGACAGCACAAAGTAATTCCGGGCAGTGGTGATCCAGTCAGACAAGATGGTTTGGGATGAGGTTGTTGCTTTTGTTTCCAAATGAAGCAATGACTTGCAGTGTGGCGGTTTTAACCAAGCTGTGGAGTGCGGACCCGGGGTGCAAGTGGTGATGAAGCAGCCGAGAAAGAGGGAGTGCTGGGGTGACAGTTTGCATGAGAGGTGGAGCGGAGGGAAGGCTCTAGGCCCAGGAGGGAGCCACAGCACCGCCTGCGGGGGCTCCTTGGCCTGGAGAGGGGATAAACTGCCCAGCCCTCTGCTAGCCTCTGAACTTCTGTGGCGGAGCCTGGTAGGCTGGCCCCTTCCCCCAAGACTTCTTTACTCCAGACCCCCCACCAAACTGCTTCTGGGAATGAACCACGGACATCACGCGGCGACACTGTTCGTGGCCAGCATGCCCAGGCCAGGAGGAAGCCAGAAGTCTAGGGACGGGATCCTGGCTTGGCCACGTATCTGAGCCTTTTCTCTTGAGATTCAAAGCCAATGACCACTTGCTGGAGTCCACGGCCTGCCAATCAGGAAGGCCACTCCCTGCAGGCCCAGTCCTGACCCACACACCTCTCGGCTGTCTGTTAAGAAGCCACGCTTTGTTTTTAAATACATTTCTGCTCCCAACTTCATACTTCACACAGCATCAATAGTGGAACGGTTGACGTCTCAGCGATGGCCTGTCCTGTGTCCCAGCCCCTCCTCAGCTGTCACCCCCCAGAGAAGGCACCATGCAGGTGTTGTGGCGAAGCAGAGGTCCAAGCTGCCAACACCCTGCAGGGCACGCTCTCCAGCTGCGGTGTCTGGTTTCATGGAATGTGACTTTATTCCTGAGGCAGTGGGCACTCCCTGGGATTGAGGCACACACGGCTCCGTTCCCACAGTCTCTGTCCTGGGCCCCTGCAGAGGGAGGGGCGCTGCTTCCTGGCATCATCTCCTCCACCCCGTGGTGGGGGGCCCTGAGTCAGGCGAGCAGGCAGCCAGCGTGCCAGGGGTCTTTCTCAGCAACGCACAGCTCGGCCTCAAGGATGCCAACAGGGAGGGGAGAGAGCAAGGCTACCTGGCGAGTGTGGGTGGGGCAGCCAGAGGAGCGCCTCCCCCGGCGCCCACGGCCCAGGGGCCTCTGGGACAGTGGCTGGGCTCTGGCCTCAGTGCCGCCAGTTTCTTCTCTTTGGGGGGCTCGTCTTTTGTCTGCAACGGGATGTCAGTACCTACTCTGTAGGGTCCTTGTGGGGACTGATGAGGAAGAAACAACACAGCGAAGTGTGGGTGCCGTGGTTGGTGCAAAGTCACGGGCCGTGTCCTTTCTTCTTTCTCAGAAAGAGCACCTGGGGTGTGCTTCCTTGTTCTGCCCCTGGTGGCAGCCTTTCCTGCCAGCCTCCAGCCTCCACCTGGCCTGTGGGAGGAGAGGGCATGGGGTGGCTGGCTAGGGCCATCTGCATTTCTTCTGCTCAGCAGCCCCTCAGCCATGGGTATGTGGGGAGAAGACACAGGGCCAGTCCCTGGTAGGCCAGCAGGGAGGGACATTGTCCAGGAGCCCAGGCAGCCCTTGGGACTGCATCCCTTGGTACACATGTGAGAAGGTCCCCTCCAGGGCTGGCCCAGGCCCTGGCACGGAAGGATGCTCGGATCTCAGAGCTGGGTGTGCAGTTGCTGCTCCAAGGTCTCCGCTTGCACGTCTGTGAGCGGTGTGGTGGCTGCCTGCCATGTCTCCCTGCAGGGAGGTATTGCCGCCAGGCTGACTGCCGGGCCCACCCTGCTGTGCACCCCTAGGCCCAAGCGGGCACGCCCAGGAGTCAATGCCCAGGGTCCACAGGTTGTCCTTTCAGCAGGCTCATGCCCGCTGCACCTGCCTCTGGGGACAGCGCTGCTTTCAAACCTGCAGGGCACCCACATGTTGTATGTTCACACAAAGGAGTGCTTGGGCTGGCCCTGGGCCGAGTGGTTGTTTGCTACTCTGTTTCGGTGGCCCAGGGTTTCTCTGGTTCGGATCCTGGGCGTGGACCTGGCACTGCTCATCAGGCCATGCTCAGGTGGCGTCCCACATAGCACAACCAGAAGGACCTACAGCTGGAATATACAACTATGTACTGGGGGGCTTTGGGGAGAAGAATAGGAAAAAAAAAAAAAGATTGGCAACAGATGTTAGTTCCGGGCCAGTCTTTAAAAAAGAAAGAAAGAAAGAAAGAAGGAAAGAAAGGGGTGCTTGTTCCCCTGCCTGTAGGGCAGCAGTCAGTCTCATCAATGTGCCAACTGCAGCTGCTGGGGTCCCGGGAGCAGTCACAGCCTCCCCTCTCAGCTTCGTGGCATTGACTCTGGAGCAGGGCCTCTCCTTATCCTCCTGGATGAAAGCTGTTTCATGTCATCATCAGTGTGGCTCCCCAGACACCCTCACTGGGGCTGGAATCCTGGTGCTTTCCCTCAGCCTGGGCCGGGGGTGAGGGGACTCTGTTGTCAGATGCCGGCTGCCTGCACCTGGGCCAGGTGTGACTTGAATGAGGAGGCCGGAGACTGTGGCGGGAGAGCAGGAGTGCCAGGGAGGGCCCGGGTCCTCTTCACGGCAGGTGGGGAGGGTAGGAAGGTGCAGGAGAGGCTGGGCAGGAAGCATCGGCAGTATTCACACTTGCTCGATCCAGGCGACGTTTGGCAGGTGAGCCCCGCACTTCCCGTGGGGTCGGGTTCCTCTGGCTGCTGTAACAAATCCCCAGACTTGGCAGAACCCTCTTCTCTCGCAGCTTGACCAGGATCTGCGGGCGGTGTCGCTGGCCCTGACCAGGGCGTCAGCGGGCAGCCCTCCCGACGCTCTAGAGGAGGGCCCTCCTGCCTCCTCAAGGTGGCTGTGCCTGCCAGCTTGCAGCCCCTCTCTCCCCTCGGCCTCCTCTTCTGTCTGAGGCAGGTCTCCCTCTGTGTCCCTCTTATAAGGAAGAACTTGTGTGATGGCATTTAGTCGCCCCCCCCGAAAACTCAGGATGACCCCCTCATCTCATGAGCCTTACCTGAATCACAGCTGCAAAGTCCTTTTGTTGCCACATAAGCAACATCCTCAGCATCCAGGGGTTAGGACCTGGATGTCTTCTGGGGCCACTTCCCATGCTCCATCCCCCAGATATTCTGATTTTAATTTTCCAACAAGGATAACTTTAAGGGAAACAGATGCGATTCCCAAACGCTTCCCTCAAATGCCTTTTCTGCCCTCTCTGGGTGCAGCAGTGACGGGCTGGAAGTCAGCTGTGCACTGCGGGGCGCCATTCCGGGGGAGGTCTGTCCGTGGTCTGTCTGTTGTTGCCTCCAGCTTAAGCCTCGTCATGGCGCCTTGGGGGTTTCTGCCAAAACAGGCTTCAAAATGAGTCAGGACTAACCTGGCCTGCCGCCTTCCTACATCTATAGCGCCCCCGACTGCTCCATTCCAGATTGTTCCCTGCAGCAGGGGTGAAGGAGGGGGACCCCTAGATCCACTCTAAAAGCAAAGACTCAGGATGGGGTGCAGGAGATGGGGGGCTGGGGACCTCCACTGCAAGGACTTTCCAGAGATGATCAGACACGACCCTGGTGCTGTGACGACTTGCGTCCCCCAATTCATGCTGGAGAGAGGCACTGGGAGTCAGACGACCCCCGCCTCGGCAGGGAGAGGAGCTGCAGACGGCCCACTGCTCCCCACCCACTTTCTCGACTTCCTGGGATAGTAAAGCTTCCCTGACCCCTGTGGGCCAGGCTGCTTGTCCTTCCCAGGTGCCCAGGCCTCAGGAGGAGCGGGTCCTACCTGCCATCGCAAATCCTGAGCCCTTTCTCCTCGCCTGCACACCTGGTGGACTCTCCTCTCGAGTCTCCCCTGGGGCCGCACACACCCCTTGTGACGCCCGGCCACACCTGGCCCATCTCCCTCACCTCCTGCCCCCACGCACCGATCTTCAAAGCTGGATCCCTTGGCCTGGCCTTCAGCTACTCTTTTTCTCCCTTTCTCATCTGGTCTGCAAATTCCAGCACTTCCGCTTCCAGAACGACCCCGGAGTCTGCCTGCCGCCCCCATGCCCACGGCTCCTCTGCTGTCCTAGCAGTGGACGACTCAGCAATGGACTGGGGAGCACATCTGCGGCCACACGGCACAGGGCTCATGTGCTGCTTTGAGCAACACAGTTCACACATCGCGCTCATCGATCGGCGAGCAGAATGTTTACAAATTCAGCTGAGAATGGGAACTTCACAGAAATAGAAATGTGGTTGGTAAGCAAATGTGTTAAAAAGAGGCCTGCTCAGTTTCTCGCAAAATTTAGGAAATGCAGATAAAAAGAACAAAGATATAATTTCTCTCCAAAGCAGCAAAAATTTAAAAAGTGGTGATGCTCCTTAGTCATGTGGGCACAGCAGAGAGGGCGTGTCTGTAAGCCGTGGGTGGGGGTAAATCGGGATGACTTCCCGGAACGCTGCTGAGCAATGTTTATTAAATAAAGTAAACAATGCACAGACCCTTTGAGTTCTCATCCTCCCAGCAGGAGCTGACCTGGTGGCTATTCTCACACAAGCCAGCCAGGAACACTTACGCAGATTGCTGCAGTGATGAAAACCAGAAACAAACCAAAGCACTCATCATTAAGAAATTGACTAGTTGGATCACGACAAGTCTACAGGTCGTGATGCTGTACTCTGTGGACTTTCCTCACGTGCACACTCCAGTCACACACATGGGCAGTGAACGGAGTGACTCTCTCTCTGCCAACACAGAAATAGTCCCAAGATGTACTTTTAAGGGAATAACAGAAGCCAGATCAGTGTACAAATAGAATAGCAAATCAATAATTAAAACTGTATTATAACCCATGTAATTCATGTGCTAGAACAGACGCAGAGCGTCTCTAAGAAAGGACATCTGAGAAGTGGCCAACCAGCTCGGAGGGCACGAGAAGGGCTTTCACTTCCCATTCGGAAACTCTCAGTTCTTTGCGAATTTTCTGCGTATGCTTTCCTCTTACTTTTGAATTTTCTTCTCTGCGTCTCCCCAGGTGTGAGCGGAAGATAGCGTTATTCCACTGCTGTGTGCTGCCCAGGTGCACTCTCCCACGTCGTCTGTCGCGTCTGGGGGGAGCGCCGTCTTCTGGGGGTGATCCCGCCCTCCTCCTCTGTTCTCTCCCACAGTGAACGAATGCTCCCCAATTCGCCTGCTCAGTGGTTCTCAAACTCCAGCTCACCACAGAAGCCCTCGGAGGGCCCACATGCAGATAAGGCAGCCCCGCCTCAGTTTCTGACTCAGGAGGCTGGAGGGTGGGCCGGGGTTTCCTTTCCAAGAAGCCTGAGGTGAAGCTGGTGTTGCTGGACCTAGATACACTTTGAGGACCAGCGACCGAGCCAGTGGTTCTGGTCAGGAAGCTGGGCCTCCTCCTCGGCTGCTCTGGAGCATGTCTCTCGGCATGGAGCTGAGCCTCACTCACAGATGGATGGTGGATTCGGTCGTCCTTAAGATCCTGTGCAAGGATAGAAAGCCACGATGGAACCTGGTGTGTGCTCCTGGGTTGACTGCTGGAGGAAGCTTACACTGAGGGTCTCACTCCTGGGCTCAGGGAGGCCATGTCATGCCAAAGGCACCCCACCCAGGATCTGCCCACACCCCCTGGCATCACTGTCCTGGGGCTCGCCCGTGACTTCCTGCCGCATGCTCCATCTCAGGGTCTCTCTCCAAATGCTGGAAAGCCAGCGCCCCTTGAAGGAGGGTGAGTACCAGCCCAGCCTCCTCACTCTTGGGGGCTGGGGGTGACCCCCAGGCAGGCACCTTGCAGACCCAGTGCTCCCCGTGGATTCCAGCCCCGATTGGCTTCCATGTTACTGGTTTTAACATCTATCCTTCCTTGTCTCACTTTCCCATGCCTCTCCTGGTCCTTCCCGGAATCATCTCCTGAATAAGCAGATCCCTGTGTCAGGGCCTGCTTCTGAGGGCAAGGTACCCGCCCCACTCTACTGGTGATCATCCTCTATCTGGCCCTCTCAGCTTGATGGTGACGTCCGGAGACTCAAGGGAGAGGCCAGGACAGACTGCGTGGTGCATGGGGGTTCTGAGCAGGCTGTTCGTCTAGGGTGACAGACACCTGCAGTTGGTGGTGGCACAGCAAACGGCTGTGCAGCCTCAGGCCACGCAGCCTTCATCCAAGGACTGAGACAAGTGCCCCAGAGAAAGCAGGGGGTGGGAAGGAGTGAGGAGAGGCCCGGTCTCCCCACCTGTCCCCTCATGCAGCATGGTCTGTCCCGCACAGGGCACTGTTGCACGGTGTGGCCACCCTTGGTGCTGTTCTGAAAGGTGTCTACCGAGTGTCTGGAAAGTAGGGCGGGCAGGTGGGGTGCATCTCACGGCTCCCACTGAGATTTAGCAGGTGGCTCCCAGACAGGGGCGGGGCCTGTCCCACCATCTCCAGGCCACGGGATCCCATCCTCTCTGCACCACAACCGCCGCCTCCTTTCTTAGGTGAAAGGATTTGCTTCTATGTGTAAAGGGCTAAAACATCCATGCTGTCCCCACCCCCGAGAGCCTCCTCCTCAGGTGGCCACTCGGCTGCAGGAAGAAGAGTCTGTTTTGCTGGGAATCGGTGGGCGGCTTGGGTGGGGTCTCTGAGGAGCAGGTGAAGGTCAAGGATGTAAGTGCTCTTTGCCAGCTGGGAGGCGGTCTCAGGAGGCTCGCAGGAGACAGGCAGAGAGACAGAGAAGCAAGGAGCTCGTGCAAGGCTGTGCGCAGAGCTCCTTGGCCCTCGGGGAGAGCAGCCCCAGAGCTGTCCCAGCCTAGAGGTCAGACAGAGGGCTCTTTCCCTCCAACTCCCATTTCTAAGGCTGCTTCCGGGGCATTAACTCTCCATGCCTTCCAGCCTGATCCCAGGACGCCAGGAAAAGCCCTCCGGCAGAGTCTCCAGGGCCTGCAGGAGGAGCGGTGGACACGCAGAGGGGCCAGGAGGGCTGGGCTTTGTGGACGTGTCGCCCACAGTGCCGTCTCTGGGGAAGACGGCAGGTCCGACATTTTATTGGACAACTGGAGAATGTGGTGACCAGTGTAAGACCTTTTGGAATTAATATGGAGCAAAGTCTATTTAAGTGAGAAAAAAGTCTGTTATCTGTGCTTCCAGCTAATTGGATGGCTCTGGGACTAGAGGATTGGAGTAAAGCTGCTGTCATCTGGATTTCTGTTCTGGGGAACAAGCACAGCATAGCATTATTCTAGCCATCAGCATTTATCTTCCAAAGTCACCTGGCAGTACTAATATCTCTAATTGCTAAATACATGTGGTTATTAAAATCTAAAATAATATGTTATAAACTCTGTATTTAAAGCAGTAAAATAATTCATGCTATTAGGAGCTTGGAGCAAACTAGCAATCTTTAAATACCTTGGTAAACAAAGACTGTATTGCTCTTTTTAAGCACAAAACTTGCAGGAACTTCTGTACTCATTCAGAGACGAGAACACCCAACACTCGGTATTGTTAGACGTTGTGATATTTGCTGACAAGTGTTCAGGTGCTGTGACATTCTTCCCGGGGCAGAGAAACCACGACTTCTACACGGAGAGGTGATTCAGGCCTGGATGTGAGGTGGTGTTGTGTCTGGTGGAAAAGAGCTTAGGACCCAAAGCTAATTCTTTCCTGTCTCACTGTTCCTTGCGTCTGCTATTGTTAGCTAGCATCTATTTTCCAGTCCTGCCCACACCCTGACTTCCTTTTAGGGAATTACGTTTTCTCCTTTGGGTTCAGTCTGATGGGACCAAGCCAAGGGGCAGGCATGTGAGCCGACTCTGGCCAGTCCACTTGTATCCCCTCTGTGGTGTTTGCATTTCAAATAAAGTGACAAAGAGTTAACAGCAGTTGGACCCTTTCGCTCCAGTGATGGTAGCCTGCAATTCTGATGACTTTTATTGCAATTCTATTTTTTTCACTTCTCTTTCCCTGTCTACAGGGGAGCCTGTTCCCAGCCTATGACTCTAGCCATGCCATTGAACGTTTGGGCTTCTGATATCCTTCCAGTGAATTCTCTAGGGCAGAGCGGATTTCTGTTGCTTACACAGCATTCTCACTGACACACTTTACCATAGACAGCTGCTTTATAAATCGTGGCTATGACATTCCTTTCCAGCCTTCTCACATCTTGTAGCCTGTAGTTTAGTTCTGAGGACTTGCATCATCGCAGACATTGCCCGTGGCCGGTCCTTCCCTCTGCAGTGTGTACCAGCCGCTGGACTGGAACACACGGGGTGACAGCTGGGGGCAGGAAGGTCATCCCTGGTGGAGGGCCCAGAAGCAGGAGACACAGGGTAGTGAGGTCAAGGAAGCATGAGGACAGAGCCGAGGCCCCGGGTGGGAAGTGGCACTACTGGAAATAAGCCTGCAGCCAGGCTGGACAAAGGCTTGCAGCCATCCCGGACACCTAGACTTTTCCAAATCTTCTCAGTGGTTGGGGGTGGGGTGGGGGTGGGGCAGGCCCAGGCTGGCCTGTGTGGCTGAGCTGTCCCATTACTTATTACAAAAATGCCAACGTGAGCACTGCACCCAAGGGGCCCCTGGTTTGGCTTAATGCCTGGGGCAATTTAAAGTTTTAGGTTCAAATCCAGACGTGACACACAGATAACTCTTTCCCGTATCTTTCCCTCCATTGGCATGGAAGCTGTGCATTTGATTCTGAAGGCCTCTGTGATATCTGAGAGGAATAATTGTCCAGCAGTCACTGACTGGAGAAAGCATAACCTGATGGTGTCAGCCTGGCTGTCCTGCACAGCCGAGACACCCTACCAGGGTTGTGCTTACAGCGGGATGGGTGCACACTGCTCTCGTGCAGGGAGAGGCGACGGCTTCCTTCCCCTGGGCAGAGGTCCCGAGGCAGGGCAGGAACTGACTCCAGAGCAGAGTCCCTGGTAGGGCTGGCCCCACAGGCCAGCCTAGGGCTCTGCAGGGCGTGGAGCTTCCTGACCGTCACAGTTATCGCCCCCGGTCTTCACTGGAGTGGCTGTAAAGCCTGCTCTCCCTGCATTTGATGTGTGACTGCCCATATGCCTCTTGAGGCCTCGCTTCTCATGAGCAGATGGGGTAATCACTGCACCTGAGCCATCAGGTGTGCTGTTGTGGGAGTTAAAGGAGATGTGTGTAAAATGCCCTAACATGCAGGGGGTGTTGAATGGATACCAGTCACATTCCACCTCCTTCTTTTTCTTTTTAACAGGTGGGAGCTGGAGTGCAGGCTCCCACAGAGGCCCCTGTGGCAGCTCCATGGAACCCCAGGACATTTGCAAAACAGCTTGGAGAACCATGGCTTTGCCTAACTCCCTTATTAAGGAAGGAGTAAGCTGGAGATCAGAGGGCGAAGTGACTGTCCTTCCATGTCATGGAGAGTCTGCTGGCTCGGTAATGCTGCCATGGGTATATTTCTGAAGCAAAGTGCATGTTTATTCGGCACACATGGAGAGATGCTCTGCAACTCACATCTGACGTGTTGACTGGGTTGGGACTGGTGTTGACACGCATCCCTAAAATCTCTTCCTTTGGGCTAAAGAGTTGGCCTTTGATAATGTACAGTTTAAGCCGCCTTTTTTCATTTATATCTAATTTATCTATTCATTCAACAAATACATATTGATTAGCTCCTGTGGGCTAGGAACTTTTCTGGGTGAACTTTTGGGACAAAGTTGTGAGATAAATGGACAAAAATCCCTGTCCATGAAATTTCATTTCAGTGATTCAGTGATAAAGAAGAAAGCCTGTAGACAAGACAAAGAAAGTAGACATAGGATGTTAGGTGCTGATAAATTCTAAGAAGAAAAATAAATAGGGAAAGGGTAGGAAGTGATGATGGAGGAAGCAATGATGGGAGAGGGAGGGATGATGAGGAGAGAGAGCTGGAGGAGGAAGTGATGGAGGAAAGAATGATGATGGAGGAGGAAAAGATGATAAAGGAGGAAGTTATGGAGAAGGGAGAGATGATGGAGAAGGGAGAGTTGGAGGAAGGAGGGATGATGGAGGAGGGAGAGATGATGGAGAAGGGAGAGATGGAGGAAGGAGGGATGATGGAGGAGGGAGAGATGATGGAGGAGGGAGAGAGGATGGAGGAAGTACAATGAAAACATCTAGAGGAAGAACATTCTAGGCTAGGCAACAGAAAATGAAGATATCTCCATGACTTTAAGTGTAAATTAGTGTCTCTGGTCAAATTGTTCTAGTGGTCATGAGTTTGAGAGGGCATGCAGAGAGGAAACAGCAACAGAGAGATCAGGGCAGAAGACAGTGGCTCTCCATTGGAGGGGGGCTCTGGGAGGCTTGTGAGAGGAGTGTGAAGGAGAAGGAAGTGACTCTGATGGGTCTCGGCGAAGGTACCGCCCTTGGTAGTGATGAGTGCTGTGGAGAGCAGCGGCTTTGCCCAGGAAAGTGACTGTTGTTTCTTCCAGCCTCTCCGGCAGAATTGGCGCAAGAGGCACAAGGTCATTGCTGCAGATGTGTTGGTTCTCATGCAGATCCTCTCCCCTGAGCACTGCCGTGCTCACAGACTGTTAATGCATTGTTAGGTGGGCCACCTCTGGACCCTGAAGTCTGCCTTGCACACACACAAGGTGGGCTATAAGTGCCTTTGGGAGAGCCCTCCACTGATGTCAGGGGTGAGCTGGGGTGTGATCAGCAAGACAGAGCCCTAGGGTTTACTTGGTGGCCGATGGGGTGACACTCCCTTCCCATCTCACCTCCCCAATCCACTCCTGCTGTGTCCCAGGGACATCTCCCAAACAAACCTCTTGCACTCAGATCCTGTCTCAGGGTCTGCTTCTGGGGACCCAGCCTACGGCAGGTGCAGTGTGCTTTCTCAGGGACTTCCTGACAAAGCCAGGCACCTGTGATATCCTTGCTCTGCGAAGGGACACCACCATCTCTGCTCTTCCCCGGGGACATGTTAGTGCTGGTGACAGAAGCCTGAGGATGAGCATCACACCCAGAGCTCCATTAACATGTGGCCATGGGGTGACCTGCTGCCTCCTGAAGGCCAGTCCTGGGCTTAGGGCCTCTCTCAGCCACACCAGTGTGGGTGTGGGAGGGACTGGAACACGCCCAGTTAATGGAGTAGAGAATACTCTGCTTTATCACTAGAATCACACTGAGCCTTGCTCTAGGAATCACGAGCGCTCTGCCATCTCCATCTCTCCCTGGTGTACAGCAGCCTATGCACACTGCCCTCTCCCCAGGGGCATTGGGTGGACTCAAGTACAGACACTATGTCATCTCACTGTGTAAACATGTGCCCCTGAGGGAAACACCTCAGGAGGTTTCGCTCTAGTCTAAAGAGCAATCCAGTTTACACTGGCGTGAGGTAGAGTGTCCTTCAGAACGAGAGCTTTTGGTGGTGGACCCGGGACATTGTTACGTGGGACGCTTGCCCCTCAGTCGTGATGTTTCCTTCCATAAAAGGAACCCCCTTGGCCTCTCCCTACACCTTACACCTTCTCCCCAGGGGATGAGGGGCACTTTATCAGACTGGAGAGCATTGGGAGGAGGAATTGGGGTGAGGCCGGGGGCCCCAGCCCTTTCCTGCCTTTATTTCAGAGGTGCGCTTCCCTGCGGGAGCCTCTGGTGAGTAGGAGACCCTGCCCCAGGCGGAGGGCTGCGCCGTCAGGGCTTCCTGTCACTCGTGGGTAAGGTGCTCTCCTAGGGCACAGTGTCAGGAATTCATTTCCATGCACCTTGCTACATTCTCCAGGATCAGCTGTATTGGTTATAGAGCAGACGTCTGATTTCTGATGACTCGATTGTAGGCGGTTTGTCTCAGTTAGCAATCGATATATCTCGATTGGTTTTGAAATTGGTAATTAGCATGTCTCCATCGATTCTGAACTTGAGTGTGAAACAGAGGGGTGTGACCCATGGGCCCCTCAAAACGTAGCCCAGGAGAGCTGTGGTTTCTTTTCCAGCTTTGCTTGTGACTACTGGCATATGGTGGTGGCCTGGCTGGTTTCTGAGAGGGACCAGCTTGCGATGGGAGAACGGAGCAGAGCTAGTGGATGACGCAGGGCCAACAGCCCCGTCTCCAGTGGCAACGAGCACTGAGGTGGAAATGTAGCAGCAGGACTTGTGGCCCCGCCAAGGCTCGGGAGCCGTCTCCTGAGGACGGGGCTCCTGCTCACTGTGCCACCCACAGGAGAGAGACCGCCCTCCCTCGCCACGGGCCTGCGGGGCCCCACGCCTTACTGTCACTCCCACGAGCAAACAACAAGATTCCTTGGAAAATTTTCTAAGAATCTTCTGCAGGGATTAGACGACTTTTCCATCCAAGGTGACTGGAGCCACCCTAGCCAGCCAGCAGATGGTGCCAATCACGGGTCACCAGAGGCACCCTCCCCTCACCTGGCTCGCTTGCGTGTATACTGTAACGACTGGGACAGAGACTCAGCAAAAGCAGCCCAAATTTTGATGTAAATGCCATTTTGGAGAACTGATTAATATGTCAAAATATTCAGTTCCCAAGATGTGACAAAAATAACCAGAGTTCTCTGTAATTTCATGATTTAACATTCAAATGACTGATTTAAATTCCATTTCATGAAATCCCGGTTAAAGAGCTCCCCTCTTTCCAGAGGCTCTGGATGACTTCTGTGCTGGGCCCCGACTTTGGGCAGAATCATGGCGGCATCCACAGGCTTTGGAAGAGGGAGCGGGCAGCTCGTGGTTATCGTGACAGCAGTGCTATCCGTTTGGACAGCTCGGTGGTCTGTATCACAGCAAAGGAAGCACGAGGCCAGGGACACGCTCGCTGGGCAGTCCCAGCCCACGCTGCAGGCTCTGGGGAGGCGCACGTACACATCTGGCAGCAGCGGCTTAGTTCAGCCCCTCTTGCCCAGGTCCTCTGCTCATGACGGGAAACGGTTACTGGCCGTCACTGTGAGTTCTTCCCCTTGGTTCTTAAATTGCTTCTAATCAATTCTCAGGGGGGCCCATCCTAGCCTGGGCTACCCAGAAAACAGCTGAGACACACAGCTCCCCTTTGACGGGAGTGCTCCCAGGGAAGTGGGGAAGGGCTGGGTGAGCAGTAAAAGGGGGCAAAATCTAGGGCATGCTGGTCACTGGGTGTGCCTGGCATCTTCAGAGAGACCTTAGGAAGCCACTTTGGAAAGGGGCGCACCCCTGCCTCCCGTCGTCCACAGGTAGAAGTCCCCACTGTCCCCCGTGCACTCTCACCTCACACTTTCAAAGAGCTGGGTGTGAATCACCATGAGGTGACCCTGCAGTGCCTCGCGGCTCAGCATCACGGGGCCTCCCGGGTGGGCGGTGAGGGGCGAGGCGTCCTGGAGGCGGGAGGCTGCCGATTTGTGCCCACGGGCAAAGGAGGGACAGCAGCCAGTACCCCAGCCTGTGGCAGCCGCAGCAGTGGGGACCCAGCTTCAGGGCCTGGGGCTTCCAAGGGCTGGGGCCCGTTTTCTGAGACCGGGTCTGGGGCCCTCTGGCCCAGGGCTGTTTTCACACAGGTTTGTAAAGACGTCAGTGAAGACTGGCTGGAAAGTACTCAGCCCACACGATGGAATAACTACTGAAAAATCAGTCACGAACGGACACAGCATACAGAAGCATCATACAGATCTAGTTAATATGGCCCTGGTGTGAACTGGACCAGTCGCCACATGCGGAGACGCTGGTACTGGAGCCGGGGCAGCTGAGGACAGCGTCCTCACTGTGGCCCTCTCATCCCGCTGCTTCCGCAAAGGCTGTGGCCGCAACACCTCACACGGGTCTGTTTCCACCGGATTTGAGTTTTGGGGATGAGAACACACACAACACTTACATGCACACACACACACATCCTTACACTCACACACGCGTGTGCATGCGGTTGTGTTAGCTTGAATTCCTTATTAAGTGGCCAAGGCCACAACGTCTCCCCAGGAGCGAGGCAGCCGCGGGAAGGACCCCGGCATCCCCAAGGCAGGCACAGCTGCAGGTGACCCCCAGCCAGGTGAGGTCTTGCCAGGTCTGGACAAGACAATTCTTTTTTCTTTTGTAGTTTTAATTTTGACACACGTGATTTCGAACTTCCAGAGAAGCTGCAGGTTCAGCACAATGAACTCCGTTACGCCCATTTACCAATTGCTTACATTCGCCCCATCACTGTCTTCAGTGTGCGCAAATCTAATGTCATTTTTTCTGACCCTCTTGAGAGAACGTTGGAGTCATGGTGCCCTTTACCCCTAAATATTTCCATATACAGTCCTAAGAACCAGGGCACACACACTCTTATACACTCACTGCATGATGATCGAAACCCAGGAAATTCAATATTAGCAGTGTTATCTAGCAAATGTTGTCAAGGTCCCCAGCAACGCCCAGGGCCCGTCTTCCCCTCCAGGGTCCGAGCGCGGCAGGCCCGCTGCGTCGCCCCGCTAGTGGCTTTGCTCTCCTCTCCTCTGATCACTTTCTCCGTCTCCTTCTGTTGTTTATCTCCTTGACAGTTGGGAAGGGAACAGGCCAGTTATCTGAACAATGTCCTGTCCCACATGACCAGATCAGACTGAGGTGACACACGTGTGGCAGGGAGGCCCCGGAAGGCCAGCACATTAGGCGGGCCCCTCAACAGGGGCAGGCCCACGGGAGGACTCTACGCTGACTGGCCGTGCGTGTAAGTGTGAGGGATTGTCTCCCAGGGCCTCCTGGTCCTCAGGGCTCTAGAACCAAAGTCAACGTAAAGGAGGCTAATCCCAGTGGGAGGTGGGGCGGGGACAAAGCACAGCCCGAAGCAGGGTCCTGAGCAGCACCTCTGTTCCCCGCCTTCCAGCTCACCGCTCACAGTCTGCCCCCAATCTGACCTGCTCCCTCTTCTAAGCGACTCTGGAACTGAGTTTGCTGCAATGGCCACAGTGAAATGCATTCTCTGCAGCTTCATGCCCGCTTAGCAGGGACTGGTCGCTGCCCTGCGTCGGTTCTGACAAACCAAGAAGGAGCCCTTCTCCACCGTTGCTCACGGCTCGGGCCGTAAAGGGCGGGAGGCCTCCCTCGGAGAGGGCAGACGCAGGGCTGGGCACGGAGCTCTGCTCCCTGAGCGCTCTGAAACACCTTTCCTTCGGAAGGAAAAGGGCCTTCCTCGTCTGGACGCGTCACAGTCACAGCCTCTCTTTGCACTTGGAAGCCCTTCACTTGATGTCCACTTTCTGGCAGATCAGGGCTTCTCCACCAGGACAGAAGAGGAGCAAGGACAGCCCACCGCGCCTCCCTGGCCTTGCTCCTTAATCTCTTAATGCCCATTGGGTTTCTGTCTTTCTTCCCCGAGTTCTGCTTTTCTACATGCTAATTCTGCTTTACTGGCTATTTTGTGGATGTGTCATTTGTTTCCAGTGCCCTCCGCTCCTCTGGGAAGGATAGTGTGTTTTTAACTGTTTTCACACTCTGCGTGTGCATGGTTTCCTCAGCTCCTCAGGATGCAGAAATTCTCACTCTCATTTCCCAGGGAGGAAACTGAGGTGGGAGAAGACGCTGCCAGGCTGTTTTCACAGGCAGGTTAGAGGGACAACTGATCTGAACAAAAGTGTAGAATCTTTTCCTCCTCAAGTGAGTTGCTATTAAGAAGAAATTAAAAGTCTAAGGAAGCAAAAAGCACATACTTCCCACAGGTCCCGCAGTGGCGGGTGGGCCCAGCGCCATCTGCTGGCCTCCTGCTAGGGCCCTGCCTCTCGGGAGTCATTTGGTCTTCGGATTTACCCGTCCTTCGGCTGCCAGCTCTCTGTCACGTTCACCCCTGTATCCCCAGCACTCACACAGTGTCTGGCACACAACAGGCCGAGGCTGTTAAGCGCTGTTGAATGAATGTCCGTGATCAGCATTTGTACCCATTCACCTTGAACTCTCGGCCAAAGCTTCTCTGCGACGCAAACTCGTCTGCACTGGGGACGCCTCCCCAGGTCAGACTTAGTGGCTCTCTGGGGTCATGTGCTTTCCTCTGAGTCGATGCGTCTCACCACCTGCATTCTGTTGTGAGGCCCAAGAGGCATCCTCTTCACAAGGAAGGCCCAGGTCTTTCACCTGTGGGAGCAGCCTAGAGGCGGCCACGTGGTGGCACCCCCTTGTAGTTGGGGCGATTTTGGGACCTCATCCCAACCGTTACTGTGGCTGTAGAACTGAAAAGGCTGTGGAAAGTCACTGAATCCTCCACGGCAGACGTGCTCTCTCGGAGGCTGGCTTCTGTGGGTTTGATGTGACGGCCCGGAAGGCTGGGTGCGTCGCTC
Organism: Equus quagga; assembly: GCF_021613505.1. Taxonomy (NCBI): domain Eukaryota; kingdom Metazoa; phylum Chordata; class Mammalia; order Perissodactyla; family Equidae; genus Equus; species Equus quagga. The sequence continues at coordinate 63,449,103 of NC_060278.1, forward strand.
AGGCTGCTGGCACAGGGTGCTGTGACCGACCAGGGATGTCCGCCCTGAGCAGGCATTGGGGGGTGGAGACATAAGTCCCATGTTTACAACTCTAACCTGGTCACAAACCCTTCACAATGAAGGTTAGGGAGTTCTCACCTGGAGAGAGGCCTGCCTTCCTTCCAGAAATGTCTAACAGGCACCTACTGAGTGCTAAGGAGAGAGCACTGAACAAAGTGAAGCTCCTCTACTCATGACACTTACATTCCAGTGGGGCTCCCGGCGGTCCTCCACTTCAGGTCCATCCAGGGCTTGTCCAAATGCGGGAAGCCGGGCCACACTGCTCAGGTGTTCTGGTTCGGTTTACCGTGGTGTTCCAGCCACTGCACTTCAGCAGTAACCTCGAGCGGGGCTCATCCGGTGTGAGCGGCAGCCTGAAACAACCCGTGGAGGTAGCATCGGCAGTGCTGGGAGAGCCAGGCCAGAGGGGCCCACGCTGTCCTTCGCACCCAGGCTGGCCGACCCCCACGCTGGCGCCGGCCCCGCTCCATGGCAGAGGACTGCTGACTCCTCCCTCTGCTCTTTCTTGCCCCCACGGCCTGCCTCAGAACTTCCCAGCAGTGCTCTCGTGGCTGCTCCCAGGTGCTGCAGCTGGCGTGGGGGTGTCGTCGCACGCCTGTCCTACTGCAGCTCGGGGGGAGCCCTTGTTGGTCTCTCTGTTGCACAAAAAAAAAAAAAAACAAAAAAAAAAAAACAGAAAAAGCATCCGTGAGCCAGAAACAGAAATTGAAGCCATTAAGTAAATGTCCAGTAATCTTTCGAGATGGTGCCTAAACGCACTGTCTGCCCGCTTTATCTGCTGCCTTCCAGGGCAGCAGCTTTGGAAGTTGGATGGCCAAGAGAGGGTAAATGAATGCTTTATTTTCCTGGCATGAGTCTATAATTTTCAGTATGTTAATGTGAATGAAGGGTGCTTGCTTCCATGTAGAGCCAAAGATATTTTACCAGGCACCTTTCTTTTCTGGGAAAGGAAAATCTCTGCATTTCATCGTATCTTGGAAGCTCCAGCCTGCTCACCATTGTGGCATGATCACCTCACCGAGCCCACGCACGATACGCCCGGAACCCCCTCGTGACTTGTCCTTATCTAACTGAGATGCCTGCTTTTCTCCTTTAGACAGCCATCGAACTGCCGTTTGGCAGCGAGGATGCCCTGTCCCAGGAAGATTAGCAGCGGAGAGTAGGCAGCCTTGTCCTCACTACGTTTGCGAGCTGAGAGAGATGACGGGTGCTGAGGGCAGGCCCGGGTGGAGGGTGGAACAGCTGGGCAGTGACTCAGAGCAGTCAGGCACTGTTTGCTGTGCTCTTGTTTGATGTGCTCTGGTCCCCATCCCTTAGAAAAGAAAGGAGATGTCGTTTCTCAGGCTCAATGGGCAGCATCTCTTAATTGGTATGCAAGGGCCACCAGATGAAATTCTGACTCAAAAGTTGCTTCACTCAAGATTCTTAGGCCAAAGCTAACGAGCAATTTGACAAACTTACACAATGAACCAGACTCGTTTCCTAGGAAATCCTCCAGCTCTCCCTCCGCCCCCTTATTCTCTGGTCTCTCTCCTTTTGCACCTCCACTGACTCCCTCCCTGCCCTTTGTCCACATTGTTTCACAATGTCTCTCCTAAGACCTCAAAGGGCCTGTTGTCTCCAAAGGCCCAGCCCTTCCATGAACCAGCTGTGCAGGTGGCTGCAAACTACACTTGGCCCCACTATGAAGAGCTGTAATGAAGGATTGCCTTAAACCCAGACAAGACCAGCAACTATTCATACAACAAGTTAGAATTCTTTCGGCTGCATATGGCCCAGTTTTCCAGTGATTTTGTGTGTGGACTTGACTGGCCTACGGTGCCCAAATATGTGGTCAAACATTATTCTGGATGTTTCTAGGAGGGTGTTTACAGATAAGATTAACATTTAAATCAGTGGACTTTGAATAAAGCAGATTGCCCTCCATAATGTGGGTGGGCCTCATCTAATCAGCTGAAGGCCTGAATCAAACAAAAAGACCTGCCTCCCCGAAGCAAGAGGGGATGCTGCAGCTGGCGGCCTTTGCACCTGAACAGCAGCATCAGTTCTTCCTGGGGCCTCCAGCCTGCTGGCCCACCCTGCAGATTTGGGATTTTGGATTGCATGAGCCAATTCCTTAAAAGAAATTTCTTTGTACACACACACACACACACACATCCTATTGGTTCTGTTTCTTTGGAGAACCCTGACAAATACAGTTACTGGACCGATATCAACTTGTACACATACTGATCAGAACCTCAGATGCTGAACCCTGGATGGCAAATGCTGCTTGGATTAACCTGGAAAGGGACCCAGAGGATCCCGCTTCCCAGTAAACATGAAAGTCAACAACAGGCCTATAAATGAGGGCAGGTTCTCCTAAAAGCTATGCCTGAAACGTTTCCAATAAAAATTCACTGGGCTGTAATTATATAATGCAAACAGAGGAGAGAGAAAAGTGCGGGAGATTTTAAGAATAGACTAGAAAATACATTGCATCAACATTTGAGCGTTAAAGAAAGTTCTGATGTAAAGGCAACCTGTTTGCCTCATTTTGTCAATGGAGTTAAAAGTGACATTGGAGCCCTAACTCACACACAGAAAACAGAAACGGAAACAGCCCTTTACCCGAACCACAGCACCTGCAGAGCATGTTGAAAGGGCTACAGAACAAAAACAAGGCAGAACCAAAATAAACATGTGGCCCAACAGATGAAGCAGCTCCTTGACCCAGTTCCCAACCAACCACCTGCTGACAAGGACACTGTGGATCCCGTACATCCAGGTGACACTGGAATAAAGGTCATCCCACTTTATAAGAGAAAAGCTGAGACAAAGAGAAATCACAAAATGCAAATAGATAAGGGTGCCCTGAGGAAGAAACAAGCCCTCAGCACGCTGCCCTGCCCTTGACCACTCAGTGGGAGTTACCGGCAGTGTAGACGGCCGCCTCCCTGTGCCTCGTAGACAAAGGGGCTGCTCTTTCTGCATTAAACCCTGCCACCTCTGCTCAACCTCTTCCTCAGAGTAGACGTACCAGAGTGGTAGAGATTTCAGATAACCCTCAGGCCTTCCCTGCCTGCCAGGCCTTCACCGCACCCTTGGGCCTTTGTCTGATAAACGTGCCTTCCAGCACTGTGACCCCACCCCTTCTAATTTAATAGGGAGAGACTTACTCTGCTAATGGAACTGTGATCCCAAACATACACCAGAGGGACTATTTCTTGAGGTCCCAGAGCAATCCTCTATTTGTGGCCAAGTGTCTTCTCTGGACAAGCCTTTGCCTTCTCCATTACATTTGATCCTAACCCTGATGGAGAGCTTGACTCCATACCTGACACTCCACGGGTTATAAGTCTCACTGACATGGGGAAGTTAATTTGAGTAGCATCCATTAAAATTCAGACATATCCTACTAAACTGTTATCCAGACTTCCCCAATATCACAAAGACACGAAGCAAAGAAAAAAGTGAAGCAGGAAACAAAGGTAAGACTCAACCTGTCATTGAAAGCCTTACATCTAGAGGTCTTCCCGTGCCCGCACAAGCCGTTGTAACACTCCTGTCCCAGCAGTAAATACACCCAACGGGTGAGGATGTGGGTGTGTTCAGGCCCTTAGGGCCATCAGGAGTGTCGGCCCTTGCCTCCTGGCAGTACCTCACCTGACACCGTCCTGCAGTCCTCCTCAAGCCATCGGCTTCCCTGCAGAGGCTCTGCTCTGCCCGTCCTGAGCGCCTCTAGACAGGAGCCTGGGAGCCCGTACATCTGCACAGTCACGCCCCGGGGGCACTGAAGCCCCTCCTACTCTTCTCAGGTCCTCACTCCAGACTTCAAAGGCCTGCGTTTTACCATAACTGGGCTCTGATACAACAGGCGGATGATCTCCTGTTTCCTTCAGAGAACAGGGAAGCCTGTAAAAGATTCCGTTTACTTGCTCTAGCTTTGGCAGAAAAGAGACATGATATTTCAAAAGATAAATTACAATTTTGCCAGAACACAGTCCAATATTTAGGGCATGACCTATCACAAGAGGGAAAAACACTCTGCTGCAGACTATCCAGCTTTATCTAGACTCCCTACACAATGACAATTGGGAGGATTTCTAGGTTTAACTGGGTATTGCAGATAACGGAGGCCAAATTTTTCTGAGACTGCAACACCTCTTGAGGAATTGACTGAGTCCCCAGTCACAGACTCTGTGCTCAGGGCGCCCAAACTTTAACAGGCTTCTGGAACCTGAAGAAGCCTCTTCCACAGCCCTGTTCCCCAGGCCTCCCTAACTACAAAAAGCCATTTTGTCTATTGTGCGTGGGAGATCTGGACAAGTCCCTGGGTGTTTAACTCAACCTCATGGGAGCCGTCAGCAGCCGCTGTTTCCCACAGCGTTACCCCTGGCCCAGCGGCAGGGCTTGTTCACTTCTCTCAGGCAAGGGCTGCCTCTGCAAACCTGGCTGAAGCCTCCTGGTAGAGCTCACGGTCCCCCCCGTGGTACAGACCTTGCTGCTGACTGAGAATACCCAGCACTTGTCAGCCACATCTATTCCTCTCTCCCTCCCACATAAGGTCACCCTGTAACCCTGGGGATCCTGCCGCTCTCCTGCCCCAGCAGAAGGGGCCTCATGATTGTCTTCTCTCCATTAGGGAGCTCAGATTGACTAAAGACTCCCACCCAGAACTCTGACCTACCATTGTTTACCAGCGGATCGGACCTCAAAACCGAAACTGGAGGTTATCAGGCTGGATGTGCTATCGCTATATTTCTGTCGAATGTAGTCCTTGACCTGAGGCAAAAATCAGTCCGTGTAGAACTTATTGCACTTACGAGGGCCTGTGAACTGTCAAAGCCGGAGAGTGAACAGCTAGAGAGATGGCAGGGCTGGTGTTGGAGTGGTACGTGGGTTTCAGATGCTTTGGGAACAAAGGGGGCTTCTCTCCTCTGCTGGAACCCCTGTCAAATGAACTTCAAGTTAAAAACTTTTAGATGAAAACCTGCATCCCCGAGGCGGCCGCTACTCAGGCTGAAGCCCACGCAGAAAGAGATAATGTGAGAGATAAAGGAAAGGCTCTGGCAGATCATTATACTAAACAAGCAGCTTAAAAAAGTGTATGATCCTATCTGAACCCTCAAAGGATAAATCTCTGGAGAGAGTCAAAGAAGCCATTAAATATCAGCATTTAGCCTCTGCTTTTGAAAGGAAGAAAAAATAGCCCAGTGTCTCCCTCACTCAGGCAATCTCTAGTGCTCCCAGGATGACTGCTTGGTGGTTGGTACCACAAGATTTCAAACGGATATTGGCTAAATTTCTCCATGGAATGACGCATCGTGGTACAAATTGGTTACTATCTCGAAAGATAGCTAAGTTTATTTTCAGGTCAGATGTCACCCGTCAGAAACTCAATCCTGGAGAATCTGTAAGGTAGGACATGGCTAGAAACTCCCACCTCAAGGGCCCTTTGATGGATGCATGATTTACTTGCCAAAAAGCTACAGCCTTTATAGTTGATTGTGTGTTTCCAACCTGGAGCATCTCAGCTTTTACATCAAGTGACTGAGGCACACACATTACGGGAACAGATGAAAGAACACTGGGAGGCACTGCCTCTTACTCAAAAACTGCCCTGTCCTTACCACCCACAATCTTCTAGAAAGGTTGAAAGAATCAATGGCATCCTTAAATTGAAGTTAGCAAAACTTTCAGAAGTCCGTGAGCCCCCTTGACCATGGGTAATCCCACTAGCCCTCGGGGCCATACGGTCCACCCCCTCAGGGACAAATCTGTTATCCCTTATGGATTGATAACTGGCAGTCCCATGCCCTTGGGAAGTTTCCCTCTGCAGATATGGCGACGTACTGCCAGACCCTCGCCCTGCACCCAGTCCTAACCCTGTGGGTGAGGTCACCTTCCCACGACACCTTCCTAGACAGCCTCTGCCTGCTCTTCACCCAGGAGGTTTTATCTACTGAAAGAGATGTCAGGGAAGAACTGCTCTCGAACCACATTGGAAGAAACCTTCTCAGGTACCCTCGACGATAAATACAGCAGCGAAACTCCAGGGAGTCCATCCTTGGCTGAATCCAAGCTTCACAACTGAAGAAGCAAGTGATCAATTATATCTCAATAAAACTGGAAATAAAGGAAGCAATTGAAAATTCCACACAGCTGGAAGACTATTCCAATAGGAGACCTCAAACGAGGTTCTGAGAGATCATGCAGAAGCGGTTGATTTTTGGAAGCAGGCAGCTCACCTATGACCTTTGGAATCAGCTGATGATCTCAGATAGTGGACAGCTTCTGTCCATTGGTCTGTCAGACCAAAACCTCTAATTCCTGGTTTGTTTTTTATCTTCTTGCTTATAATCATTCTCATTTTCTGTAGTTTCCTGGTTGTCATCCAGGATACCCTAATGACCCTATTTCTCCTTTCTTCCCTCCTTGTTATAATTGTTAGTCAGGACATACTTATTCATTATAATACCATTCTTAGGTTATCTCAAACAGTAGCAACAACCTCCATCTCACCTACTGCTGGATATGCCATCCACCACCAGAATCCATGATAAAAACCTTTGGCAATTCTAACCTCATTAAATGACTATATAGGGAATTATAGCCAATGGCATTTCTTGCACCTATCTGGACAAGTGACCTTAACCAAAGAAACCTGTGACTTTTCTAGCATCCCTCTCTCCCAGAAAAAGAAATAGTTATTACAATGGATTGATCAGACCCTGGGTGATCCTAACTTTGAATTCGACAACTTTCACAGGGTGATGCACAAATACTTGCCACCTAGAAGAGAAATCCAGATGTGCAACCAGCTGTCATGAACAGTGTGCCCTCCTGGGTACTAAAGGGTGAATGGTACTGCTGCCTTTGTGGCCAGGATGTCTGGGCCTGTCTGCCTCAGACTAACACCTCAGATACCTTAGGAACGGGATTCTGAGCCTTGTCTGTACACAGAGACTTTCATTCTATAGATCACCAAGCCTGGAAATTCCAACTCACATGTGAGCTGTAAGATGGGGCCACCTTGATAATTCAGGCACTCTACTCATTGCTTATGCAAAAAATCAGAGCAGGGCTCCCTACAGTGGGAATCATAGAAATAGGAAAGTCCATATCACTAACTGGCAGAAGATATAGATGATACTACCTCTGCCCTAGGTGGAATACAGGTCAGCCTCAACTTGTTGGACTGTGGGACTCAACTCACACAGTGGTAGCCATCACAATCACATTGTTCTTGATTTCTGGTTGGCTGGTTCTGATGGTGATTGCTATTGCTAATGCTTCTTGCTGTACTTGAAGCAATGATACAGGCATGGTAGAACACACTTTGCATTGCTTTAAGGAAGAGGCTACTTGGCTCTGTAAGGTTGAACCTCATGGCTTATGGGATTTGTTCCACTGGCCTGAGTTGGTAACTGGGGCTCCTGGGGTACTGACCACCTTTCTCTCTTCTGTAAATTTGGTGCTTTCACATCTGCCCAATGTGCATATGCTGGACATGCCTTGTTCTGGACAACCCGATGCTGTGCCTGAGTCACCTTGCCTTGGCCCCCTGGCCCCCTCAAGGGCCCCCCACCTCTGGAGGCATTCTCCTGGGGGTGTACTTTTAAATATAAGCCAACCAACCCAGAGTCTGCACTCCCCTTTCTAATAATCAATAAAGGTCATTTCTCCTCCCCTGTGCTTCCCATGGAAACCACAATAAAGGCTTGGTTGGGCCCACGGTTCCTCTCACTCTTGCCCTCTGGCTCCACAACCTCACCCTGGGTGATTCCTTGCGTGGGCTCTCATGGTGTGACACGGACTCCTTCGCCTGGGAGCAATGAGTATAATGAACTATCTTTTCAACTATTCTTTCAGTTGTCTCCTGATCTGTTGGCCTTACCATACCTGACTAGTAATAGAACATATCAAAACACCTGGTTCTTAAGCATCTTAGAGGGACCACTAATTGTTCTATTTTTTTGTTATAGTAGTCGCAAAGCTTATAGATTGCATCATGTCTTGAGTATTCACTGCTTCTGCACAGTCACCCTCTCATGGGATGATGGCCGTGATGACACAGCAACCAGAAGGTCACAAAAGTCTGGAAATTTGACTACCTATGGCGACAACTGAGCACCCCTGAGCTGTGCAGCTCTGGATCTCGAGCCTTCCCTGAACTGGCCAACCACCTGCAAGCGAGAGATGACCCGAAGGGGTCAAATGGACAATGGTCAGACCGTTAGTGACAACAGAGTGCGGACTCACGTTCTTAGCCTCCATCCCAGGAAGCCAGGCCAGAGCCTCTGCCATCAGCCGCCCAGGAAGTCAGAACGTGGTGCATGACTGCCAGCGTCCCTGCCTCTCGTCTCTGCTTTCAACGCAGGACTAGCAGAGAAGGCTGAAAAGGCCACACAAGATGCTCCACTTCTAGGTGGCCAGCTCTCCTAAATGCCAAAACTTCCAATCCATCCATATCTGAAATTGCCCGCTTTTTCTTTCTTTACTTTTTTTTTTTTTTTTTTTCTTTTTCCCATAAAGCTTCCCTTCTCTCCTGTCTGCCTTTGAGTCTCTGCCAAATGCAAGTGGTCAAACTCCTGGCTGTGCAGAGGAGAGATTTTATCCAAAATGATTATTTCCAGGGGAGGACGGTGTGGGACTCCTGCCGCAGGGAGAGGGCTGCTGTGATAGGGGGACTATGCTAACTATGGGGTCTGCCAGCGTCTGAAAGGTCAGGTGAAAAAGGTTTTCCTTTAATGGGGAGGAGTCAACAAGGCTAGAAAGAACCCAGCTGGGGAGAGTGGGGTGAAGGGGCAGAGGTGGCATGATGTGACCAGATGGCAGAAGGTTTTACCTGAAGTCCGTCCATCTCCTCTCAGGAGGGCCCGGCGAGGAGGGGCTGTGTGCCGGCTCGCGTCACGGGCGGGCCAGTGCTCCCGGCCTTGGGAAGAGGAGACGCTTCACCTAAGTTTGGTTAACCAGAATTTTGCTCTGATTGCTTCGTAGGTACCAAACAGTTCATCGAATCATTGGTGAGGCAAAGCCGGGAATCCGGATGGTCTGTGTAGGGCCTTGTTGTAGGTAATCAGGGGGCACGCGTGAGTCTTCTCCAAGTCGTATGGGGAGGATGGTCCTTTATAGGAAGCCCTTTCCTGAACATAAAGGATGGGGGAGAATTTCTTAACCTTTGCTCTTTTCCGGGAGCACAGGGCTCAGGCAGAGTTCAGTGTCGTTAGCACTATCCAGCCAGCTCCGCGTAAAGAGCCTCTGTCGCTTGCTTCCACGGTTAGACGAGCTCAGGACCCAGGACAGGCCTCGTCTGCTGGCCTTCCCTCGCTTCCACGTGTGTTGTGTGTTCCCTGCCTCTCAGTTCTTTCTTGCTTTACGCCCTCATTTTCCTGGAGGTTACGCTGCGGTAACTTAGGCCATCTAGGAAGCTAGTGTTCTGAGCCTTTGTGTGTCACCTATGTTTTCAGTCTTCTTTGATAATGTTTTAGTCATTTCTGTGAGGCGGAATTCTAGATTAGATATAATTTTCCCTGTGGTTTCCCAAGTCCTTGCTTTTTGTTCTCTGGCCTTCTGGAGGGGCTGCTGACATTCTAATGACATTTAAATGGCTGATCTTCTGTGCGGACTGGGGTTTCTTTTCTTCTTTGAAACTTTTAGGATCTCTTTTTATACTCAAGTTATGAAATATAATGACCTTTCATGCAGCTCATTTTAAATACTTGAAAGTTATTATTTATTCATCTAATTATTAGTCTCTGAATTCACTTTGGTGGCTTTCCTCAGACTGCTGGTGACTCTTGGCTCTCCTTTCTCCTTCCTGAGGCGAAGCTCTGAAGAACAGTGCGGCTTGCGTGTGGCCTCCTGAGGCAGGCGAGCAGGGCTGTCTCCTGGGGGCCCAGCCTCTATGTCTGCAGATTGCTTTCTTCAGCCAGTTTCTCCACATTTCTCCTGTAGCGCTGAGATTATATATATTTGATTCTCTTTATATCACTTACTGGACCTTGGGGAAGGAGCAGAGATAAACTATGTATTCAGTTCATCATTTTTAATTGGATGACTAATCAGCAATTTTAAAACCGATTTTAAAAACCGTCCTGGGGCCGACCCCATGGCCAAGTGTTAAGTTTGCGAACTCTGCCGCGGAGGCCCAGGGTTTCGCAGGTTTGGATCCTGGGTGCGGACATGGCACTGCTCATCAGGCCACGTTGAGGTGGCATCGCACATGTCACAACTAGAAGGACCCACAACTAAAAATACACAACTATGTACTGGGGGCTTTGGGAAAAAAAGGCAAAACAAAATCTTTAAAAAAATAAAACCCTTCCCATATTAGTGTGAGAAAATCTTGAGATGATCCTTGCAGACAGACTCTTGTCTTCAGATTCCTTTAGGCACCTCTGTTTTCTGCCTTGGGGCCCTCCAAGACAAAGGCTGTGTCGGAGCCTGACCCGCATGCTTTAAACTCCACATTCCCTGGGCCTGAGGTGGAGACAGGACTCTGCATTTAAGGGCGCCCAGTATGTGGAGGCAGGGGGAGCACTCCTTCCCACCCCTGGATGCAGGGAGCAGGGAAAGCACTGCCTTCTTTGAGATGAGCCTCAGATCTGAGCAATGGCCTGAGAGGTGGGTTTCATTTATTTATTTTTTTGCTGAGGAAGATTAGCCCTGAGCTAACATCTGTGCCAGTCTTCCTCCACTTTCTATGCGGGTTGCCGCCACAGCATGGCTGCCAAGTGGGGTAGGTCCATGTAGGTCATGGCTTCATCTGAAGCTGGGCCCCCACAGCCTCGCATGATTGAGGTCAGTATCCCTGGTGACCAGACTGGTCCGGGATGGTTAGCTGTCTGTGTGGCCATCCTAGTGCACATTTTCCGTCTTTTCCCAGCATCAGCATGCTACGGACAGCCTGCTGGTATCCCCTCAGCGCCCTCTGGAAGTGACCTCTGTGCTGTTGTTCTGGAAGCCAACAGCTCCTGGGCCTGTCTGCCTGAAGATGCTCTCTCACCCTGGTGTGCGCAGGCAGGCCCAGAACCAACGGGAGTGAAGGCCCTGGTGCCTTGGGGTGCAAGTTCCGATGTCAGCCTCCCAGTCTCTCGCGGCTCCCAGCGGCAGAGCCCCACTGGCCGCGGCTGCAATCACGCAGCGGTGTGAGAGTGCCCCCTTGGCTCCCCTTCCCTGCTTTCCAGAGGCTCCACGGGGTTACCTCCCGAAGAACTTGTCTCAGGCACTGCTTTTGGGGAAACCCAAGCTGAGACCCCCTTAACCCCTTCTGGCCTCAGTTTCCTCACCTTCCCTCGGGCAGATGGGATGCGATCGGGTGCGCACCACTCAGCCCTGCCTGGCATGGGGAAGGCTCACCAAATGTCCTCATGGATCGGCACAACCACTGTGCTTTGTCGCTGCTCTGCCATCACCTGTGTTACAAACTGAATAGCACAGACATGATCCTGCCTGCTCCATGCCTCTGGTCTCTACCCATGCCGCCATCTCCCCCTGAGGATTTTCCCCGTCTTCTCCACTCTAATGTTGTTTATATCACAATCCTCAGCTTGAAAACTCCCTCCCTCGTGGAGTCTGCCCTGGACCCTCTGTGGAGCCACCCAGCTTCCCCTTGCCTGTCTGCTGGCAACAGTGCCTGACATTTCTTTTGGAGTCGCCCCTCCCCTGCGCTCAGCCCTCGGCCAGGGTGACAGATCCTGGAACTTTTGCTGGAACTGCTGGGAAAGAGGCTTTCTCTTTGACTTGCTTTCTACTTCCTAGCTGAATTATCTTGGGCAATTGCTGAACTTCTCTGTGCCTTAGTTTTCTCACCTGTTAAATGAGTGATAATTATAGTATCTACCCTTCCAGGCTATTGAATAATTAAGCAAGTCAATACATATGAAACTCTTAAATTGCTGCCTAACACATAGTGAGTGCTCAATAAATGTTAGCTGCGTTAGCATCATTGCCATTGTTGTTATTACTGGAGTAGCTAAGCTGGCAAGAGGTTAAACCTGGCCATTTTACCATACATGGGGAAGGCCTCGCTGAGAAAGATGCCAATACATGAGGAATCATAACTCTTTCCCCCTAAAAAAAGAAAAGACAAAAAGGACTCCCTGATGACACTGGGTTCCTGGATGCAGCCATGTCTGATATCCAATTCTGGAGTTTTCAATGCTATGTGTCAATAATGCCTTTTTTTTTCTTTCTTTTTGTTTAAACTGACTTCAATTGGGGTTGCCTTGCTTGCAGTCAAAAGAGTTCTAACATCTTCAAGCAGGGGCAACCTCACCTTCATTTCAGTTCCCACATTGTGTATCATTTATCACCTCAAGAGCCATATTTTCTAAGTCTGAAATCCTGATTAAGGTCTTGACAGAGTTTCTTTTCCTGACCTGAAAATTTCATTACAAAAATAGTCTTAGCAAGTTATAGATTAAAAAAAAAAAAAATCATACTTAGTAGTTTATTAAAGGGTCTTTATCAAAAAGCGTCACATCCCCTCTGAATCTGGAGCAGCTCAGCCCTCATCACCCCTCGCTTCCTGCCACAGGGACCTGCCAACAGGCCTTCTTTCGCCTTCCTGGCTGTGGGCATAAAGTCAGGCCTGCACCTGACCCGTTTCCCAGTCCCCACAGGGGCTAGCGTGTAGCCATGGGGATACCGATGAGGTAGGTCCTCAGTAAGTGCGGACAGACAAGCGTAAATTTCCTTCTCTGCCTTTCCAGACCCTACAAACACAGCAATCTTAATCGAATGAGTGCAGCTCGTGCTTCCCCAGCTGGCGGGAGCAGAGCATACAGCTTGAGCATCTGATTCAGAGCCAAAAATGTTAACCTCTAATTAACTTATATCCTCCTGACACCTATAATGTTAGGATTATGCTAACACACGAGGTTATTAATCATATCTAATTATTCAATTAAGGAATAGCAAACACCCGTGCAGACGGGAGTCTGTGAGCGATTTGCTAGAAAAGTTCAGCTTAGGCTTGGAGCCTGCTGCTGGTGGTAAGAGGGTTTCCAGGGCACTGACCTGTGGGCAGCTTTCCGGGAGGAGGGGGATGTCACCTGGTCTCCCCGGGGGTCCTGCGGCCTGGAGACCAGAGGTTCTGTTTGTGGGCTCAGAGCTTGTCTTGCCAGCTAAGGCACGTCTCCCTTTCTTCCCAAGGGCTGAGGCGACTTCGGCCCCAAGCCCAGACCTCTGCCCACAGCCGTGTGGGGCTTCTTAGCAAGTGCAACCTGTTTGACACATATCAACTCAGCGCAGAGTTCTTGAATGTTGGCTGGGTCCTGTGTAGGTGTTGAGACAGTCACTGCCCGGAGGGAAACATGGACTCAACGTTAATTTGGAAACAAGCCAGAGATGTGATTTTCCCCTGGGCACCTAAGCCCTGGGGCACAGAAAATTCCCAGGGGTCCTGGGCAACATAGGGTAGGTTTCCAGACCCTCACGCCTGCCTCCTAGGTCAGATCAGGAGACATGCAGGTTCCCTGTCTCATTTCCCATTAACGGTGCCTACGTGCCGCTCATCCTCCCTGTGCCGGCTGCAGGACGCTGGAGGACTGCAGGTGGATGTGGGGACCTCACGCCCTGGAGGGCTTCTCCCTGCCTTAAACCTTCGCTGTTGGGGCGAAGTTTTGGATGCTCGGAATCCAGAAATGTCATAGAGTGGAGCCGAGGGGTCGGTGAACTTCTCCTTTCATGATGGTGCCTCAGACTCCAGCCAGAGACGGCAGCGCTCCCAGTGGGAGTCCTGTGGGAGCAAAGCAGAGAACGTCACTAAGAAACACGGAAGTCAGTTTTTCCCACGAATTTGATGGTAACAGATTTCTCGCTGATCTTGGTGATCTTGTCATCTGGTGTGTCATTTGGCCAGAAAGAAAAAGGTATTTCTGAACAGCCAGAGCAGTATTTCTTATAGCTTAATAAAGATTATGGTTTAAATGTAATCTGAATTTTGGGAGGGATCAACATTTTTTTTAAGACATACAAGCTAAAATTTGCTGTTTAAAATTTCGTGTACCTTATTCCAAAGGAAGTTAAAATCCATTTTATCAAATCATGAAGTGAAATATTTATTCAAATTATAGTCAATCTTCATCTTTGTCAAAGCAAATATTTATGACTTTCTTATTTTCATTAACAAAAAATAAAATTATATGCAACCACCATACCCTTAGTTTTTTAGCACTTTTACCATCTTTTTTCTTAAATATAAATAGAAACTTTGATCATTATGTCTCACAAAGTCGATGAGGCTATTTATGATTTTAATAGATGATTCTTAATTATTGTCATGGCTTTTATCATATATTTTATTATATAAATACTAATTTTTCCTACATAAGATATTGCCTTATAGCAAATTCAATGAGAAACAGCATTTAGACTTATCTTGTTTTTACAGTCTCTTATAATATATGACTTAATTTTATTCGTTTTTCAACATTCTTTGTTTTTTAATACACTTTTAAAATATACGTTATAATTTTTAAAAATATGGATTAGTTTTTTATTGTGGTAAAATATACGTAACATAAAATTTACTACCTTTTAAACACTTTTGAGAAAACAGTTCCGTGACATTAAGCACATTCACATTGTCGTGGGCTCTCAGCACCATCCATCTCCAAAACTGTTGCATCTTATAAAACTGAACCTCTATATCTATTAAACAGTAACGCCCCATTCCTCCCAGCTCCTGGCCACTATCATTCTACTTTCTGTCTCTATGAATTCCACTGCTCTAAGTACCTTATCTAAGAGGAATCATACAGTATTTGTCTTTTTATGACTATCTATTTCACTTACTATAACGTCCCTGAGTTTCATCCATGTTGTAACATATTGCAGAGTTTCCTTCCTTTTGACGGCTGAATAATACTCCGTTGTGTGCATAGACCACATTTTGCTTATCAATTCCTCTGTCAGTGGACACTTGCTTTGCTTCTATGGTTTTAGCTATTGTGAATGACGCTGCTGGAAGCATGGGTGTACAGCTATCTCCTAGAGACTCTGCTTCAGTTCTTCTGGGCATATATCCAGAAGTGGAATTGCTGGATCATATGGTAATTCTACTTTTAAATTTTTGAGGAAACTCTATACTGTTTTCTACAGTGGCTGTCCATTTTGCATTCCGACCAAAACTGGAACTGTTGGTTCCAGTTTCTCCACATCCTCACCAACACTTACTGTTTTCTGTTTTTTGATAGCAGCCATCCTAGGACGCCTGAGGTGGTATCTCATCGCAGTTTTGATTTTACCTGATTTCCTGATGATTAGTGATGTTGAGCATCTTTTCATGTGCTTATTGGGCTTTGTATATCTCTTTTGGAGAAATGTCTGTTCAGGTCCTTTGCCCATTTTTGAATTGGGTTTCTTTGTTGTTGCTGAGTTTTAGGAGTTCTCCGTATATTTTGGGCATTAATCTCTTATTAGATATTATCATTTTAATCTTGACTATTTTTAGTAATTTTTCTTATAAGATGCATTTCACAATTTATTTCTCAGAGATTTTATACTGTTTCTTGAAACATTTATTCACACGTTTGTTTGCGTTAAGAAATGGCGTATGCATCCACCTGGTGGGAAGTCCCATCTGGCAATTGGCTTGAGCCCATGGCCACTGTAATGCCTGGCTTTCTAAGCATACCATCGGTGGCATCTCCATCATTTGGGATGGCTAAGCCTCAGCCTCAGGCTCTTAACAAAGCTGTACCTAAAACATACGATAAAATACGATCCAACTTTTTCTCTTTCAAGCGCCTCTGAATGAGCGTGGGACTGGCCAATCTGATGGTCCTCTGTGAGTTGTGAACGGGCCTTTGGGTAGATTCCCAGAGACTGAGCAATGACGATTTCAACGACTGGGTAACAAATCCCCTTCTAAGGTGAGTGGTTTCCAATTCCTTGCTTTCAAAAAAATCAGAGAGAGATCTAATCGCTATAATTCAGAAAGAGTCCTAAGAACTGAATGATGTTGGTGTAACAAAATCCTTGCTTACTCTCAGATGTGAATAAAATTTCTCAGTGTTTAGAAGCATAAAACAAAAACACGAAAAACAAAAGGTAGGAACAAACTTGGTGTGCAATCTGTCCTGCTCAAGTCTAGAGACAAGTGATGTCCATTCATGGTGAGGCCCCAGCTGAAAAGACATCTTATAGGACCCCCAGTAAGTGGATTTGTATTGATGTGAAACACAGAGAGAGGGACTCAAATGCCCTCTGGACGGCTGGACCAGTCATGCTGCCCCTTCTGTACCCTTCCTGATCAAGGGGACAGATATGGGGATGGCTCCTCAGGAAGCAGAGCAACAACTTCAAGATCATCTCCTTAAGTGAAGCACTCCCCAATACAGCTCACTTTTTATATATAATAATTTACCAGAATTTCTACTCTATTATCTTGAATCGATCAATTATGTATCAATAGTAATTTTAATGATCACTCAACCCAGAAAAAAATTTGAAACACCTAGAGCCTTTTGGTCATATGAAGCAAGACAACCTCAGTTTGTAAGCTTGTGTCTGCTGAAGACTTTTTATGGGGATGAGAATAAAGGATGTTCAACGTAGAATTCTATGACATTGGGATAAACTTCAGTGATGGGAGTGGCATGGAACTGTGTTCAAAGAGAGGAAAGAAGTGGTCAGATTTCTGACTGTTAAAGTGCTCTTGTTATTTTGTTGTTGTTCGTGTATTTTTTTTAATGGATAATGGTGGATTTTAAACTGCTGTGGTATTTACCTTCTATTGCATAAAATCTAAAGAGATCTAAGGGTTTATTTTAAAATGCCAGTATTTATAATACAGAAGAAATTATATATTTGTGTGAAAAAGTTAAATGTAACCTTAAAAATATGTGAGGAGATTTTCATACTTTGGTTAAAATTCTGTTAAGGAGTTCGTGCAATGGCGGAAGAACTTCTGAGACAGAGAGGCTAGTCAGGCGCCGCTGTCTGGGGGAAACTGCAGTAAAGTCTGTCTATCTAGATACGGTGGCACGTCTGCCTGCGGAGAAGGGAGAAGCAGTGAGCCCAGAGGTGGGAATGTGTTTAGTCACAAAGGCCTTGGGAGAGAAGCCAAGGATTCTGGAGTTTCAGGGGTATATTTAAGTGTCAGGCTAGTGATGGTGAAGGCCATTTTAGAAAGTTTATTTGGTGCTGTGACAACACATTATTTGGCACATGGAGAGGGCAGAGGGACGGGAAGAAAGGATGTGAGAAGTTAGGATCTGAGAAACAAGAAAGGCAGAAATTAGGCAGGGGTGGCAGCAGGAGGAAGGAAGGTGGGAGGATATATATTCGGCAAGTAGAATTGACAGATGTTTGTGACTCACAGGAGTGGGGTGAAGATGAAGGAAGGTGGCGGAATCCAGTCTCAGGTTTCTGACTGATTCTCTGGGCACAAATGTTGCGGGGGGATATTAGAAGCAACCTGAGGTCACTAGATGATATCTCAAACTATTTTGGGCTTAAAGAAAAATGAAGTCTCATCACTATTACCATTATTTTACCCAATGTGGAAAAGATGCACTTTTTAGTCTCTCAACTCTACTCTGTTATGGAACCACTAGGAGAAGTCTGGACTCAGGCTTCCCCTGGACAGGGTGCACTGTGTCATTTGCATGTTGGCTGTCAAAAGAATAGTAAAAGTCTGTCTTATTTCACAGACGAGGAAGCTGAGACCTAGTGAGAATGTGATGAACAAGGTTACATGACAATTGTTTGGAAGTTTTCTGTAAGATGATTTGTCAAGGAGTGAAATGGGTAATAGCTCATGCTCTATGGGCGTAAGGTAAAATAAGTGCTCTACTCTTGTTATCTCCAATGGAGAAGGCATATTTGTGAATGGATCAACTTTCCAATTAAAAGGCGAAGAATGGAATAATGGATAAGAAACATGATCTAACGATATGATGACTAAAACAGACACACTTGAGATTCAAAGACACAAATAAATTGAAAGTAAAGGTATGGAAAAAGGTATTCCATGCAAACAATAACCTAAAGAGAGCTGGAGTGGCTATACTAATACCAGATAAAACAGACTCTAAGACAACAATTGTTACTAGAGACAAATAAGGACATTTTATAATGATAAAATAGAAAATCTATCGAAAGATATATCAATTATAATTATAACAACAGAGTTCCAAAATACACAAAGCAAAACTGACAGAACTAAAGAGAAAAATAGACAATTCAAAATAGTAGTTGGAGACTTCAATATCCAGTGTCAGTAACAGATAGAACAGCTAGATAGAAGGTCAGCAAAGAGTAGAAAACTTCCAACACCATACAACAATGATGCCTAACATCCACCTGTAGAACGTTCCACCCAACGACAGCAGATACACATGGACAAGTATCCAGTATAGACCATATGTTAGGCAACAAAACAAGTCTTAATAAGTTTAAAAGGATTGGAATTGTACAAAGTATGTTCTTACCACAAAAGAACAAAATTAGGAATCAATACTGGAAGGAAATTTGAAAAATTCACAAATATGTGGAAACTAAACAATACACTCCTAAATGACCAATAGGTCAAAAAGAAATCACAAGAAATTGGAAAATACTTTGAGATAAATGAAAACAAAAACACAACATATAAGAATTTATGGGTTACAGACAAAGCAGTGCTCAGAGGGAAATACAGAGTTGTAAATACCTACGTTAAAAAACAAGAAATATCTGAAATCAATAACCTAACCATCTACCTTAAGAAGAAAAACAAGAGCACCACGATCAAAGCAGCATTGGGAAGTAAACAATAAAGATAGAGTGGAAGCAAATGAAATAGAAGAACAACAGAGAAGATGTACAAAACCAAACACTGGTTCTTTGAAAAGATGAACGAAATTGACAAACCTGTAGCTAGATGATCAAGAAAGAAAGAGAGATCACCAAATTACCAAATCAGGATTGAGAAAAGGGGCATTAATATGGATCATACAGAAATAAACATGATGATAAGGGAATACTATGAACAATTTTGCACTAACATATTAGATAAGCTGTATGAAACGGACAAATTCCTAGAAAGACACAAACTACCAAAACTGACTCAAGAAGAAATAGTAAATTGGAATAGATATATAACAAGTAAAGAGATTGAATTAGTAATAAAAAAGCTTCAGAGAAGAACCCAGAACTAGATGGCTTCACTATTGAATTCTACCAAAACTTTAAAGCAGAATTAACACCAATTCTTCAAACACTCTTCCAAAAAAATACAAGAGGAGGAAAGACTTCCTAACTCATTCCATGAGGCCAATATTACCCTGATACCAAAACCGAATTCATCACAAGAAATGAGAAGTACATATCAATATCTTTAATGAATATGGATACAAAATCTCTCAACAAAATAATAGCAAATCAAATCTAGCAGCTTATAAAAAGGATCATTCACTATATGAGATTTATCCCAGGAATGCCTGATTGGTTTAACATATGAAAAATCAATCAATGTAATGCTCCATATTAATAGAATAAAGGATGAAAACAACAAGATCATCTCAGTAGACACAGATAAACACTTGACAAAATCCAAAACCCTTTCATGATGAAAAACACTAAACAAACTAGGAATGGAAGGGAACTTCCTCACCCTGATAAAAGGCAATTTGAAAACCCACAGCTAACATCATACTTAATGGCAAAAGACTGAAAGCTTTCCCCTAAGATCAGAGACAGACAAAGACGTCTTCTCTCACCACTTCTATTCAAGCTTGTCCTGGAGGTTCTACCCAGACCAGTTGGGTCAGATAAAGTAAAAAAAGTCAAGCAGATTGCAAAGGAAGAAATAAAACTATTTATATTTGCAGATGACATGATCTTATATATAGAATATCCTAAAGAATGTACAAATAAGCTATTAGAGTTAATGAGTGACTTCAGCAAAGTTGCAGGATACAAGATCAATATAAAAATCAGTTGTATTTGTATACATTAACAATAAACAATCTGAAAATTAAATTAAGAAAACAATTCCATTTACAGTAGCATAAAAAAGAATAAAATATTTATGAATAAATTTAACCGAAGAAATATAAGACTCATATGCTGAAAACTACAAAACATTGTTGAAAGAAATTAAAGAACACCTAAGTAAATGAAAAGACATCCCTACTCATGGATTGGAAGCATTTGTTAAGATGGCAGTACATTCCAGTTTGATTTAAAGATTTAACGCTCCCCCTATTCAAATTTTGATTCTTTTTCATAAATGGACAAACTTGTCTAAAACATTTATGGAAATGGGACAATGGGACCCAAAATAGCCTAACCATCTTGAAAAAGAACAACAAAGTTAGAAGACTCACACTTTCTTATTTCAAAACTTACTACAAACCTACAGGAATGAAGACAATGTGGTCCTAGTATAAGGATAAAATATAGATCAATAGAATAGAATTGAGAGTCCAGAAATAAACCTATGCCTCTATGGCCGATTATTTTCAACAAAGGTGCCAAGCCCATTGAAGGGTGAAAGAATAATCTTTTCAACAAATGGTGCTGGAACAATTGGATTTAGGCAAAAGATAAAGTTGGACCCCACTTCAAAAAATATAGAAAAACTAACTCAAAATGGATCAAAGATCTTAAAGTAAAAACTAAATCTATAAAATTGGTGGAAGAAAACATAGATGTAAATCTTTGTGACGTTGGATTAGTCAACAGCATCTTAGATACACCACAAAAAGCACAAGAAACCAAAGAAAAATATAGATAAACTGGACTTCATCAAAATTAAGAACTTATGTGCATCAAAGGATACAATCGAGAATGTGAAAAGACAACCCACAAATGGGAGAAAATACTTGCAAATCACACATCCGATAAGGATCCAGTATTCAGAATATGAAAAGAACTCTCACAGCTCTACAGTAAAAAGAACACAATTTAAAAAATGAGCAAAGGAATAGCCATTTCTCTAAAGAAGATATACGAAAGGCCAAGAAACAAATGAAAAGATTCTCACTGTCATTAATCATCAAGGAAATGCGAATCAAAACCACAATAAGATATCACTTCAGAGCCACTAGGATGGCTAAATTAGAAAGATGCTAAAGATGTGTAGAAATCTGAACCCTTATACATTGCTGGTGGGAATGTAAAATGGCACAAGTGCTGTGAAAAACAGCTTGGAAGTTCCTCAAATAATTATACACAGAGTTACTTAAGACCCAGTGATTCCATTTGCAGGTATATATCCCAGAAAATTGAAACCATATATTCACACATACACACACAAACCTTGTGAACAGCATCATTTACAGTATCAAAAAGATGGAAACAACCCAAAAGACGATCAACTGGTAATAGATAAACAAAATGTAGTATATCCATACAATGAAAATTATGCAGCTATGAAAAGGAATGAAGTACTAATATATGCTACAGCATGCATGAGTCTTGAAAACATTAAGCTAAGTGAAAGCCACTATTGTATTCCCATGCCATTATATAAAACCCATTATACCCATGGCATTTCTATAAAATGTCCACAAGCAGGCAAATTCCTAGAGATGGAAAGTAGATTAGTGGTTTCCAGGGACTAGGGGTAGGGGAGAATGAGAAGTGACTGCTAACGGGTGTAGGGTTTCTTCTCGGGATGATGGAAATATTCTGGAATTGGATAGTGGTGACAGTTGCATAATCTTGTGAATATACTAAAATCGCCTGGATAAGAGTAAATTTTATGTTGTACGAAATTTTTTATGAAGTATATCTCCCCCAAAAATCTCTACATGTTGTGATGATGCCAAATTACTTATCCCGAGTTGCTTTTCCCAGTAAGGGGTTTGGCTCATCTAGGCTTCAGAAAGATGTGTAATAGACAAATCTACAAGTACTTTTTTCTTTGAATATATGTCATTTTCTTCTCCAAGAGCTCTAAGCCCAGTGCTGGGAAGTCATCCTAAGCCTCCTTGAGTAAAAAACCTTGTGAAGGGCCTGAGAGAATGTTCTTTACTCTGAACAAGAAGGCTGTGGCCACCTCTATTTCTCCTTTAAGCAGAACCCAGTATGATATTTGGCACAGAGTGTGTGCTTAATCGCAGGTAACTTACCAGATGCCTTCACAGCATTCATTCATTTATTCATTTGCTCCATTCCTCCCTCAATCGTACATTTCATGTCTTTAACGTGCATTATGTGCCAACCACTGCCATTTTAATTCAATCCAGCAAAAATTTATTAAAGCACCAGTTGTGTTCCAGATGTCATGTGGGGAGGTCAGGGAGGCACAATGAAAGCTGAAATGAGACCCATGTTCTCCAGTGGCTCATTGTTCAAGGAGGGGAGACAGTTACAGACCCAAGGTATCTTATGCCAAGGCTAAGGTGAGTAAAGACCTTGGTGGACATATAAAGCAAGTACAACAGGACTGGGGAAAGTCTAGCTCTGGTGCATTGAGCCAATATGAAGAAGAAGGGATTGCAGAAGAATCTGTGGGCCTCTGCCATTGGAGTACACAAACCAACAGTCACCATGGATTACTGAGGATTCAGACCCCTGAGTTCAATGCTCTATTGACTATGACCCCCTTGTAGGGCCTTTGTCTGCTCTGTGTGGAGGTGAAGTTTCACATTCAGTCTTGAGCACATCAGCAGGGGTGGGAATGGTGGCCTTTTCTAACCTGGGGTAAAAACGGAACACATACAAGATTACTTCTCCCCACAACATCCTACGAGGAAGATACCATTACTCACCCTCACTCTACAAGTGAGGGTGGGGAGACTCAGGGTGCCTTCCAGACCTTCACAGGGCCACGAGCCACAGGTGGGAGTCCCGGTGCAGCAAGCAGCACTGAGTAGTGCTGGTGCCAAAAAGAGGAAGGGACACAAACTGCAGCTCATTGATGTCACTTTCCCTAGCACCTGGCCTCATCTTTCTCCCAAATGCGTAAAATACCACTACTGAGCGCCCTCCTAGTCAGCAATGGGGGACCCTCTTGGGTGATGTCTGGAGTGTTCATTCGAAGACTGAAGCATGATATCCACATCTTAAGTAATCATCGATCATGTTGAACTTTGAAAATTATCAATTATACCCGACCTGCTTGCAGACAGGATTTCAAGTGGCATATAAAGAGACTTCAGGTAAACATCTACGTCATGAAAGAAATCTAAAGAAGCATATGGGAGAGTGAACATAAAAACTAGAGTTACTAAAATTGACCCTTATATTTTGTTTTGAGCTTCCTAAGAGCCAAGGCAGCAAAAAGGAAACATATTGAGTTACAGAAGTACGTCAGTCTTTTTTTGCACTAAATTTCAAAGTATTTAATTAAAATAGACCTTGAACAACTATGGTGGATAACAGTTTCAATACCAGTTTTCTGGATTCTAGCTGAAAATAGCAATGTAAAGTTATTTATACTCTGTTACATACCAACCAAAAGTAGCCAAAAGGAATGAAAAATGGAAAAGAAACTCCACATTCAACTAAACTAGAAAAGAAAAAGCCACTACCTCAAACCACACACTGTGAAGAATGGCTGGAAAATAAAGCATAATTTGGAACAAACAGAAAGAAAAAAGTACAAAGTCATGATGACCCCACAGGTGTCCCATACAGAGTTCTCTGAAAAGAGCACAGCCATGAATGCTGTGATCCAATGATCCAATTAGCACCTGCCATTGCAATATCTGGGGCATGGGAGGACCACGGAGCAGCCCCCAAGCCCTTTCACACTGTGTGGAAGCAGATAAGGGGGCGGGGCACAGGAAAAGTCACACAGAAAAGCTGTTTTTGCAGGAGGCAGATGGAGGGTAAAGTGGGAGCATACACAGCCATTAATTCATCGGATTAGCTAAAGTGACCACAAAACGAAACAACATGCCTACAGTGGATGTTTCACCACCCAGTTCGTGTCCTGTCCTTCCCCTCCCCTGATACCCATCTTTCCTTTTGTGAATAATACTCAGAAAGGAATCGGGACTAATGCAGAGATACTACCCTGAAAGGAAGAAAGAACTTAATAAACAAGGCTGATGAAGGGTACACATCCAGACACTGGAGCTATAAAGTAGGAAAGAATTTTAGACCAACACTTCAGAAGTATATTGGGCTCTAAACTGTCTCCTGTGGGCTGTAAGTGCAGCCTTCTACTCTCTGCTCTGTGGTGCTGGACTCTGCAGCCACGTTTCTGATCTGTCTGCTGCTCCATGTTGGGCTCTGCCAAGAAGAGGGGTTTGAGGGAAGCTTCAAGGCTGTAGGAGGGACAAGGGACCTACTCCTTCCCTCCTGAGCACTTCTTGTCCCTGTCTGCATCACCCCAGCAACCCTTCTTCACTCTGGCAGTGGCAATTTCTTCCTATAGCAGCAGCCAAATCCTATTTATGGCTTTGTCACTTTCATAGAACCAGTGATGTCCTGCCATTCGGAGGCAGAAGCAGCACTCAGCTCCTGCTGTACCAGGACCGGTCAGGCATTGCCTCTTCTCACACCCGTGGTCTCAGCTCCTTGGGCCTTTTCCTCTGAGGTCAGAGACACCAGCACCAGACAAGCAGTGCCCCCTTCTTGGAGGTCTTGGCTCCAGTCCCTCCTCTCAGTTCCTGATGTACTACACTGGCCAAGCAGTCCCATCCCCACATATCTGGGTCATGGGCCCTTGGGACCCCTCCTCAGAGCTGGGAGACACCACATGAACCAAGCAGCAACGCCTACTCAGAAGTCCAGTTTCCAGCTTTAGGATGTTCCTTTGCCCAAGCGGCATACTCTAATATTCCAACCTTCTCACATCACTTCTCAGGCCGAGGAGTCGTGGTGGCTTCCAGCAGCTGTTCTATTCATGTTACCTCAATGTTTCCCTTTTCCCATTTCAGCTCACTGTACTTGGTTGACAATAGTTTATATTAAATTCTTCCTGTTAAGATCCCTGATGTAGTTTATTTTTCCTTACTGGACAGAGACACAATAAGTTGTAAGGAAAAATAGCACAAAGAAAGTATACTAGAGATAAGAGAAGAGGTAAGACACGAGAGGGAGATAATATTGGTCAGAGTGAGTTAAAGAAAGAAATAAAAGTAAAAACTATGATAAAGATAAACGTCCAATCAGCAGCACAGGGGTGAGAAAAGGACAAGATTAAAATTATAGGCAGCAGTGTGGATAACACACTTGGAAAAGAACAGAGAGAAAGGATTAGAGAAAAAAATATTAATTAAAGAGGTCCAACCATATATACATATAAATGGTGGTCAAGAACAAGAAAATTTAAGAAGTGGAAGAGAAAAAATATTTTAAAATATAATAAAAGAAAATACTCCCAGAACAAAGCAACCTGAGTGAACAGAATGAGAAGGAATGCCACAATTTAGGAAAAGACACAGACACAGAATGAAGGATCTTGGTGAAGATCCCAGAATTTGATGATAAAGAAACAATCCAACAAGGTCTCACATAGAAAGGGGACAGCAGTTTGGTCCTAGGCTCCCTACAGCCACAGTGAATGCAAGTTGACAATGGAACAAAATCTTTGCATTTATCAGAGGAAAAAACCTTCCAAGAATTAAATTTCTGGAAAGTTATTCTGATATAAAAGCAAACAAAGATATTTTTCAAACCTGCCAGAACTTGAGAAACAGCATCCATACATCGATCCTTCCTGAAAAGGTGACTTCCAACTAAAAGTAGAAGCTTCATAAAAATAATTAAGCTTATAATAAGACAAAACAACCTGAATCAAATACGAAATAATAGCATCTACAAAAGACAATAGGAATGGACTCATAGGGGATCCAGATATTGAAGTTATAAGATGTGGACTTCAAAATACGTTTGCTTCCTATGTTAAGAAAATAAGAGAACAGAGTGAGACTTTTAGCCAAAAATCAGAAGCTATAAAAAGAATCAAATTTTATTACTAGAAAATAAAATAACTAAAATAAGAACTCAATGAATGAGTTTAATGGCAGATTAGATACGGTTAAAGAGAGAGTTAGTAAATTGAAAGATAAATTTGAAGGAAAGACCTAGAGTGATGCAAGAAAAGAACTGAGAAAGGAAGAAGGTTTTAGGAAATTAAGGCATATGGAAGAGATTTAACATACATGTAATTGGAGCCTGGAAAGGAGAACAAAAAATAGGGCAGAAATAATATTTGAAGAGAGAATTGCTGAAAAATTTGCAGAACTGTTTAGAGATATCAACCCACAGATCTAAGAAATTTAAACTCTAAGATATATACAAAGAAAAGCACATCTAGGCACAACATAGTAAAACTACTGAAAAACGAAAACTAAGACAAAATCTTTGAGTTATCCAGAGAAAAAAGATACTCTTCAATCTGACTTCTCAAAAGACTCAGTGGAAGTCAGCACACAGTACAACAATATAACGCAAGGTGCTGAAGGAAAATATCTTCACTATAGAATTCTAAGCCCAGTGAAAATAGCATTTAAAAATGAATGTGAAATAAAGATACATTCAGAAACACACACACACACACACACACACACAAATGAGAGCATAAATAAAGTGCAGATCTACAATAAAATAAATACTAAAGGGAAAAGGAAAATAATCCCTGGTGAAGATTTATAAATCTGATGGGCATGAGCACCAAAATAGGTAAATAGATGGAAATTTAAATAGATATTGATTGTATAAGAATGTCTTGTGGAGTTTAAAATATACAGTGAACTAATATGCATGGCAAATATAATTATAAGTCAGGGTAAATAGAATTAAAACGCCCAAGTTCCTAGCATTTTCAGGGAGGAAGTAGAAGTACTATAAATATGAGACTTTGATAATGACATATGCTCTAATCTTTATGGTAATCACTAAACAATCCAAGTAAAAGAATGTGCAGTTACCAACCTAATAAAAATAGGATAGTGGAATAGTAAACATAATTCCAAAAAGGCAAGAAATGAACATATAACAGATAAAAAAATACAGAAACTAGAAATGTGTTCATTAAATCCAAATATATAATTATTTCATTAAATATAAATGGAAAAATTCTCTAACTAAAGACAAGGAATGTTAGGTTGCACAAGGAAAATAAAGGACATGTTGCTTATAACGGACCCACTTTAAAGAGAAAGAAAATTTGAAAGCAAAAGGATAGAAAGAATATAAATGCAATCCTAACCAGAAGAAATCTTATATAGTTATATTAATATCAGACAATGTATACTTTAAGGCACAAAACATTTAAAAAGAGAAACATCTAATAATAATCATAGACGATAATAATAAAGGAATATATAATTATTCTAAATGGGTATGTAGTTGACAATATAACATCAAAATATAGGGCAAAATTGGTAGAAATAAAAGGAAAAATATGCAAACCCACAATTTAATGGGAGACTAACATGTTTCTCTCAAAATTATTGATAAAATAAGTAGACAAAGGCAGTAGGGAAATAGAAGTTTTGAACAAGGTCAAGAAACTTAATCCGATTGGTATGTCTAGACATTGAATTATTTGAAGTGCACAGAGAGCAGTAAAATGCTTTGTTGCTGAGACACATGCATGTCTCCTAAATGTCAAAGGACCGAGATCATTCAGAGTATGTTCTATGACAACAGCTGAATTAAGAAAACTAGAAACTAGAAAATACCCATATAGATAGAATTTAATCAACCTCTAAAATAATCCATACGAACAGAAGAAATCACAACACAAATTAGGAAATAATTTGCAATTTAAAATTTATAACGTATTACAACTTGTGGAGTAAAGTTAAAACTGTGATTAGAGGGAAATTTATAGTCTTAAGTGGATATATTAGGAAAGAAGAACGGCTGACATTGCATAAGTATCCATCTCAAGAAATTATAAAAATAGCAAATTAAATCCAAAATAAATGAAAGGGTCAAATAATTACGATAGCAGCAATTAATGAAACAGAAAACACAGAAAATAGAAATAATCAACAAAATGAAAGGTTGCTTCCATGAGAGATTAATAAAACTGATACACCCCTATGAGGCTGATGAAAAAGAAGAGTGTGAGTAATCAATATCAGGTACTGCAAAGCATGAAATGACAGGGTTTAGAAACTTTATATGCTGAAAACAGAGAAGACCATTATTTTCAACTATTTGTGCAGCATTTATTTATTTATTTATTTTAAAGATTTTATTTTTCCCTTTTTCTCACCAAAGCCCTGTGGCATATAGTTGTGCATTTTTAGTTGTGGGTCCTTCTAGTTGTGGCATGTGGGACACCGCCTCAGCATGGCCTGATCAGCAGTGCCACGTCTGTGCCCAGGATCTGAACTGGCGAAACCCTGGGCTCCCAAAGCGGAGCACGTGAACTTAACCACTCAGCCACGGAGCTGGCCCCTTGTGCAGCATTTATAAAAATTGTGTGTTAAATTATTAGGAAAAGCACTGTAAAATCAAATGCTTCTGCTTTTTCTCCTTTTTAAAAATCAAATACCATTCTCTGGCTATGATGCAATAAAATCAACTATCTAGAAGATAGTAAAAATGATGTCATGTAGCTGAAGCTATGCTCAGGTAAAATTTTTTAGCCTTCAAGAGTGGAAAATAAATAAATAAAATAAGCATTCAATTTGAGCAAAGAGGAAAAATAACAGAGTTAACCTTAAAAAAGACAAGAAATTAAATACCATGAAAGCAGAAATTGGTCAATTTAAAAACAGAAAATGAGAAGTAGAAAAAAATCTCAAGAGCTGATTTGCAGATACACATATGTGTGCACGCTCAACAAACTCCTATGTGCACATATGCTATGCATGGACACAATAAATTCAGCAGCTTGTAAAAAGGACAATTCAAAAAGAAAAGTTGGATGAAATCACAGATACAGAAGAAAATTTCAAATTCGAATTTGAAGGAATATTTTGCTTAATATTATGTAAATAAATTGCAAAACTCACATGGACTGGATGATTCATTCCAGAAGACCTGGGAAACCTAAACAGATCAACGGCCATGTCTAAAGCTGAGAAATTTTCAGACTTTCCTCAGGAAGCATCAACTTCGAGAGAGGCAACCATTACCTGCAAGAGGCAGTTGTTTGTGTTAATATGGAAAGACTTCCAAGGTGCTCTGCCAGGCTGAAGGAACTAGGGCGCACAGGTGCACATCCACATTTAGGGTGTGCTGCCACGGTTGTAAAATCGTGCACACAAGGGTATGGCTGTTGTATGTGCCCCCGATTGTTTCCTGGGCACCTGAGAACTTGGACTCTGGAATACTGAGGTTTGACACTCAGGAATGTAGGGTGGGAAGAAGCTAATTTTTCATTGCACATTCTTTTGATCGCTTTGATCATTTTTTGCCATGCTGTTGTCATTTTTTAATGAAAAAAGTGAAGACAAAAAGGGTTTTTTGGAAAATGCCAAAGAGATCTCCCCATGCCTGTTTCTAGTAAACAGCTCTAGAAACAAGCCGCAGGAGAGCTTTGAAATGTGAGCTGATGATGTGGAGTGTCGCTGACCTGTGCTGCAGCTGCTAGTCTCCTGTAATGACCTCTGAGTGTCTACTGGGCAAGTCCCCTGTTGGTTATAATAATCACCCTAGCTTTGAGGCCCAAATTCCCTTTTTGCCAGTGGCAATGCTAACCCATTCTTTCACTACAAAATAATAAAATTCGGTTGGGAGAACGGTCTCCGAAATGAGAGCAGTGATTAATATCCACAGCTGTCAGTGTTTAGCAGAAATTTATCATATTAACAAAGAATTATATTCATCCAGCATTAAAAAATATGACTGAAAGAATTAATTTTCAATGTGATAACTTAAGCAAGCAAATCTTGCATGACAATGAGAGTTTCTGAACTTCTAATGAGCTGTTTAAAATATTCGAGCGAAGCTGAATTCACAAACCAGTTCTCTGATAATAATTGCTAAGATCCAGTACTCCCCTAAATGAACAATTTGGTGAGATGATTTCCAAGAGAATTGATTTGAGATAAGGACTGATGAAAAAGACTAATGAATAAGGGAATCAGAGGTCAGAAACAATGACAGACTGTTGTATCTGTGGCCCCACGAACCAAGCTGGTGACCTGCCCTTGTGTGGCCTGCTCCCTGTTCACTCTGTGCTTGGCCATATGACGTTTTAGGATGGACTCTTAGCAAGCGTGATGCAAGCAGAGGCTTGACATGCTTTCACATTGGGGTTTGTCTTCCCAGAACGCTTCCTCGGGGAAGCCAGCTACCATGTAAGAGGTCCAACTGGCCTGAGGCCACCATGCTGTCAGGAAGCCCAAGCTAGCGAGGGGTGAGGACACATGAAAAGAGAGCTTTGTCTGATAACCTCCTAGCTGTTCTAGCTCTCTGAGTTGAAACACGAGGTATAGGTTGCATGCCACAACCTAGCATACACGACCAGAGCTGAAGAACTGCCCAGCTGAGACCCTGTTCAAATTCATTTTTGTTGTTGAAGCTGCTAAGTTTTGAAGAGTTTTGTTGTACGGCAATGAATGCCTGAAACATAGGGCTATGGGACCTGAGACACACCTTGAAGAAAAGGTAGCAGGCACCAGAAACAAACACATGAAGAGGGATAGTACTTCCATCACTAACGGGGTCGGAGCATCGACTACCTACTTCACAAGGATTCTGTGGGTGACAATGTAGTACCGATCCTTGACTCAAGTGTGGTCCCCACACCAGCAGCATCGACATGCCCTGGGGACTTGGTAATTTCTAAAACTCTCAGGCCCTGCCCAGACCTGCCGCAGCGGAACCCACCTCTTCACAAGATGTCCAGGGGTTTCCTGGGCTCCAGCGTGAGAGGTGCTGGTCTGGATAAAAGAGTAGAGGTCTGGGCCCGTATTCTGGGTTTGTAAGACCGCGGGGATGCGTTGCTCTGAGCAGCGAGTAGGTGGAGGACCCCTGCACACACACGTGTTTGCGACGTCTGTCTCCCTGGGAGTGGTTCACAACTGAAGGTGTCGCCACTACCCACACAGCAAGCAGTCAGCTGTCTGTGTTCCAGACTTCCCATCGCAAGTCACCAGGCCACTGCGGCCGTCCCTGGAAAAAATCAGTAAACGGGCTCTTTGTTAACTGTCAAAGCAGAAGCACTGTGTTGACCAGGACAGGGAGGTGGAGGGGACAGTGAACTTCCCTGGTTGGGGGGGCCTTAAAGAGGGAAGTGAAGGACAATAACCAAGGGTCCCCCAGGTCTCCGAGTCCCTGGACTCCAGGTGCCTGAAAGGCTGGTCCAGCGGCTCTCAATGTGAATGTGCATAAAACTCATCACCATCAACATCACCATCAAAACTCAGAGGCCCAGGCCTCCCCTGGAGAGTCTGCGCCTGAGAATCTGCATGTTAACAAGGCACCATTGTGAACATAGTCAATGGAGGTGATTCCAGGACCACCCTTTCTAATTTAATTTGAGAAATAAAGAAATTTGACAGTACCAAGCAGTGGTGTGCTAGTAAACCAGAAATCTGAAAGGAAAGAACTCACAAATCCCCTGACTTGTAGCGTCTCCTGACTTCTGTGGTGTAAACACTCCGACTATTGCAGACTTCAAGCCACCAGTAGGACAGCAACCGGCTCCCAACCTGCTGCCTCTGTCCCAGCGGAATCTCTCGAGCTTGTGTGAGCCAAATAAATTGCATGTGAGAAGCAGTATTTCTTGCTGCAACACTAATGCTGGTGGTAATGCTGATGTTACCAGCTAAGAGTATCATGCACACTTACTGTGTCCTGGGCCCCTACATCACCCCACCCCCACCTACCAACAGCCTACAGGGGGCAAACCTCAGAGCCAGGGTCTCTGTCTGGAGCTCCACCGCCACCTGGTGGCAGGGCCGAGTGTCCTGGTGCTGGGCCGGGGAGCAGATACTGTTCCTGGCTCTTAGTTAATATCAGCCCTGATGTTGGTTCCCCTACAGTGAACCCAGCACATGTGGGTTAAAACCAAAAGCACACATTCTCAGGTTCCTGGTGCTTCAGTTACACTCGTATGTAAATGTTTGTTTCTTTAACCTCTGACCCTCTGAGCTGTAGAGCCAAACAGAAGTTACACATTGTTAAAGCTCAGATGGCCTCACGCCAGACTCCCACCAAAGTCGTGCTAATCCCAGGACCTTGAAGTCCTTTTACAGAGAAACTAATGTCCAGGGAATATCAGGAAACCGAAGCTTCCCAGGCCCGACTCCTCAGCTTCCTGACGTCAGAGTCTCCCTCCCACCGTGGAGACACACAGCCAAGGACACTCATCTGAGCAGTCCTTTGTCTCTTCCACTGGAAGCAGCCCCAGACACAGGCTGAGGGGAAAACACTGACCAAGAAGGCCACGGTCCCCCTCCCCTACCTAAAACCCTACATAAAAACCCTTCCTTTTAGCTTTTCAGGGAGTTTGGGATTTCAGCGTTAGCTGCCATTTCTCCTTGCTCAGCACTGTGAAATAATAAAATTCCTACTTTCTTCCACTAAGCCCCATGTCAGAGATCGGCTTGCTGCGCAATGGGTGAGCGAACTCACTTCACATTCGATATCAATACTTCTTGGGATGTGGTCCCCTTGTAGCCACCCAGGGTGGCCAGACAGTCCAAGCTAGACATGTGAGACAGTTGCTGTGTTATGAGATGGAAGCCAGTGATGATTGCTTGAAGCCATGCAGGAAGCCATGAACCCTTCCAAGACAGCAGATCACACAGCCTCCCTGGAGAAATCCTGGAGGACCTACGCCCCCTGGCCAGCACAGAAATGCAGCCCCTTGGTCTGGCCTCAGACCTTCCCTGCCTCACTGTCTTTCCCCTTCACTCCTGCTCCCTGCAGGTTGTATTTCCCAGGGGGATGTTGGCAGGGATGCGTCTGTCCCAGGCTCTGCCTTATCAGGGGCTGAAATTGAGACCAATCCCAGTTCAAACTCAGGAAGGCATTACCGGGGGCAGGAGCCTGTGCCCTCCAGCTGTCCTCCTCTCCCTGCGGACTTCAGAGAGTTCTGTGTCCCTGCCCTGGCTGGGTGCCCTGGGCCTGGAGCGTTTGAGCATCTCGTCCAGCAGGCTGACCCTGCCTCAGGCAGGACTGAGCTTCCAGAGCCAGTACAAGAACAGTCCTGCCTGCTCCCAACGGTCCCAGA
Source organism: Equus quagga (assembly GCF_021613505.1). Lineage (NCBI taxonomy): Eukaryota > Metazoa > Chordata > Mammalia > Perissodactyla > Equidae > Equus > Equus quagga. The sequence continues at coordinate 63,482,185 of NC_060278.1, forward strand.
GGTGAGAAACTGACTGAAGCAGGGAAGTTTCACCTTCTACAAGACTAATATCTCTTCTAAATACAGCTTTCCAAATGCGTTTGTTTGTTTATATATTATATATAATCATATATTATTTACAATATTATATTATATTTATATACTATATGACATAATACATAATATATAATCCCAGCTTCCCAAATGTATATATAAATGATAATACATATAATGTGATATTAGATTAATATATTTTATGCTATGTATATTATTATTTATACATACATTTGGGAAGTGGGGATTTGGAAAAGATATTAAAAAGCTTTTAGAAAGAAAGACTTCCCTGCTTAGGAATAAAGTTCCTCATCATAAGAAGAAAGATCTCCGCAATTTTGCCTGGAGAGAATCGCACCAGCGCTTTGGTGTGTCCTCCCTGCAGCTATTCTCCTCCAGTAACTCAAGCAGCCTGCAGCACAGAAAGTGGCAGGATGTCTGCGGCATCAGCTGTCCTGAACTGCTGGTCCCCACTGTTCTCCGGAGGGGCCGCGCCCACACACCTGGCGGCGTCCGACAGCAGGACGGTGTGCTGAGATCCACTCAGAGCACTGACTCAGTCTCTTTTGGGGGACCTCTGGAGTCCCGTTTCTCACTCTCACCTACGACGCTGCTTCCGAGCAAACACATCCCAAATCCAGCTCTCAGGCACAGGCTGGCTCCTGGGGTCTCCCAGCCAGGCTGGCATTTCTGTTCCCTCGAGGGCAAACCCCTCCCTGAGGAGATTTGAGGGGACAGCGCCTTGTGCAAGATTGCTCTCATTATTTGCTACAAGCCAGGAACATGCTGTCTGCATTTCTTGCTTAGTTTTGCACATTTGCTGTCTTGCTCTTATTGACTAATGAGGACTCTAAGGTGACCCAGAGAAAAAGGCCCAGTAGCATTTGGATTAAAGATGTGAATAGCAAGGACCAACAGAGGCAACTGGGAGGAACGGGCTGCCGCTTCTTCCACTGCTCTAATCCACTGCAATCGCGATGCTCCCCACCCAGAGCTTCCCTGGAGGCTGCGAGCCCAAGCAAAGCTGTCCTTGGAGACACACACAGCCCAGACCTCAGCTGCTTTAAACAACCATACTGGTCGACCTCATGGGTCTGTGGGGCAGGAACGTGGACGAGCACAGTGCGACAGCTTGTCTCTGCTCCTGGACGTCTGGGCGTCCAGCTGGAGGGCTCGGCCAGCTGGGCTCGGCGGGTGCCCAGAGCTCGGTGTGCTCTCTCCACGGCCACACCTGGCACACAGCCTCCAGCATGGCAGCATGGTGGCCCAGGGTTCCAAGAGGCTCATGCCCCAGGAAAGAGAAGCAGCTTAGCCTGGAAGTCAGCATCACATCGTGAGGAGAGCGCAGGGGACGGACAGACCTCAGTGCAGCCACCTTTAGAAATTCGTCGTCCAGGCCGTGGTCTTACAGAGGTGACCTCAGTGCTAGCACAAGCTCGATGTGCAGGGACATATGTTGCTGGGCCAGAGAGTGCGCTGGGAGTGAACAGATTAGAGCTGGGGACAGTCTCAGGGAGGACAGTTCCCCAAGTAGCAGGCTAGCGCACCACACAGGGTGTCCTGGAGGGTCCTTGGGCCACCCAGGCCCTGTTGATACCCAGGGATGCAGTGGGACTGCTGTGGGTTCCAGGCAGGCAATGAAGTGGATTTTGGCAACAGAGGCACCGTGTTGCTGGAGATTCATCAGTTCATTCAGATCAAGAGCCCAGCCAACCTCAAGGGGACAAAGAAATGAGGGAGGGGCTGGCCACACCAGTTTCCTAGCCAAGGGTCCAGGTGTCAGGTTTGATTGCGCAGCTGGATCCAGGCAAGAGGGAAGCTTTCCCTGCACCCCATCCCTTAACTAAGGGGACTGCCCTACCCAGGGGCCTTACAGCAGCGAATCTGAGTCCAGGTCTGCTTCACGGGGCGATGGGCCTGCTGGTCTTTCTGCCTGGTAAGGACGGGTAGGGGCCTAGAAGCTCTGCTGGGTGTGGCCTGGGAGGGCCTTGACCTGTGCCCTCTTCCAGTGTTTCCCCGGAGCTGGTCACCTCTCGGTCTCAACGGATGAAAGTCGAGGAGCAGTGGAGGGAGCCTGCATGCCTGCGAGGCCCGCAGCCCTGGGCTCAGCGGCGGCTCCTGCAGCGGGGTTCCATGCTGCTCCCTTCCCAGGTCTATAATACGGGTGCACACCGTCACGGCTCAAACTCAGCCCTCAGGACTCTATCTTCCATTTTCACCTTCCCTCTCGAAGCCCTCAGCGACTTACTGCAGAGTTCCAGTGCCTCCGACCTCCCACGGCCCCCGCCGTGCACGAGAAGGGCTGGCAGCAGGGCCGTCTCTGCCGAGTTCTGCAGGTAAGAGGCACTCCTGGCCGTCCATACCACAGACAGTGCAGACCACCGCCCTGGCCTACCTGGGAGGAAGGCACAGGGACGGGCGGTTCTGACCCAGGGGCTGGGCTGGGAAGGGCACTGTTCCCACCCGCATGTCCCAAGGGAAATCTGGGATGGCTGGGGAACGCATTGCATTTGGATGGAGCCTATCCGCGGGCTTGGCTCTCAGCCAGCTTGCTCTGGCTGGCTTCTCCTGAGCGTTAGGTCACTGCGTCCTCTGGGCTCACGGAAACAGAATGGAAGGAGGAGCGATGCCATCAGGAAATGGACGAGCACGTGGCTGTGGTAGTTTCATCCCAGGACAACCGGTGCGGTGCATGGCTTGGCGGTTCCATGCCCCCAGGGTGTGGAGGGAGCTTCTGTGGCTTAGACCCCGAGCAAATGAGCACTTATGCGGAGAGCGAGCGGTAGCCTGGGGCCCGAGGAATGGCTGCGGCGGCACTGTCACCTGGGCTGGGCGCCCTCACCTCCCGGTGCCGCTACTTCAGGGGTGCTGCCCTCTGCACCCACTGTCCACACAAAGAACTGCCCCCTGGGCCCACGGCGTGAGCTGGGGTTAGGGCTGACCCATGGCAGACGCAGAGGTATTGGAGCTCCCACCCGCGAGTCCCCAGGCTCCTCCGGGGCCCCTGCTCGCCCCAGCTCACTGCAGGGGGCTGTGATGGCTTTGTTGGCTTGGCTTTTGTTCCGACTACTAGGATGTCACATGTCCTCACGTGACTAGAAGAGACTCTGCGTCTTCGCACAATTTTGGCTCAAACAAAATAAGTACTCTTGTTCATGATGCAAAGTAGGGAAGGTGGCACCAGTATGAGCCCATGGACGACAGTTTTGAGAGTGAAGCGGACAATGGTGTGGGTAAAGGATGCCATGGCTCCTGAGGGGACGTGGGGGTGAGGGGAGGGAGGGTAGGAGGAGCGTGCTGCTGCGAGACTGTCTGAGGACTCCCCGGGCCCAGCAGCCTTGCCCAGTGCTGAGCCCACGAGGCTGGAAAGAGGTGAGTGTAAGCCATGTCTCTGCCTGGACGAGGGGAGGTTTGGACTCGAGTAATTCAAATCTTCCTTCGTCATCCTCAGATGGAGCTCCTGAGGAGGGTTGTCACGGCCACAGGGCTCTGGTGAGCGAGGAGCCCTTTCTATTTTCACGTCAGTCCCTCAACACCCACTGTGAGTTCGGGCAGCCCATGCCCTGAGCACCAGGCACCCACGGAAGTTACCTGGCACCTTTCCCTCCACGACCTCCCGGGAATGCCCGTGGTGCTCCCTGGCTAGGAGTCTGTGGCACGGGCCGCACCGTGCCTTTGTAGTTGGTTTCCGTGTCTCAGGTGTGCCCATGGTGGCATCACAGCACCACCTCCAGAGGACGGGGGGCACAAGCTCTTCCTCCACTGGGCAGAAGAGAAAACAGAGGTCCACAGAGGCCCAGTGACTCACACAGGCTCAGCTGTGACTTGTTCAGGCCTGGCGAGGACGTGACGATACTGGGCAGGTCTACAGCATCAGCTGCTCAGCTGGGGCATACGTTGTCCCACCCAGGGTCCCAGCAAAATGTGAAATGAGTGCAGATATCATCCCCACTTTTCAGGAGAGGAGGGAGGCTCAGAGATAGTGAGTAACTTGCCTCAGGTCACACAGCAAGCGAGTGGCTGAGCCGGGATTTCAGGGCTGCCAGTGCTCATGCTTGGGAGCAGAGGTGGTACCAGGGTTTGCTGCATCTCCTGCCTCTGTCCTGGTATTAAGAAGTGGTCATAGCAGGGACACTTAGCCACCTCCAGCCTCCCACCCATCCCCGCAGTGTGTCGCTGCAGGCCGTGGCCCTGGAGCGGGAAGGCAGGGAAACATGGGGATTACACTGTACTCCATGTGCAGGTGCAGCCAGGTTCCAGCACAACGTGGACCATGTTGCAGCCAGTTAAACACCCCAGTCACCACTGTCCTGGTTCAGAAGCACATCCTGTCCGGGCAGCTGCAGCATCTCCTTCTAAAGGCTGTGGAGTCCTTCTGGCCTGTCCCAGCCCACGGGGACTGCACGGGATCCAGGCCAGGTGTGTGACGAGCCTGTGCCAGGTGCAGATGTGGCGAGGGCATGCGGGAGCGGCGAGCTCCTGATGCTGTCAGGAATGGCACTGACAGCTGGGCCCACCCGTAATTAATGACGCTTGCCCTGCTGCTCCCGGCCCCCCAATCAGAGCGAGACGCGACCTCTGCGCCCCGCAGCTTTCTCAGGCTAAGTAGGGCCACTAGACCCAATCGTATTAGATGATTACGGGTTACCTGGGGGCAGACGTTTACTCTGGGAAGTCAGGCCTTCAGAGCATGAAACTGTCGCTTCACCTCCAGCGTCTGTGCTCCGGGCCGACCCTGCGAGTTCTCAGGAAGGGCCATGAGCTGAGTGAGCCAAGAGCCGGGGGCGGGGCTGCTTCTCTTGCCCGGGCATGAGCTTGTCCTGCCTCTGAGCAGGTCCCAGGAACACAGCCCTTTCTTCGCTGCTGAGTCCTCTTGTTTTGCTCACGCAGTCAGAGCTCCCCGTGGACGCTCTCATGGTGAGAAGTCCTGCAGGTGACCTGGGCTGGGGTGTGCAGCTGCCAGAGCAAAGTGACCCCCAGACGCCCAAAGTCTCAAATACAGAGGCTTTTTGCTTGTTGACGAGTCCAGACTGTGGCTTCCTGGGTGGCAGTTAAGTCTCTTCCAGGGACCTGGCCTCCGTGTCCTCCATCCCCTAGGGCCTCATGGTCCACACCTGGAGCCAGACTGCAGAAGGACGGAGCGTGGAGAAGGCACAGCCGCTGCTGGAAGCCTGGACTAGACGCTGGCTAGTCTCTCCCGCCCACGTGCTGTTGGCCACACTTCCCCGCAAGGGAGGTGGCGTGCAGTCCGCTGGGCGCTCAGGAGGGAGAGAGGCTACACGGACAGGTGAGTGGCGAGTGGGCCTCAGGAGCACCTCACAGCACTGGGTGAGAGACGAAGAGAGGGAGGGCGGAAGGGCAGGCCAGAGGCGACAGGCTGCTCTCAGCTCTGGGACTGTCATCTCCTTTCTTCACGACCCACCAGGGAGGGACTCCTGATGCCACTTTGTCCACGGGGGAGCAGGAGCCACCCAGCTGGTGAGCAGCAGAGCAGCACTTGAATGCAGACCCGGGGTATAAATTGTCCTCTTTCCAGAACATGGCAGCTTGTGGTGGCCGGGAGCCTGTCCACATAGGGGGACAGGACAGTCCACGTGTTCAGCCTCCAGCCCTTGTAAGACCAAAAGTCCGTTCAGACGCTGAGCTGGCTCTCACTCTCGCTCTCGCTCATGGGGAATGATCCTTCCGCCTGCCTCTCAGCGTGTCCTCCCTCCGCCACCGGACTCCTGCTCCTGAAGCACTGCCCCATCTTGCCATTGCTCACCATTACACAGCCCACGGCCCTTCACCTTCTTGGGGTCCAGCTCTGAGTCCTGGGTTGGCACTCCAGGCCTTCTAACCTCCCCCTCCCCCGAAGTCCCATTTTGTTCCTGGGCTTATTGATGCTTCTCTCTTCCTGGCAAGTCCTTACCCACACCATCTTCCACCAGCAGCCATTTCTGACTCCTTCTTCTCCCCTTCTCCGTGAAGCCTGCCTCATACTCCCCCAAGGAGGGTCTCCTGGTCCCCTCTAAGCCCTGAGCACTCATCTGTCCCTTCTCGTGGGCCTTGTCACTTCCCTTGGCTGAGTGGATCAGGGCCACCTTCTCCCATGATGGATTTGACTGTGTGTGCCCCAGCCCTGCCACATAGCCCACACTGCGTGTTCAGCAAATGCAAGGACCACAGCATCCAATGTGCAGAATCCAATTAGTGAGTTCCATTGAAGCAGAGCTTCAGGACAGTGGGAGAGGAGGAGTGAGTGGCTCAGGCTGAACTTGAAGGGCGGCTGGTGCCCAGCGATGCGCTGTTTCCAGCCTCTGGCCTCTGACCACTCCAAACTCGCCCCACCATCCTGTCTGGGTGCCCGTGGAGACCTGCTGTGGTTGGTAGGCCTGTGTTTGCCTTGGGGACTGCTCAGAGCCCTTTGGGAATGCTCCCCACTCCCACAAAACTCCCCCCTGCATCTCTCTTAGGGCAATTACCTCTTTTTTCCTGGATAGCCATCCATGTTTGTTTCACCATATATGTGTTATATAATCATGCCACACACAGACACACTCACACATACACACACTCATACTCACTCACTCACATTCACACTCATGCACACAAGACTGTCCATTCATCCTCTTTTCCTCTCGGGTGGAATCCACCTAGCACAGTGCCTGGGACATGCAGCTGCTCAACAATGTTTGTTGAATGAATCAATACCAGAGTGAATGAATGCGCTTGCCAAGAATCCATGTGTTTTTAAGTCTATTTTAATGTCCAACTGAGACTGCAATCACAGAATATGTAACCTGTCATTTGCTATTTGTGTTATAAATTTTCTTCTGCTTGGCTCCAGGGAAAGTATGGTTTTGGCCATTGAATTGGCATCTGGATTAAATTCTGCGACAGCCAGCAGAGCACGCATCTGAGAGCATTCACTATCAGTTCTGTGGCATGTAGTGAGCCCAGCACTGGTTCAGGCTGGATCAAACTGGTCGTGCAGGGACTTTTTATGGAAACCAAAAAGAGTAGAAACAAAAGGGAAAAGGTAAGAAATGCAGTGAGGCGAGAGACAGGAAGGCCTCGAGCGAGTCTGGTGGGCCGGGTGCCGCCGAGGATGGGCAGAGGGGGACGGAAGACACTGCTGGGGACAAGGTGGATTTACAGCCGTCTCTCCACAGGGAGCCGGCTGGGGACCAAAAAGAAAATTATCTTCCAAAATGCTTCGTTCCTCTAAATCAACAGCAGCGGCGGCCTGGGCTGTGAGCGGCTGGCCAGCGTCGGCAGTTGGGAGTGGGTGGGCTTCCGAGGCGCACCTGGGATGGGGCTGTCGCATCTCTCAGGACCCTGTCTTTGGGTGGAGTGGAGCCCCACGGCCGTGGGACTTGGTGGTCTTCTCAGCAGGCAGTTTCCAAACCCGGCTGCTCACTGGAATCGTCTCGGAACTTTAGAATGCAGCTTCCTGGGCCCCGGCCCCAGCCATGCTGATTCGTGGTCCAGGTAGGACCTGGCAGCTGCAGGTCTGGCCTCCCGGCCCCAACGCCCGGGGCCACAGGCTCCCCCTCAGGCCCGTGGGGGCAGTGTAAAGTCCCGGGGTGGGGCAGGAATCCCAGCCACCCCTGTGTCCACTCACTGCCCCCAGGGCCCTGACAGGGTCTGGCTGCAGCTACTGTTGGACCTTCTTTTCCAGGGCAGGTGGCAGTCTGGCTCCTGCTCCTGCAGGATCAGCGCTCAGGGAAGGCTTCTCCTCCCCATCTCCCCGCCGGGCCCCTCCCCTTGCTCAGGGTGACACGGCCTTGCTGGTGGCTCGCCATTCACCTGGTGCTACTCATCACCCTCTGCGTCCTGACTGACCTCGGGCCACCCTTGACGCCCCTGGATACTGAGTCAGTTCTGGCCGGTTGTTTCTCGTGCTGAAGGAGACGCTGTGGGGATGGGAGCGCTTCCTCTGCGCTCTGAGTCCCTTTCCTCCAGCTGGCTCCATGGGCAGGTGTCAGGCGGCCTGCCCTTCAGTCAGAGTCCTCAGGACCGGAACCCAAGTGACTTGGGGAAGCAGGTCACCTGGACCCACCTTGCTAGCAGTTGTCCACACGAAGGAGGGGCCACCAAGGTCCTGAGTGGAGACGGACGATGACGTTGCCGCCATGGTCAGCAGGTTCTTGTCCTAGCTCGTGTCCCCGCAGGGGAGCGGAGGCTGGGCTCTGACGGGATTTGTGGGCTCCTGGGCCCCAGTGAGCCCAGCCTCACAGAGACGCCCCCTCACCTGACTCCCACCACACCCACTGCCACTTGCCATTAAAGGCAGACCTGACAAGGACTCACAGGTGGTCCCAGGGAGCTCAGTGAGGGGGCGGGGAGGTGGGGCCAGGTGAGCCCTGAAGCCAGTGGGAAGGTGTGGGGAACCCCGCTCCCGGGTGTTCACCTGAATGAAACGGAAGCTTGTGGTCCCACACGAACCTGTGCCCGGCAGCTCTGTTCATCATGCCCAAAATGAGACAGCCAGACGTCCTCCGCTGGTGAGTGGATGGACAGACTGCACTGCCTCCGCCCCACAGTGCGCTGCCCAGCAGGAACCAGGGAGGACCAGTGATGAGCGACAGCCTTGGTGACCTCCCAGCCAGGCTTGAGGGCGACACGGTCTGTGACTCCGTCCCTGTAGCCCTCGGCAAAGGCAAAGGGACAGCGTGGAGGGCAGGTAGGGGGTTGCCATGGGGGCCGGGCGGTGGGGTCCACCACAAAGGGCACGTGGGGACTCTGGGCAGGTGACAAACTGCCGTTTCTTGACTGTGATGGTGGTCATGTGCCAGTGTGTGTTTGTCAAAATTCACAAAAAACAGTGCAGTGCAGACTCACAGTAAATCAGCAAAGACGGGATTTATGCCCCTTGTGTACATGAGGACGTTGAGCTGGGACGTTTGTTAGAGGCAGAAGCGGGACGGGAGCCCCGGCGACTTGAACAGGGTCTCTGCGCCCCCGAGGCTAGGTGTGTGGTCCTGGGACTTCGTGTGTATGAGGCCACAGTGGCAACTCAGCGGCAGCACACCCACTGCCCCTAAGGAGAGCTGGCAAGCCTGGAAGAGGTCAGATCTCAGTGGGCCGAGGGACAGAAGTGGAACCAAGACGGCCTTGGCTCATCCAGAAGCATTTCACACTGGAGAGTGAGGGCCGGAAGGCTGGGGCCTCAGGCTGCCCTCCCCCGGCAGAGCATACATGGACACTGGGGCCAGAGTTCCATTTGGGAGGTGGTCCAGGCAGCAGGGTAGGGGCGGGGAAGTGAGATGGGACAGGGAAGAAGGCAGCCGGAGGGTGTATTAAAGACTAGGTGACAGCTGTGGAGGACGCATCAGCCCACTGGGGCCCCTGGGAGACTGAATAACACCTCAGCATTGTCCCCCAGCCGAGGGAAGCTGGGTGTTTATCCACCAATTTGTCTCCATGGTCGTTGGCTGAGGCAGCCCCGGGTCATGAACTCCCTGGCCCTGTAGCCGGCCTGCCCATCGCCCTTCACAGAGGCAAAGAGGAGACCCTCAGGCAGAGTCGAGGGCAGGATGTCAGCATTGGAGGAAACATGTCTGAGAGAATGTGGGCGGGTGCCATCAAGGTCCATTACAGTTGGCGTCAGCAAAATCAGCCTGCTTCTGGAGAAGTCATTATCAGGAGATGAAAATTGCTTCACGTATTGTTTAGTTTTCTTGTTTCATCTCATCAACATCCACACAAAAGAGAGAGCAGAAGACGCCATTTCTTGTCCCCCCCATCATCCTCATGATCAAACTTGTTCTCAGGCTCAGAGTGGTCAGGCCCTTTGATGAAGCCCACAGAGCAGGTGAATGCCTTTCAGGACCCAGACTCGAGGACTTCCGTCTGGCCGCGGGCCCGTGTCCTTGGTGCACAAGGTCAAGCGCAGGACTTCCGTCTGGGACAGACGTTGTGGAGACGTCCGCTCACTGCTGCCTCAGTTGTGGTGAGCATACTTCTGTTCTCGAGGATTAAAGGAAGAAGTTGTTATACCAATGTCACACAGCAAAGCACCTACAAGGAGACTTTTCTTTTGAATTTTTAAGCAAACTATTTTCCAAGCGAAGCTGGTACCTCCAGTTCCCTTTTAGGATGATGCCGACAGGTCAGCTCTCACAGTGCTGGGCTTCCTTCCCCGAACCCGTCCTTTGAACCCGTTTCTTAAGTTTGTGCTTGAATTCTCAAAGACAAAGCCCATTCCTTGCAGCCCTAGAATGCAGACTAATTTCACTTCATTTGTCATCAGGGGCTTGGAAGGATCAGGGATCAAGCTCAGAGAAAACAGAGCTGAAGGAAGGATCCTAAGGTGACCCCAGAACATGGGGTGCTCCCAAGCCACTCCCAAGATCCTAACTGTGGGATGCTGGCCCAGGCGGCCCACTGTCATCAAAGGGATGATGGAAGGGATCACTGAGACACTCAGCCCCTGTGACTGACGGTCCAGTGACACTTCATTCGATCTTGTCATTACCCAGACCCGTGACCTTCCTTCCGCAACTCCCAGCTCTGACTCACTTTACGATGGGCCTCTCATTTCAATTTGGACAGATCCAGCACATCACTCGCCGGGAGGGGACGGGCTATGCATAACATCGCAAATGCAATTTAATTAAATCCATAAACATTTAAGGAAGACCTTCCTTCCACATCATTCTAGACCTCACGGCAGAGTTCCATCGTAAAAACATTTAATTGACCTGCCCCTGATGAAAACAAAGAAACTGAGAGCTCTGGAGGCTGGTGAGAGGGAGGGACACTATTTAATCAGATGCCTTAATCGATGAGCTTTCACCCAGGGGCAACAAATACAATCAAGCCTGAAAAGAATCAGTGCATTTTAAGCAGACTCATGGGAAGAAAGGCTAGGTGATTTTCAGGTTCTCCTGCCACTGACTAGGCACTGGAGGTGCTGCTGAGGGGGTGGGCAGAGTGTGCGAGGTGATGGCTCCTGCAGTATTCTCAAGGAAAAACCAAAGAAGCGACTGATGGCCCAATAAAAAGACTGGCTGAGGGACAGGTAGAAGACCTGACGAACGGTCTCCAGAGGGGGAAGAGTAAAGATCAAAAGAGAAGCCGCAGGGCTGGAATCTTTGCGTACCTGCTGCTCTGCCGCCAGCAGCAGACATGGTGATGACTGCCTTGTCGATCAGGCCCCTTTGTGCACCAGTCTGAGCTGGGCCTTGCTGTGCCTGCAGTGCTGGAGTGCGTCACTGTACCAGCTGGGAACCTCAACTCACGCACATGGGGATTTGATATCAATGAAAAGAATGTAATCCCTTTACATTGCGTTCTTATTTTATAACATTGTTACATTTTACATTACAAAACTTCAAGGGCAATTTTGATTACACAAGGTTAACATTTTATGCTCTTTTAGAAATTATTTCAAGATGCATCTCTGGAGTATCTCTTGCGATCGTGTAACACTTGAATGTAATCATCTTCGGTATCAATTAACATCATCAGAGCTGGTGTTCGTCACCACCCTGGTGTGACAACCTGAATTCAGCCCTTGTCCTGGCCATCCTAAATTCTTACGAATTTCTTCTCACAAGCCTTTCACATCCTTTGCTGATGGATACAGAAAGAGGGACGCGGGCAGCGAGTTCTGTCTGTGAGTTTGTTAGGAAGGGAGGGGAAGGGAAGGGGAGGACGCCAGCCTGGGGCCTAGGCCGTGAGCGTCGCAGAGAACCAAACTTGAGCTGGACTCAGGCTCATCTGTGTGACATTCCCATCACTGATGACACAGATCTAAGCATGGGAGCTGCCAGGGTCTAAGCCTCTCACTATTTCAGGACTTTTGTGTCAATGGCTGAGTTGGCTTCAGGGCATCTCAATGTCACCCCCTTGGATTGACCTTCCCTAGTCATCCCTGCTTGGTCATCCCTCCATGCCCATTTTCTCACCTGTCTGTTTTTCTTCATGACTTCCCCACGTTCTGTGGTTACTTTATCGGCTATTGGTGTTCCGATCATTGTCTGTCTGCCGCAAAGCCTGGGCCTTTCTCTTAGGGATCGCCACAACCTCTGAGTTGAGAGTAGCACTGAGCACTGTGAAGGTTTGCAATAAAAATGTGTTGGATGAGTGTGTGCATAGCTGGTCACGCACAGCAATCAGGTGGGAATGAGATGCAGTGGGAGGCCAGTGTTAAATGCTCGGGAGCTCAGGTGGGGCAGGGGTTCCTGTGGGCTGGGGCAGTGCTCAAAGAAAGCTTTCTGGGGAAGAAGGCTTTGGCTTCCAAAGATGGGAGAGTACACCCCATGGGCATCAGATGGGCCAAGAAGTCTTTCTAGCTGTGTCAGAGGGCAGGATTCCTTGACCACCATCAAACACCTACCGGCTGAGGCCCACCTCGGAGTGGGGAAGCTGTTGGCAGGATTCTGGTTTGACCTTTGACATTCCAGAGAGTGGTGCCCAGGGTGCTGCTCAGGCTGGTGCAAACCTTACTTAGCCTTATCAAACATGAGCTGGAGTGCAAGATCGGTACTGGAAGTTTGTGTCTGGAAGACCCTAAATGGATGCTAAAGAATTGGTTGCTAAGAAAGCATCGACTTGTGGGTCTGGGTTGGGCAGAGACCTTGGGTTGTTGGATGAAGGTGCAAAAATTGCTGTTAGGCTGCTGAGGAGGCTTGAGAACTGGAGCCCAGGGCTGTCCCCCTGCTCACAGCTTCTCTGCTGTTTCACGTTCCCCACGGTCTGTCTCCAGGAGCTGCGGCATGTCTGTGGGTGGTGATTTGGCCCGCTTCACTTTCCAAGGAATCAAATTTGCTTTTCTAACTTTTAAACTGAAAAAATGTAGTTATTTTTCTCTTTGGCACACAATTTAGAAGTGACGAGAGTTTTCCCATCATAACCCAGCTCTGCTCCCAGGACAACTGAGCTGAGTTTTAGTCTAGAAGGGATCTCTTTCCCCCGTGATAAGCAAGTGAAATCCAGAAAGTTTAATTGCCCAGAGAGCCAAAGAATGACAAGCAGCATAGACTGTCACGACTCTACGCAAATCGTGGCTCTGCAAACATTTGCACTAAACATGAACTACACGCTTTGCACAGCAGTTGTGCTAATGGGAGCCTTCTGCACATGAGCACAAGCCTGTTCTCTTTTGTAGAGAGAGAGAGAAGTTTGCACTGTGCTGTGAGTTCCGAATAGATCTGCTAAGGCTGTCAAACTCATCTCCGTCAACTGAGTCCCTGTGGGCTGAACAGTGCAGCTGCCAGCCAGCAGCGTGCACCTTTGCTTGCAGCCCTAACAGGTTCCTTCCAGAGCAGGAGCCACATGGGTTGGGCAGTGAGGAAAGGAATAGATGGATAAAGATGAGGGTCTGAGAGCCAGTAACCCAAGGATAGGCAGGGCACCAGCAGCCGTGGGGCCCTCCCTCCCGGAGCTAGTCACTGCAGGGGCCTGAGCCTGCTCCGTGCGAGGAGAGGGGGCTGTGTCTGTGGGGACAGAGTGATGCGTGTGCGGTGCTTCACAGCCGCGGTGAGGATTGTTGGCGCCACGGTGGGAGGGAGGCACATGGTTAGTCTCTAGCTGCTCACGAACTCTGGGCATATCTCTTTACATCTTTGAGTTTCAACTTCCTAAAATCTGTGACCTCATTTCCCAGACTTCAACAGCGGGGACTGTTATGGTCTGGGTTCTCAAGGAAGCACTTCTCAGGTGGAGGGTGAAAAGGTTTATTGGGGAGTAACAGATGTGACCTAGAAATGGAGGAAGCTGGACAGGGCAGGAGGAGCCGTCAGAACATGGGTTACATTGGCAGCCATCGGGCACAAGTTCCTGAGCAAAGACTGCCGGTGGGGGAGACCTGCGCTTGTGCTGGGTGGAAATGGCCAGGCCCTTTGTCACGGCCCAGCTCAGCCATTGGCTATAGCTGTCCTGGGAAGAGTGTGGCCATAGCTTCATGCCGCGGGCTGTCAGCTGGCCACACCCTTCACAGCCAGACAGCCGGGGTCTGGGAAGGGCCTCTGGGTGTTGGACACAGGGCCATGCAACAGCAGCTACAGGGATCTTGGCTCCTACCCTCAGGCTGATTCGGGGGGACTTCTTCATCTTTAAACTTCGTCTGCTGAGGATTTCTAGGTATTCCTCAGGGGCACCTCCGTGTGCGTAGGAGCATGATTCAGCCCACACCTGCACCAGCCTTTACACCTCTCCTCTCTGCCCCATGTGGGGTTCGCCCCTTGTCCACACATCTCCCATCTGTGTCCTGGCAGGCCCCACCACTCCAGCCTGACCCAAGGTGTACCAGTCCTCAAGGGACTCCCCACTGAGGTAAGAAGAGCCCAGGGCCGAGCTCTCTGAGTTTTGCTGGGAGCCCCTCTGTCTGTCAGGCCCTGCTGTAGCTAGCCACGGCCTCAGGAGCCTTGGAGCTGTGTCATGTGTCAAGCCTGGCTCCTTCTCCATCTCTGATGCTGGTGTGTCCTCTGCCTGTAGGACTGGGGAGGCTGGCTCAGCAGATACAGCTTCATCAGGATGTCACGCAGGTGCCAGCAGGGTTCCCTGCATGGGAGAGCGGGGTCTGGGATCCTGGATCACCCACTGCCCACATGTGGGCTGCTTGAGCCCTTTGTCCATCAAACACAGTTTTGGTTTGGAGCCCACAGGCACAGGCGGGCAGTTGGACAGATGCGGCTGGGGCCAAGGACAGGGGTGGCGGGGAGGGGTGGCGAGGGGATCAGGGTGACTATGGGCAGTGTATGTGGACAAGAGGCTGGCAGTCACAGGGATGGAAGACGCAAGAGCTTGGGTGCTGCTATGGGCTGAGTTCTGTCCCCCAAAGTCATATGTCAAAGCCCTAAACCCCGGTAACTCGGAATGTGACTGCATTTGGAGATGGGACTTTAAGGAGGTGATTTAGTCAGAATGAGGCCACTAGGGTGGACTCTGATCCAATATGACTGGGGTCCTTACAAGAAGAGGAGATGAGGACACAGCCACACACAGAGAAGAGCACGTGAGGACACAGGGAGAAAGTGTTCACCTGCAGTCCAGGAGCAAGGCCTTGGAAGGAACAGCCCTGCTGCAGCCCTGATCTTGGACTTCTGGCCTCCAGAACTGTGAGGAATAAATGTCCACTGCCCCAGCTGCCCAGTCTGCCATACTTCTCCCTGTGGTCCCACGGGCTGGGACTCTTCCTGGGAACATGTTCACTCTCCCAGACACAGGGTGTCAGCCTGGCACGTATGTTTCCAGTGGTGTCTTGTTCCTCTGTGTGTCCTTGCCTTCCGTGTGTCCTCACGTCCACCCCTGGCATGGGCAGGACCCCTGAGAGGTGCCTAAGGCTTCTTCTGTAACTGATGTACAAGCAGCGATGCCAGTGGGGAGAGAGCAGGACGTCGCCTGAGAGCCACACAGACCTGAACTCTGGCTCTGGCCTGTTGTGGACCAGCTCCGTCACCCAGGCAAGGTCCTGGTCCTCAGTTTCCCCAACTGTAAGATGAGAATGACAAAATTGGGCCCACCTTGAAGGCTTGGGCTGAGACGTCAGACGGAGGGGGCATGCAGTGGTGTCTACCACACCACAGACAAGCGCTGGCCCTGATGATACAGCCCTCCTCCAATCCCAGGGCCACCCACCATCACCCCAGAGATGTGCGGACATGGGTTTGATTTTCCCAGGCTCAAAATAAAATCTGATCAAACCCACCCACGGAAGGGGAAGGAAGGAGGAATCTCAGTTGAGGGCAGTGGAGGGTGCAGGCAAGGCCTCCTGGGTCCCAGGACTGCACAGCTGACACTTGACACAGTCAGAAAGCTAGAAAGGTCACAGCTCTATTTCCTCTGAGCACTAGCAGCAAATGAACTGAATAAGCCATGAGGTGCGTGTTGAGGCGGGTAAGACCGTGAGCCCTGGATTCAGACGGAACTGAAGCACAGCTCAGATTTTGTTGCTGTGTGACCTGGAGCAAGTTCCTTCCCTCCCTAAGTCTTGGTCTTCCTGCTGGGGTACGAGAATCACAGTGGTGTGTCCCAGCTAGCCCCCGGACAGGTGGAGATGACATACCCAGAGCTGGGTGACTGGCAGACGCCCCGCCTTCCCTAACCCTCTGCGATCCTCGTTGCCACAGAGACCTCATCCTTAATCTTAGATGACGCATCACTGTGACTCAAAGGGGAGGACACTCAACTGATTCTTCCACCACCAGCTTATTACTGTGAAGGTGGCCTTGTTGGCCCTTTGGAAACCGGGCCTCACCCTGCCTCGCCTGGCTCGGGCAGGCGCTCGTGGTGACTGTCTGATGAGCGGGTGAGAATACTGTCGTGGCTTGCCCAACACCTTTGGGAGGGGAGACCATCATCCGGGTTCGGTTAGATGTGGAGAGTGTCTCCATCTTTTCCCTGAAGCTGGCTGGGCGAGAGCAGGCGGGAAGTTCACCTCCTGCACTGACACACTGCACCGCAGGCTGCATTTGTGAGCAACGTCAGCAGAAAGCTGAGGAACCGAACGAGCCACCAGGAGTGCAAGAGGAGAAGGCGAGTCTTCTTTAAGGTTTCCGCTCCAGCCTGAACAGATGCCCCCCACACACCCAGCTCTTGGACTCGCATGGTCTATGGCCCTGGCATCCCCGTCTCTGTCTGGGCACCTCTGAGGGCGCCGGTACCCTTATTCTTGGCTTCTACTCCTTCGCTGTCTCCGTGCGTTTTCCCAGGTCCGATCTCTCCCTGTCTTTGTCTGCCAAGGGCCCATCGCAGCCCTGTACACAGTAGGTGCTCAGCAAACGCTTGTTGAACTGCCTTGAGGAGGAACAGACTGCCCCCCAGCATCACACCTCTGGTTCTGTTCCAAAGTGATGTCAAAGGACTCGAAGTGGGTTGACCCTGTGGGTAACTGAAGTAAAGCCCGCAGCTCCTCAGGGCCCCTGCTGAAGCTCCGCGGATCACGGTTTTCAAACTCAGTCCCCTCCTCCACACCAGGAGGCGGCGTGGATGAAGTGGCACCCTTGCTGTGACGGCTCTGGCGTGTGGATCTGATTTCCCCCCAACGAGCAGCTGGGGAAGGAAGACCTGAGTCCCTTTCTCCATGAACTGGCTGTGCCGACTTGAGTAAGCTCCCCGTGTGGAGCCCTGGCCCTGTCACCTATGAACAGGCCCAGTGCCCCTTCTGAACCAGAGGACATCTGCAGGACTCAGTGACTGAGTGGATGTGAAAGCTTTCCTTATCAAGGCCCACGTCTTACCAAACGTGAGGGGTGTGTCATCACTCTCACTGTTTTCCTGGAACTGCCCCTTGTGCCGGTGGAGGAGGGCAGGGCGTGGCCCTGAGCTGCCACGGGGCTTGACTCAATGGGCTTCCTCCTGGCGCTCCCTCCCTCTTGCTCCCTCCCCCTTCCCTTTCTCTCTCGGTTAAACTATGGTAAGTGTTTCCAAGGAGCTGTGGTCAGCCTATGAGTGGATCTTAAGCCTCCTTGTTGTTTGGCGAGCCACCTGGCGATGCCTAATTCAGAGTCAGTTCCCAGAGCCCGCGGTGGGCGACCACGATGCAGAATGCAGCGCAGCTTCTCAGGCTGCTGGCAATGGGGGCTGGCTGAGTCTCTGTGCATTGTATGATGTTGAGCAGCGAGCGTCCCTGGCCTCTACCCACTGGATGGGCAGTTGTGGCAGTCAAAAATACCTCCAGATATTGACAGATGTCCCTGGCTTGAGGGGAGAGGAAGTGTCCCCGGCTTGTTCATTCATTTGCTGTCAGACCTCGATTATCTCTGTGCCTGTGGTGGGTTGTCCAGGGCTCTGTCTTCACTCTCTCCAGGCGTTATGCCTTCAGCCTCACCCACTGCTATCCCCACTTCCCTGTGAACTGGGCTTTGACAGCCCAGGGGCGGGGGTTGGGCGAAGTTCCCTCTCCTGTCCAAGAGGTGCACCTGCTCTGGGGCAGCAGCACAGGCCTTCCAACGCTGGAGGAAGGCCGGCTCTCCCAGCTTCCCTGGTGCCACCCATCTTCCCTTGGCTTTATCATATGCCCCCGCCAGGTGCCCTCCTTGCCCAGGCTTCAGCGAGACTTGAGCAGAGCCCCCCAGTCTCCCAGTCATGTTGGCAGGGCACTGGCCTCAGTGCCACTTTGCTGAGCCCAAGGCCCAGTTTGGATGCTTCCTTGTCTGTGGACTTGGGGAAAGCAGCCTCCCTGAGCTCGACTCCTCATCTGCAACTGAGGTTGTGACAGGCCTGGGACAGGACTGCTGCAACCGTGAAGCTGGATCTGTTTGCAATGTACCCTTCAAATTTAAGGTATGTGTTATTTCAGAAAGACCTAATTGTTTGAGAGTTCACAAAATGCCAGATGGAGAGTTGGTTTGGGACGTTCGAACAGCTGGATTTCTCCTTGGGAATGATACTGAGGGAAGCGTTGTCTGTGAGGGTCTCCGCATTTCTCCATTATGGACTAAGATGAGGAGTGAGGGATGCTGAAGTGGCTTGATTTCTGTTTCTAAATTAGACACTGTCTCCGGCAGTGACCGTCTCTCCATTTATACAAGTCCTCTCGAGAGATTAAGTGAAGACCAGCCTCATGGTGCTGAGAGGGACACTGTCCAGCTCTTTATCAGCCTTCACCTAATTCAGCCCCTTAGCAACAGCTGATCTTAGCAGACTCTTTCTACTTATCAGGAATACTTCCTAAACCACGTCAAATGGAAAATACATATTTTTTAAAATGTGCTGGGACCACGTCCAGGGAATGAAGGCATGGGGTGAGTTGGAAGAATGCTAATTATTCCCCTTCTTGTCCCATCTACAAATCCTGCTTGGTTTAATAAAATGGTTTGAATCCAAATATGCGTTCTCTGGTCTAGACAGACAACAGACCCAAGTCAGGGTTTATTTTCAGCTGAGTCATGAGCTGGACTCAGGTGACATGACGTGTCACAGTCAAAGGCCTGAGGGAACGGGGAGCCTTAGCACAGAGCTGCATGTGGCACTGGCACCATGCTGGCACGTTCTCTGATGGATCTGTGGATATTTGATCTAGCTAGCCATCTATTTATCTAAGTTATCATTATTATCATCCATCTATCACCTATCTATCTATCTATCTATCTATCTATCTATCTTCTATGTATCATCTTCCTACCTATCATCTTCAATTGGCTCCAAATGACCTGATTTCAGTAAAAAACCCAGCACAGTCCCTTGGAGGCCTCAGGGGTACAGTGAATCACTCCCGGTCACTTAACCGGCCCCTCACAGAGTGCCTTGAATTCCATCATCATTTGCTCGTCAGTTAACGCACGGTCAGATGCAGAATTCAGACAGATGAACTTGACTGTCTGGGCAAGTGTAGTCTTGAGCTCACTGTGGGCTAGAGTAAAGGGCTCTAGGGTGAGAGAGGAGACTGACGGTGGTGTCCCAATAAAGGGACAGTCATCTTGCTGTCCAGAGCCCGGACATGCCACAGTGGTGCCTACATGACAGGGAATGGTACAGCAACAATAAGGAACTATAGTCCAAAGGTCCGAGCAGCTATGACACTGTCGTTGAACTCGGTGGTGGCTGAAAATCTGAGACAACGTTTCAGACCACATGTTGCTCCTCAGCATTGTCTGGGTTTGGAAAGCCCAGCCCAGTGCTTCTCTCTGGAGGCACCCACATTCTGCTCTGTCACCCCAATTACCTCTCCTGATCCTGCCATGTTGTCTTTTCCACCTGGGGGATCTGGGCAAATTTTTAAAGCCCCCAAGGGTCTTCCCCTGCCCTGGGGCTCACTCAAGATGTGCTCTCTGCTACAGAGGCCTGCAGGGAGCTTCACTCCCAGTGGTCCCCGTGCCCTGCTGAGCGGGGCAGCTGTGATTGCTCTGATCATGGTCCCTGGAGCCTGTTCTGAGGCTACAGCACGCCACGCCGCATCCATCATTCCTGCAGCTCAGAATCCTGCTGTGCCTTAAACGCTGGTTGGCAGCTCCCGCCCCTTCCCTCCTCACCCATGAGGAGCCCTGACGCCTTCCTGTGGGGCCCAGTGAAACAACAAATTCATTAGTCGATCTACAAGCTTGTCTGGCAGGGAGCCAGCAGTCTGCAAGCCTGAAGCACCTGTGGGTCTGATGTCCACCATTACTTTGCTAAGATGAGCAGAATCTTCAAATGAGAACCTCAGGGGAGTGAGGCCCCCCACCCCTTGGGCACTCCGCTCATCCTGAACACCAGGAGGGGTTGTTGGGAGGTCATCGGAGTGGGGACATCACAGACACATTCTCATACTACTTCTGGCTCCATCTGACACTCCCAGTGTCATCAACTGCAGAGAACAGATGCAAGCCTGACCTCTAGACAGGAGACGGGACAGTTGCATTTTCCAAGAGGTCAGTCTTAGCTCAGGGTTTAAATTTATACTTAATGGTTTATTGGCAATTTGGGTCAACAGATGCCCACACTCATGGCAACAAACGCAGGTGGACTTTGACGGGAAACACAAAACTGTCCTCTTAGGGCTGGCGTTTAAGCCTGTCCACTGGGGGCCTTTAAGAGACCCTAAAAACCTCAGGGGCAAGGTCCTGAGACTCAGGCCAGAGGCCCTGAAAAGGCAGCTCTGGCTGTGGCTGCAGCCACAGGGACCATTGGGCATTTGTATGTGGGAAACGGTAGCGGTTGCTGGCAAGCAGGAAGGCTGCTCCCCTGACATGTTTTAAAGCCAGAGGCTGCTCCGAATGAGAGACGGCCTCTAGCGTCTTGAGAGGCAGGATGACTGGCTGAGTGTGAGGAATGTCCTGCCCCGAGTTTTGGAGAAGCTGATCCTGTTGCCAGTGGAGCAGTGTTACTGGTTAGCTGTGTGGTCCAACTGTGGCATCTCGGGCAGCCACGGACTGCATAGTGACCGATGGATGAGGCCTCCCCCTCCAGGTTCCCCTCACGACCCACTGTGGTTCCCTGGGGGGAATTGGAATATCTGGGCAAGCGGGGACACCTGGTGAGGTGGAGACACCTGGTGAGGCGGACATGCTTGGTGAAGGGGGACACCTGATGAAGCCAGGGATGCCCAGTAACACAGGGACAGAGAGAAGCCTTGAGGCAGCTGGAGATAGGTAGGCCACAGGCATCTCTGAGGATTTGGGGGAAGAGCGTTGTGTAGAGGAACGAGATGTGCCCTAATCACCTTTGCCACCATGACATTGTCCATGAAGTTGCCTCGTGCCTTTCATCTTCTCTCCACATCGCTCCCACCGCCCGTCGGCAAACACCTTTGGAAAAACAGAAACAAAAGTACCCCCCGAGTCCCTGAAAGTCTCGACCCATGAACAGTGTGATCGGGGCCCAGATGCAACTTTTGTCACTGTAAAGCCACAGCTGAGAAGCACAGTTTAAGAGTAAGCCGGTGGGGCTTAGGGTCTGACGGGCTGCGTTACAGCTTGACTTGGCCATTTCCCAGGAGCACGACTTTGGGGGAAATTACTTACATGCTCTGGGCCTCTGTCAATAAAACGGTTGTAGTATAGAGTTTTTACAAGATTGAAATGAGCTGGTGCAGAACGGACAGCTGTGCCCATGGTGAGGGCGAGGAAATGCTTCGTTGCCCAGTAGGGGCGCCAGCCAGGGGCTTCCAGTCTCGCTCTCAGCCATCACTCATGTGGTGCTGGGCAAGTTACCTTCTCTGAACCTCAGTTCTGTCACCCACCTGCTGGGGCTCTCAGGACTATATGAGACAACATGGGCCCAGTGCCTAGTGCAAGCTGTGCAAGATGGTGCCTCGTCTGCGGCGGCTGCAATGGCAACTAGGATAATGTGGATCTGGGGAGTATGCGGCAGCCCTGCACTTAGAAGATTGCTGTGCTGAGCAGCGACCGAGAGTGACCTCCCCTGCCACCAAGGCCAAGCCAGTTGTTGGCCTGGGCCATGCTGTGTCTACCTATCAAGTGAGCTGCAGGGCCCCATGTGCTTCATTCACTTGTCCTCTGGCAGGTGGGGCCCTGACCCTTGCACACACACATGACTGTCCAATCACACGACGTTGCCTATGGTCTTGGTGCTGGTCCTTGGGAAAGACCTGGCAGAGCCTGAGAAAGCACAGGGAGGGCTGAGCTGTTTTAAACTGAGGCTTTCCATCTGGAGAGACAGGGACTGAGAGAAGATGGGAGGTGCGCTAGCAGGAGACAGGGTGTCCGGGCACAGAGGGGCTGGTGTGGAGCAACCAAGATGGTGCCAGTGGAGATGGTGGGGCAGGACAGACAGGATTGATCCCACTTCTTAACTAAATCCAAAGATATGCAACTGTAGATACCTCTTGAACTTAAAACGGACCATTTTAGGACAAATACAAAAGGGCCGTTTTACACAATGATTCATGATGAATAAACCCTGAGAGATTGGGGTGGAAACATGAGAGGATACAAACAAGCCATGGGATGGACCATCCAAGACACTGGGAGTAACCACGGCACCCCATCTCCTGTACACCCAGCCGTGCCAAGCGCTAGACCCTGTGCCCACGCATTTCCCAGCAGGTCTAGGAAGTGGGCCTCATCTATCATCCTCTCCTAGAGATGAGGTTCAGAGAAGGGCACCCATCTTCCCAGGATCACACAGCTAAAAAGCAGTGTGACTGGATTCAAATGCAGGCTCTCTACCACCGAGTGACTCTGATTCCCACAGGGCTGTTCGGGCTTCTATCTATTCTTCTTACAGGACATTTTTGGAGCATCCAATAGAGACAAATGCTAGATGGATCTTGGATTTTACCCAGGAAGACAGTATTAATAATTTCCACAATATTCAGTGTTTAAGTTCAAGGAGGAGAGTGCCGGTTACGGGAGGTCACCCCTGTGTCCTTGTGCCAGGGCAGTGGTTCTGCACTTTTGCTGCACGTTGGAATCACCAGGCTCCATCCTTGATCAGTCAAATCGGGATTTCTGGGGCTGGGACTCAGGCAGCAGGAATTTTTTAAGTGCTGTGGGTGGGACCACTGTCCTAGAGAGATGGCCTCTGTGTCCGCTGAGGGTGTTAGGATAATAATGCTTATGAACAGTGCTCAGGCGTTCAGGTAGAAGCTTAAGCAGCCAGGAACACTGTGATTCTCATGTTGGAGACCCCACGACTGTCTCAGCAGCTGAGTCCTGGGGGGGGCTCTGCAGTTATTTAAACACAGGAAAACTATAAATGAAACCCAAGAATTGATATTAATCAGAAAGGAAAGGCTTAAGCAAAAAAGCTAAAAGATAATTTTTGTTAAATAATGAACACTCATAAAACAGCAGTGAAATGGTATTAAAATGTCTGTGATTACTTATTTCTCAGCATTCATCTGATAACTTAAGCAGCATGAAGCAATAGTTGCACTTAAAAAAAATGACAAGAAAATAGCTATTCATTTAGTCGACAGAGAAGGTTCATCTCCTTTTTAAGATCGCTAGTATCATTGGGGCTCCCCCGGGTGAGTGTCCACACAGGCCTCTTTATGCGGAGCTGGCGGGCAGAGCTGCTGTGCTCAGAGTTCCTGGAACTGGAAGGAGTCTGGGAGGGCACTGTGCCCTGCTCCCCACTGGACCAACGGGGCCCGAGGCTGCATACTGCTGCATGGTGGCTGCGAGTTTGGGCACTTTCCGAAGGAGGACCCATGTTCCTAGGCTGGGGACAGTGTGGAGAGAATGAAACACTAGCTGGGGACAGGTCCCATGCTCTTCTGGCTTTGCATTCTCAGGGCTGGACCCATCTGAAGATGGGCTGGGGGTGCTGCCAGAAGCTGTTTCGTCTCTCCTCCTGCTCAGCCCCATTTTCTTCCTGCAGGGAAGGCACGGGGACTGGGGTGTGCCAGAGGAGTCAAGCAGGGCCACAGACAGAAGAGAGATGTGTCCCCTGCCCTCTGCCTATTGCACCGTATTCCATAAAGAATGAACACATTTTGTACTGTTTGTATATTGCTAATGCTATGGCGTTCCAGGCACTGGCAGGCTGCAGAGAGGGCGGTGCTGTCATCTGTCCGCCAGAATCCACCCAGAGACGGCCTCGCGGGTCAGGATCTCGGAGCTTCCATTCAGAAGGGTTAGCAGTACCCACCTGCCACGTGCTCTACACAGTGCTGTGAAAAGGAAACTAAAGGGCAAAAACGAAAGAAATCCATAGGTACAAAATTCCAGGGCTTTATGGAGTCACTTGGCAATAATGTATACTGTATAGCATCACACAGTTGTGTCTCCCTGTGTGTCCATCCCTTGCCAACTCTGCTTTCTCTGATCCACACACAACGGGCCCCAGGTTCTTCCCCTATGTGCCTGGCGGAAGCTCATAGGTGGTTGTTCTTGGAGAGGTAGGCGATGAGGGCAACAGCCACACCCACGTAGATGCCAGTTCCGATTGTGATGGAGAGCACAGCCAGGAAAAGGGCCCTCCTGGAGCTGGTGCTGGCCTGGTGGAAGTCCCCCTTGGCCACGGCTTTGTTGGTCTGCAGAGTTAGAGAGGAAGGAGGGAGAAGAGAAAGGAAGTCAAGACGAGCATGTCGGAACAAATGAAGTGGGTGTGGGACTCATCTCTGGCTCCCCTCTAACCTTGGGTTTAACCGACTCCGGAGAGAGAAGCCTTACCCAGGGGTGCTCCCAGTGATGGCAGCAGTTCTCTGACTGGCAAGGAAGGAATGGGAGGCCTTATTGCTGCTCCTCCACACGGCAAGGCAAAGCTTAAACAAAAGGGAAAAAAAGCCCCAGGGAATACCCATGGCCAGCAGTAACCCAGCTGCATACCACCAATGTAGTCCTGGGTTTTAGGCACCGGTATGGGAGGGATAGGATAGATATTACACCTCTAGTGCCTTCCTTTCTATCCAAGAATGACATTTTATTTCATTTGAATAACACGATTTTCTTTTTCCTTTTTTTGTGAGGAAGATTGGCCCTGAGCTAACATCTGTTTCCAATATTTTTTTTTTTTTTGCTTGAGGAAGATTGTTGCTGGGCTAATATCTGTGCCAGTCTTCCTCTATTTCGCATGGGACGCCACCACAGCATGGCTTGATGTGTGCTAGGTCCGCACCTGGGATCTGAACCTGTGAACTCTGGGCTGCTGAACTTAACCACTATGTCACCAGGCTGGCCCCCACAATTTTCTAAAGTATGTTTGCACTTCCCTCATTTAGTCTTTACAACATAGCAAGAGTGTGGGGAAGGGAATTGTAGTTTGCATTGCCTGTGAGGAGACTGTGCCATAAGATCATTAAGTCAATTGCAGGATACTTGAGACTTTACCCTTGAGCTGGTGGCCGTGGAATCATGCATTCCTTGACCATCTCCCTCCCTTGCCATAGCTGGAGCTGGGAGATTCATCTACCAATAAAATAGTTTTATGTTAAGACCAATACCTCCACTACTGGTCACTTAACTACATAATGAGGTGTTGGTTTGATAAGATTCATGTTTCATGAGGTCGATAGGAAAATGGGGCTTTTGCATGTTCTATCTGATTTGGTATTTTGTGGCAGACCCCATAGACCCATCCCCAGCCCTTTCCTTAGCTGTCCTACTCCACAAGCGAGAGTAGAAACTCAACACCAGGAGTCTGGGGACCCTTACGTGACTCAGCTGTAACCATCACACAGGAACCACTTGAGTAAAACGGCTCATCTGGCAAATGAGGGTGGAGGCTACCACGGCATGGAGGCCCCCGGAGTGTCATGTGACACCGAGGAGGGCTATCCTCCAGCCAGCGGGGGATTCTTCATGGTCAGGGCAAAGGCAGAGGCCACTGCCCTGTAGTATGTCCTAACTCAGTCTCATGATCCACCTCTGGAAACCAGATCCTCGCCGGATCCTGCCTCCATGTGTCATCAGTGCTATTCGTGCATTTTGTAGGAAGGTATGGCAGCTGGCATATTGTTTACTCAGATTAAAAAACACCAATGCCTTCGCAATGGACCACAAGGGTCAGGCTCAGAGACAACTCGTGAAATGAACTGCCATCCTCTGCAGTCCTGACCTTGACCTGATGAACTCTGGAACTCTGTGTTGGGTTGAGATCTGCCGTGTGGCCCCCCTCTCTTTTCCCTAACTTCCGGCTCTTGAAGGCCAGTTTTTATGTCTTCCTCCCCCAATTTTTTGGCTTGGAAGTGAGCTTGGGCGCTCACTGTGTACAATTTTTGATGAAGCAGAGCTAAGGGAGTGCAAAATAGGAAGCCTCCTAGGACAACAGTAATTAATGAAGTCTTAATTAGCTGCGTTTCATTTTATGTAGCAGCACTCCCAAACACTCCCATGTCCTACGACGCAATTCACGGTAATGGTCCTTCCTCGGCCAGGGAGCTATCCTCCGTTAGGATGGGGCCTTGCTACTCTCTCTGCCAATATCACCACCCTCCTCCAGTCTGCCCTGGGCTCTGCTGCAGGAGAGGATGCAGGGATACAGAGAGGCAGGCAGGCGCTCACACTCCCTCACGTGATCCCAGCCCCCTGCAGGGGCTCCTGTGTCCAGACTGACCTCTCTCCCCAGAGCTCATGCATCTCAGTCATGACGTCTGGTCATAGCCTTCCCCGCTCAGCTTCAAGCTCCAGAGGCAAGCCCACATCCCCTTTGTCCACGGGGTCTCCAGGAGCCTGGGCCCATGCCGGTGCCCTGGGGGGATGGTAGGAACTCACCAAACATTTGAGGAAGGACCAGGTGAGTGGCCTCTGCGAGATGAGCTCCTTTCAAATGCTCCCAGTGGCATTGGCCCCGGGAGCACACTCCTGGCTTTTCTGGTGGCCTTTGTGAAGGAGGCATGGCACTGGGCAGCCTTGACCTAAGCTGTGGCCAAACTCCACACCCTCCCCTCCTGCGGGTTCTGAGCAGACCCAGCACCAGTGCTCTCATCCCCCGGAGCCCCCTGTATCTCCCTGGGAATCACGCTTGCTCATCTGCTCTCATTATTCATAATTCAAGCTGGGGGACCTTGGCGTGTGTTTTGTTTGGTTCTAGGATGACTGTTCCAACAAGACGCCCAGGAAGTGTGTTGTGTTCGAGACATTATCAGTTGAGATGTGTCAGAAACAGCAAACAGATACAGCCCCGTTCACAGGCAGGCAGCTTGTCTGCAATGCTGCTCAGAGTCCGCATCTCGTAGAAGCCACCGTGAAGCAGCAATGCCATTTACGTTCCACAGACTGGACACCCCAAAGGTGACCCCTGACTTCCATTCTTTGTTTTAGAAAATGGATCACTGTGGCTACAAAACAGCGGGCTCATTCCTTTGAGAGGAAATGTTTCCACCCTGACAACTTCTGGACTAAAGCTCCACGCTCTTTGATGTGTTTTCTTGCTATGCCTGAAGGCAGAGGTTCTTGCCCTGGGTCCGTGGGTCTATGAACCCCTGATGCTGAAGGCAAGCCTGTGTGTGCATGTGCGTTTTTATGAGAAGAGGGTCAGCCATGTTCACTAGATTCTTAAAGCAGCCATGTTCCCGGCTGCCCCACCCGCGGCCTTGGGGGAGGGAAAGAGGAGAGGAGGAACAAGGGGACAGAGCCAACCCAGCACCTCCTGGTAGGGGCAGGGGGACATTGCAGGTGCTTCCTGGCTGGGGTGAGCAGATGCTGTCTGCTTGTCCTCATGGCAAATCTAGACTCATCTACGCTTGGTCTGTGCATGCAGCTCGTGGGGTGTAAGTGAGCGTTCAGCAGCTATGC
This sequence comes from Equus quagga, assembly GCF_021613505.1. Classification (NCBI taxonomy): domain Eukaryota; kingdom Metazoa; phylum Chordata; class Mammalia; order Perissodactyla; family Equidae; genus Equus; species Equus quagga. The sequence continues at coordinate 63,509,772 of NC_060278.1, forward strand.
CGAGGAGCCCGAGCCAGGGCGGCCTGTGGTCTGATCCCCACCGCCTGCGTCATGCCAGATGCTGTGTAGCAGGAGTTCTCAGACCTGGTGCACATTTGAGCTTTGAAGACTCCTGAGGCCCAAGCCACAGCCCGGGCTGGGACAGTCGAAGTTCTGGGCTACAACTCGGGCTTCCTGGCCCATCAAGCTCCCAGGTGACTCCAGTGTGCAGGCAGGGTTGACACCAGGGTTGCCAACTGTCTTGGTTTGCCCAGGACCCAGGGGATTCTTGGGACTCAGGACTATCAGTGCTAAAATTGGGACAGTTCAGGCAAATCAGGTGTAGACCTGTGACTTGCCAGGGAGGAAGCCCTAGTGCTGGTCTCATGGAGAGGGTCTGTGACTCGGGTCTTCCCGACAGCCAGGATCACCCTTCACGTCAGCAGGCCTGAGGAAAGGGGAAGAAGCTGGGAGAGCTGGAGGTCAGGGAGGTGGACGCAGCTTCCTGGGGGGTGTGTCCACCCATGTGCGCGCTGTGTTCCCTGATGGCCTGCCCCATGGGTGTGCAAAGCACTGCTCTGACCCCTGCAGGTGGATGTGCACTTCACACAGGAAGTCACAGACAGCAGGAAGGGGAGCCGCCCAGACCCTGGGCTCGCTTGGTTTTGCTTTTAGCCTGTGGGGTGTAATTTCCATTTCCCTCGTGACTGCTGAATGGCCCCCAGGAGTTTATAATGTGCTGGCACTTTACCTCCTGGTGGCCTCCTTTCCAGCAGAGCATCGGCTAACTCCTGCTGGTATGTGGTCAGGTTCCCTGCAGGTGGGGCCAGCCTTGAGCTTAGTCTGGCCTCCTGGGAAAATGTCTCCAGCTCTGGGCGGTGAGCCAGCCACAGGAAACGGAAGCCCTAATCCCACTCTTGCACTTTGTTCTGAGACATGCAAATCACCTGTTTACAGCGTCCTGGGCTTGTGGAGAGGCCCCTGCCTCCTGCCTTGCCCACACCTCTCCCACTGGCTCTAAATGCTGCCCTAGCCGGTCCTTCTGCAGGCAGACCTCTCACAGCGCCCCTGCAGGGCCTGTCACCGTTCCCTTCTGACCCAGAGTCCCGCACCTGTACTGCCTTGGCTCCTCCCACAGCCCGTGTCAGGCCACCAAACCCTTCCCTCTGAGGGGTCAAAGGTGTGCCGAGTCCCGGCTTCACTGGGGACTGTGTGAGACGACTTCAAATCAAACGCTCCACTGGCTTCAGAAGGTGAAGAGGGAGTCTGAGGCTCAGTGCAGGGGGCCCCACGAGTGGCTGTGAGGCAAATGAGGCCCATGGGAAGCCTCAGCACGACCTGGCACAAGGCAGGTGCGGCCAGTGGGCCCCGGACCGCCTGCTTCCCGGCGCCTCCGGACCCACGCCCGCCCTTGTCTGCCAGCCTGGGCAGCCCCGTGGGACCCGGGGGAGGGGGCCGGCACCCGCCTGTGAGCGCACGCCCAGCCGTGGCGGGGCAGCTCTGATGCTCCCTCGTGCCCCCCTCCAGCTGGGTAAGTAACCCCTCCTCAGAGGAGCCAGGGGGCTGAGCCGGCCGGCCCAAGCGGCTCCCGCGCATTGTACACACTTGCCTGGGCTGTGGACGGCTGCCGCCTGGACCAGCCCCAAGGACGACCCTCTGCAGCTCAGCTGCAGACTCCTGGTCGCCAGTGAGAGGCTGGCTGGCGTCCGGGGCACCCAACCCAGGCAGCCTGCTCGCTCCTGGTGGGTGTGCCCATCATCCGTTGCTGAGAAACCAGCATCCCCAACTTTGTGGCTTAAAACAAGAGTAAGCACTTCTATCCCTCCCAGTTTCCAAGGGTCAGGAATCTGGGAGCTGCTCAGTGGGGTGGCTCTGACTTGACCTCAGAGGAGCTTGGGCTGCAGTCATCTCCACATCCTCACCGCATCATTGCTGAGGGCAGCCCTGGCCAGGGGGCGGGGTAGGTGTGGGATGGGTCCCACCTGCTCACAGCGCCCACTGCTGGAAGCTCCCGGCTCCTTCCTCATGGCCCTGATGGCCTCTGCTCGGCCCAGAGAGTCCCCTGGGAGACAGGTGGCCTGTTCGTGCGGGATCCCCTTCAGGAAAGCGCAGCTGTGGCTCAGGCCGGTGCCCACGGGGCCTGCTCCTACTTGCACAGTGAATGTAGATCCTATGAAAACATAGATGCTCGCCCGGGACGGCGCAGTCCAGGCTCCTCCTGCCGGAGCAGAATTAAATCAGAGCCCTCCCTTAGGGAAGTGACAAGTTTGGGTTGCAGGGACTAGGCTAAGAGGCTGTGCGGCTCCTGCTCTGGATGCAGGTTGCCCACAGGCAACTTTCTCTCAGTGCCGCCTCTGTCATCCTTTAAGGCAGAACCGTGAGGACCACTGTGCTGGATGAAACGGAGGGTGACAGTGTGTGGCACGAGCCAGCCCCTTTGACCCAGCCAGCAAACAGCCGCTCCCATTCTTGCCACTGAGGCTTAAGGGCCAGTCGCCTGCTCCCCCTCGGCTGGAAACCTTCTCCCTTGCGGCTGATTTCTCCTTCCCTGCCTTTTGCCTTCAGGTCATAAGTGAAGTTTCGTACTTTCTTTTTTGGATTATTTTACTCAGAAAACAGAGTGCAGGTGGCTGGCTGGCTAGGGCCTGAGCAGCAGCCAGCTGCACCTTCTGTGTGCCAGTGGGGGCTCAGTGGGACCCGGAGATCCCTGATTTCCACCCTGGAGGAGGCTGCCTGGAGGAAGTCGCAGGGGAGGGAGAGAACCTTCAAACACCTGGGCGGTAAGCAGCCAGGGGACTGAAGGGCAGAAGCCGCTGCGGCTCCAGAAGGTACACTGGGCACAGGGCTCGGACACAGCCCCAGCTGGGACCCGTCCTTGAGACCCCGACCACGGAGCGCCTGAGCTCCCGCGCAGCCCAGTGAAACATCAAATGTGCACACTGGTTCTTCAGTTAAATAACTACTCTCACTTACCTGCTGTAAAGATACACAGCAGACCTAACGTTTACAATGGAAGAGCAAAAGCATAACATCCTACTGAGCCTCGTGAAAACACCTGCCTTCCTCTCCCTTGAGCCAAGTGCTCCTTACACTGAGGAAATAAAATCCTATAAACAGAGAATGTGCAACCAGCACAAACGTGCTTTGGATAAAATCACCACCACCAGAACTGTGATCCGCAGGACAAAAGCATGCGGTCAGTTACCATGTCACTGCCGGTCATGTCTCTTGAGGCTGGGACAGCTACTCCGTCATGCCACCATGCCAGGGGAACACGCAATCAAAAGGCAGAAAGCTTCTGATACATATTTCAAGCTTATTTTGCTCAGCTTTCAGGAAGAGAAATGATCAGTTTGCAGAGGAATGAAGTCAAGTTTATGTTCTTCAGGTGTGATATTTTAATGCTTTCGCTGCATTTACCCTCCAACAATTCTCTCTGTTGGTGGTGACAGAACCCACCGACTGGTACCGTTTAGGGGGACGATTTCATCTGCAGGGACTTGCTCCTTCCCGTGGTCTCTGACCAGATCCTAGGCTTTCTTCTGGTGCTCCCCAGAGCGTCCAGGTCCTGCCTGCGGGGGTCGACCCACTTTCCACTGTGTCACCCTTCTGGCTGCCTGCCCACGGCCCCAGGTTTATCTAGGAGATGCATCTGGCCCTCGCTGGCATGCTGAAACCCATGTCCTTATTGTTCACTTGTTTCCTTCCTTCCTTCTTTTGCTCACTCACAACAGCCAGAAGTTCCACCCAAGGCCCCATCACAAGAGACATGGCACAGGAGGAGGATGACACGGCTGCACAACAGTGTTTGTCAATTTTCAATACGAAAGAGCAGAAACGTATTATACATCTGAAGCCCTGTGCCCTGTGGAGGGGCCCAAGGGCCTAGTGTTTGGAGGGCTGCAAGGCACGTGGGGCCACTCCAGCAGGGATGGTAGGTGTTTACCTCTCACTTTAGGCCCAGTGCGAGCAGCTTCGATGGGACACTGGGGGTCTGTATGTGTGTCCTCTGCACAGAGGGCAGAGGACAGATGACCAGTTCCTGCCTGGAGAATCTAAAAGGTGGAGGGGGGCTGGCCAGCAGCTCCAGGGGCAGAGCCAAGAGGAGTACTGCTCTGCAGGGCAGGCCAGGCACCCCCATGGGTCAGGGAAAGGAGACATGGATGTTTCCCGGGACCACACTTGGGCTGCCTGGGGACAGTCTTAGGTCCCGCCCAATGAAGCCCAGCTGAAGGGCAAGCAGACCTCCACAGAAAATGCTGATGGAAGATGCGGGGCAAACTGTAGTGGATGATGCAGAACGAGTCGGGGGTCTGCAAAGAACCCATCAACACGCCCCGATGAGAAAGAGAGCTGCACACACTCCCCAGGCCCAGAGAGCATGTGGCCTTGTGTGACAATCTCAGTTCAGTAAGACTTTTCTGTCCCCTGCATGTCCATGCTCACCACGCCTCACCCCCAAGTGGCAGACACCAAGGTTGGCAAACTGAGGGGAGGGGAGCAGGAGAGAGGAGACCACGCCCCCTCTGCAGGCAGCAGGCCACGTCCTCAAGGAGCGGTGCTGCAGACCAGCCCCACAATGGCTCAAATGGAAGACGCAGTACCGTGTTGTGGGGACCTGGGAGAAACAAATTCCCGCCCATATCCTGGTGGGAATATGAGCTCCTGTCACTGCCTGGGGACTCTCAGCACTTCTTACAGCTGAACGTGAAGATACGTGAACACCAGCTCCATTCCTCGTAAATACTCAACAGAAACGACTCCTGTGTTCAGCAAAGGACATCTAAAAGAACGTTTACAGCAATATTAAACATCAAAACCCCAAAATGAAGCCTACCCAAATGTCCAACAACAATAAAAAGTATAAATAATGGTACCCAATAATGGTAATGAAATAAATCTCAGAAATATGATGTTGAACAAGAGAACCCAGACACAAGATTCTATTTACCTAAAGTGCAAAACAGACCAAAGTCATCTATGCTGTTGGCAGAGGAGTCGGGTCAGAAAATACCTTTAGGAAGGGTCAGTCACTGGAGGAAAGTATAATTGAAAAAAATCTACTCTTACACCCGAAGATAATTCTAGAAATGATTCTACCAAAAATTAACTGCACAGATAAGAACTATCCATAAAGGACAGAGAAACTCATTTTATGAAACTAGTAAAGTCTTGATATCAACATCAGAGAAGGAAAGTAGGAGAAAAGGAAATGAGATGCTAATTTCACCTGTAAACATAGATGCGAATGGGCTTCCTCAAGCAAAGGTGCCCTGCTTTCCTGCCAGACTGCTCTCTGCCTTTGTATCAGCAGCAGCCTTTTCACCCTCAGGCATCCCCATTTTAACCCCTAATCTTCCGGGGAGCCTGACATGCCCCCTACTGCTGGAAAGGCCGTTGGGGGCCCTTGAGGGCTCCATCCCAGGGCTGACTACTCTCTGCACCTGGACCTGCCTCTCTCCCTCCACGTGGGCGCATCACCCAGCAGGGGCTGCGTGGCTCAGCGCCGGGATGTTCTCTCCAGGAATCATGGCAGAGCAGAGCGCAGCGGCCGTTAGCCTTTTCTCCCACGTTGCCGAGCGCAACATGCTTTGGTCAGAAACATTTCCACTGTGTGCAGGAACCCCTTGAAGGCATCTCCTTGGCTGATAGCTACTGGTCTTACACAGAGTCTGCAAGCTGATAAGGACAACATAAATCAGGCGTGTCCAAAAAGGACGAGTTTATACCCTTGGCTCCTTGCTCTGGAAGGTGCAGCCTTTGTGCCTCTGCTCAACGCCCGGCAGGGCTTGGTGATCCAAGTCTGGGCGTGATGCAATGCTCTGAATGACAGAGGGACAGCGATTTGCTGCTCCTCAGGGAATCCAGGAGACGAGTGGAGAAAGGAGCCAGGAAAACGGCCAGAAGCTGGAAGAGGGACTGTCTGGGGGGTGCCGTGCAGCAGAGCTTTCTGCAATGATGGAGGCGTTTTATGTCTGTGCTGTCTGTCCAGCATGGTGGCCTAATGGCTGCTGAGCACTTGGAATGTGGCTAGTGTCACTGTGGAACTGAATTTTAATATTATCTAATTTTAATTAATTTAAATGTAAATAGCCAAACACGGCTGGGGGCCACTATATTGGCAGCACAGATCCAGGAGAAAACATGGCAGAAGATCCTACAGGGAGGAGGAGTGAGGGAGAACCCCCCCCCTGTGGTGGGGTGAACCAAAAGAAGGCAAAGTGCCTAACAGGCAAGTCCCAGGTGTCTGCCAGGCGGCCCACTGCAGGGCGTTCCCTGGGCCCCTGACTTGTGGGGATTCATGTGTGAATTTATTTCACCTCCCAACCTCCCCACCTCCCCACCCCACCAGTTTGGCTTAATGTCAGGTGGAGATAGGAACACAGCTGCCACATGAAGGAAACCGGGGTGCCTCCGGGAGAAGGGAAAGCCCCTGAAGTCTGCAGATAACTCGGGAGGCCTTTGGCTTCCATGGCGCGTGGCACGAGCACATCTACCTGGACCTTGGGCCCACAGGCCGCCCTCATGTTTGGAATCTCCCATGGGGAGATGCACTGGCCCTAGTTCTCAGTGATGCTGTGGCTCGGGCCTCTATGCTGAGCCCCATGCCCCGCTAGGTGACTACCGGCCCCTTCTTGAGACCACCGGGAGACGTTCCGAAGGACACACACTCTGGTCGTCTCAGACGGCCATGAAATTGGCCAGCCTTTCTCTTAGCTCTGGATTGAGTTTTCTGCAGCTTTTGCCAAAATCTTTATTTCCTCTGGTTGGAAAATACCCACTTTTGTTTGAGGTTCTGGAACAATGATGATTTTCTCTGCGAGATAGCCCTGCTGCTCTGTTTTTCTTACAATCGCTGATTTTTGGGGTAAGAGCCAGTGAGGGCAGACATTTCCACATTCCACACACCCACAGACACACGCACTGCTCCACTCTTGTGTAGGAGACGGGTCCAGGCCAGCTGCGGGGCCGCAGCAGAAAATGCCAGTGCTGGACGCCAGCCTCCAAGATTGTGACTGGCTCCTGAAGACACTTGCTGCCTCCAGAACCATCCCTCCTGAAATGTAAAGCCCTTTGGGTACTTTATGGCTCATTTTTCCTCCAGTACCAATACCTGTCTGGCTGGATTACATTTCTTTGCATTATTGCAAAAGTTATTTCCATTATTTATTACTGTCTGTCATTCGCTATGCACTGACAAGGTACTCAGAGCTGTCCTTGAAAAAGAGGCAGACGCAGCGTAGCATTCGGAGCGGGACAGCAGGCGGCGGGGCACAAGGGGGAAGCTCTTGGAGGCAGGTGGTCTCACAACCACACATGCACACGCACCGTCGCTGCCTCACGCGCAGTTAGTTCCAGGTGCACTTTTATGACCCCTCCCCCTCCTTTAAGCAACTCTTCTATTCTAAGCCGTTTAAAAAAAATAAATCTTCTGTTAGTTAGGTCTGAATGGTGGAAAGGAGGCCAATTATGAAACAAATGTACCAACTCTGGGTCAAACCTGACTCAAACTCCGGGTCACTGCCACATGGCCATGTGGGTGCTGGCCCAAGGCTGGCCCTTCGCAGAGGCCCTCCCGCCTGTCCTGGGTCTGGATTGCTGCCCTCAGGGCAGGGCACTTCCTCCGCAGAGGCCTGAGCGTGGCTCTCATCAAGGGCGCATCTTCTGGGGGCCTCTTTCATGGTGAACACAACTGTAACAACACAAATGTTAAGGGGAGGCAAGGCCAATGTGCCAGGTCCCCGAGGGACATGTGAGCTACTGTTCTCTCTTCATTCTCCACGGGAGGAGCCCCCACACCCTCGAGGCCAGTCAGCTGGTGAGAGGCTTTCCCAGGGGGTCTTCCTCCCTGCTGCCTGGCCTCGAGCGTTTCGTGCCCTTTAGGGCCCCTGGCCGCAGCCAGAGAGAGGCCTGCCTTGGTTTCCCCACACACTCGGGTTGTTTGCTGTGAGAGGAAGGCCGGGAGCCCGGGACGCCTCTGGTGAGGGCATACGGAACCACAGAGGAATCCAAAGAAAGATGGGAGCCCCTGGGGAAGGGTGAAGAGGTGCCTTCCACTCAGCCTGCTCCTGCTGCCCTCCGACGCCACCCCCACCCCTACCCCTACCCAGGCCAGTGGCTCAGGCTCCAGCAATGCCCACCCCCAGCCAGCAGTTGGAACGCCCAGAGCCTGCCCCCAGCCAGCAGTTCCTACACCCCTAGCCCACCCCCTGCTCTTCTCCGGGTGCCGCCCCACACCCGCTCCTCTTCTCTTCTAGGTGTCACGGGCGCTCAAAATGCAGGCTTTTACAGAATAATAATGATCATAAGATCTTAAGAAGTTCTAGTATTAAATTGGAATTAGAGACAAAATCAGAAGGATTGAAAATTGCCAGCTTCTCCAATTCAAATGTGAGGAGCTGTAAATGGCCATACATTTGTGTATTGGCTTTCCTTGTATCCTTCATTCTTTTTAAAAATTTGCTTATATGTAAACACGTATGAGTGTGTGAGTGCGTGTGTGTGTATATATGTGTGTGTGTATATATATAAACCAAGTATAACATTCATAGAGAAAATGCACAATTCATAAATTCATAACTGCACAACTTGGTGAATTTTCACATGCACACACCAAGTAACCAGCATTAGGAGCAAGAACAGAACTGTCTCACCACCTGGAAAGCTTCTCTGCCCCCTTGCTGTCACCCTCCCCCAGCAAGGACCACTGTCCTGACTGGCAGCAGCCTGGATCAGCTTTGCCGGCTTTGGAACTTCCCATAACAGGCCCTATGGCACACACACTCGTGGGTCTGGCCTCCTTTGCTCTCCCTGAGAGGCACCCCTGTGGCCTGTAGTTATGGATCACTTAGTCCCCAGCGTCCTCCTGTGTGAACATACTGTGATTCATTTGTCCATTCTCCTGTGCAAAAGCACTTGGGAAGTTTCCACTTTGGGGCTATTAGGAATCGGGCTGCCGTGAACACCCTATTTTTTTCTTTTTTATGAGCATATATAATTATTTCTGTTGGGTGTGCAGCTAGGAGTAGAATTGTTGATAATAGGGAATGCACATGTTCAGTTTGTAAAATAGTTTTTATAATATGAACACAGGGTTTTATAAAATACATGGTTTAAAAGGTTGATAAAATAAAACATCAGCAGCGATGTCACCAGGACTTCTCTACCTCTGAGGCCTTTCCCAGAGATGCGTTTTGATTTTTTTACTGGATCTATCTGGTATTTACTAATTTCTTAAAAGGTCATAATTTTTTAGTTTCTTAATCAGTTTGTCAGTTATTTATCACTGGCCAACTACTGTGGTAGATGAAAAGTTGCTTTTTCACACATCCTCTGTCCCTGTCCACCCCGCCCCCCCCTGCAATGTCATCTCTTCCCTTCCCCCATCCTCCTAATGTGGTCATCACAGCATTTCATGAACTCATTGTCTGACGATGTACATTCTCTCCCCTGCTAAGCCAAGTGCACTGGTCTTGTTCCTTTTCTCCTGGCCTCAATTACTATAGCTTCTCATCTGCTGCATGGACTTACTTTTTCTTTACCACACTCACCAATAGCCTTTCAATACCATTTTTCACCATAGGACAAAACATATCAGCTAAGCTATCAGTTCCTTCCTATTTTCCTGGAGCCCACACTCCTGGGGTCCTCTGTCCTCTCCTCCGATTGATTGCTCCTTGATGCCACCCTTTTAACCTCATCTTGGGAATTCTTTCAGCTTCCCTTCTGTGTTGCAGTTTTTGTTTCTTGGATCTCAGGTCTTTTCTCAGGAAGACTTATTCCAGCAGCACCTGCTCCTCAACCCCCTGGGAACTACAGTGCCTGGGTGGTCTGCTTTCGAGACCTTGCACGTCTGTAAACGACCATATTCTACCCCGACACTTGACTGATAGTTTGGCTAGGTGTAGAATTCCGTATTGGAAATCATTTTTCCTTGGATTTTTGAAGACATCGCCCCATCCTCTTCCTAATTCCAATTCTGTCAATATGTCTAGCATCATCCTTATACCTTGTTCACTGCTGTAACCTGTTTCTTCTTTCTAGAAGCTTTTAGGGAATCTTCTTTTTTTTTTCATTTATTTGTTTATTTTCGGATGTACATCACAATATATTTCAAATTCTGTGTACATTACATCATGTTCCCCACCCGAAAACTAATTATAGTGCATCCCCTCACATGTGAGCCTCATCACCCCTTTTGCCCTCCCCCTCCCCCCTTCCCCCATGGTAACCACCAATCCAATCTCCAATGCTAGGGGTTTTTTTTTTTTTGTCGTTTTTATCTTCTACTTACGAGTGAGATCACATGGTATTTGACTTTCTCCCTCTGACTTATTTCACTCAGCATAACACCCTCAAGGTCCATCCATGTTGTCACAAATGGCCAGATTTCATCATTTCTTATGGCTGAGTAGTATTCCATCGTGTGTAAATACCACATCTTCCTTATCCATTCGTAGGGAACCTTCTTTATCCCCGGTGTTCTGAAACATCAAATTTGTCTTGAGGTTCAGTCTCTGAATTAATCCTTCAATTGTCTCCTCCGTTTTGTGTACTACTCTCCACCTCTTGCCCTTCGTTACACTTTACGGGAGATTTCTTCAACTGTCTTCAACTACTGCTTATAACACTCCACAACAAATCTCACTGTTTCCAGGTTTACGCCTTCTTCACATCGTGCCTGGTACCTGGAACTTCCAATTCCTGCGTATTCCTGGTAACTACAGAGTGAGCTGACTGCATTCACTCTCTTGTGAATCCAGTTCCCAGATTCCCGTTGGCGTTTTCATTGAAGGCACTGAGATCCGGCTTCCTCCACATTTCACAATTGCCACAGCTCCGTCTACGGTGTGAGCTCCTCCACTGGGCTGTTTCCCCTTGTCTCCTCCTTGTTCTGACCCCGCCCATCACCATGGTAACCTACCGTTCCAAAGGGACATCAGAAGAGGTTTCTGATTAACTCTGATCCTGAGGCCTGGTCCAGCCCTCAGCTGGTTCCTGGTTGGCTGGAACTCCATCTTCCAAAATGGTCTGGCACTTCTGTTTCCTGTTGCTCTATGTCCAGTCTCTTTTCCTTCATGGTTTTACAATTTTTGTTTTTTTTTAGGAAGATTAGCCCTGAGCTAACATCTGCCACCAATCCTCCTCTTTTTGCTGAGGAA